>NC_134087.1:163141275-163461775 GCF_000715075.1 Nicotiana tabacum
TGAGACATAGAGGAGTACTATGTTAATTTTCTGATGGTGATATGCTTTACCAGGTCTAGTTGGGTTTCAAATGTCTTGCGAGTTAATAGAAGTAGCTATCCACAATGTCAAGTGATAAAAACAAACTGGAAGTCTCGGCGAGGAACAATCAAATCTAGCCAGCAGAGAGATGGATCAGTTACTAGGTACTTCGATTTCATTGTGATTGGTAGTGGAATTGCTGGCCTTCGATATGCACTTGAGGTTGCCAAGCATGGAACTGTGGCTGTGATAACCAAGGCTGAGCCACATGAGAGTAGCACTAACTATGCTCAAGGTGGTGTAAGTGCTGTGCTCTGCCCTTTGGATTCAGTGGAGAACCACATACAAGATACAATTGTGGCAGGTGCTTACCTCTGTGATAAGGAGACTGTTAAAGTAAGTTCACACGAATATATACAGTTTAATTTGGAGACTATTTCCCCCCTTTTGCTTTTGCTATAAGTGTATCTCTCCTTTAATTTCTCCAGGTAGTGTGTACTGAAGGACCTGAGAGAATTAGAGAACTGATCGCTATAGGTGCTTCATTCGATCATGGGGAGGACGGAAATCTGGATCTAGCCAGGGAAGGAGGCCACTCCCATCGTCGAATTGTCCATGCTGCTGATATGACTGGCAGAGAGATTGAAAGAGCCTTATTAGAGGCAGTGTTTAAGAATCCTAATATACATGTGTTTCAACACCATTTTGCTATCGATTTGTTGACCACTCAGGTTAGTTTATTAGTGTGCTATAGTTGAGTAAAGGTCGCAATTGAACTATTCAGCAAGGATTTGATGTTGTAATTTGTATGGCAAATGCAGGATGGTTCTGACGTAGTATGTCATGGCGTTGATACTATACACACGGAAACGAAGGAGGTAAGTAACAGTTGCTTTCACTCATGTTGACTTTTCAACATTCTTCAAAATGACATAAATTGATTTTCTTACTTGTGTATTTTAGGTTATAAGATTCATTTCAAAAGTGACTTTGCTAGCATCAGGTGGAGTTGGACATATCTATCCAAGTACTACTAATCCGACGGTATGGTTTCAATATCTTTTCCTCCAAAATCTTGTTAGTTATGATTAATGTCATGCTCCAAAAATAAAAGATCTGGACATGGCACTCGATCGATGCTTTGAAACTTGTGACAGAGCGAACCAACATCCATTACATACTTAGTGCAATTAGAAATATGAGCTCGCTGCCCTAAATGCCTAAAAAAGGATTCTGTTTTTATACTTTGACCATTTGTGCCAACAGAAAAGTTTAACCCTGTTGAATGTGGGCTTGTTTAACTTTCTAATTCATATTGACATTATGATTATAGGTTGCAACTGGTGATGGAATGGCTATGGCTCATCGAGCTCAAGCTGTAATTTCCAACATGGAGTAAGTAATCCTCAGTAGCATTATTTTTATTGTACAATATCTCTGCCTCTGCTTTAGTGAGTTTTGTGCTGTAAAATCTGCTGACCTAGATTTCATCCTTTTTTTTTTTCTTTCCTGATTTCTGCATCTTGTTCAGCATTTCGTTCAGAATTTGCACTTTCGACTAAAAACACAAGGGTGTGTTCAAAAATTTGCATTATTAATAACAATTCTCTTCCTCGTGTTGCCAGGTTTGTGCAATTCCACCCAACTGCCTTGGCTGATGAAGGGCTTCCCAACATACCAAGTGCCAGAGAGAATGCTTTTTTGATAACTGAAGCTGTCAGAGGTGATGGAGGCATCCTTTATAACTTAGATATGGAAAGATTTATGCCAATGTATGATGAAAGAGCAGAACTTGCCCCGAGAGATGTGGTAGCAAGAAGTATAGATGACCAGCTCAAAAAGCGTGGCGAAAAGTATGTTCTTCTTGATATCAGTCACAAGCCCAGAGAGAAGGTTCTGTCCCATTTTCCTAATATAGCTGCTGAGTGTCTCCGCCATGGGTTAGACATAACACAGCAGCCGATTCCGGTGGTTCCTGCTGCTCACTACATGTGTGGTGGAGTCCGTGCTGGACTCGAGGGTGAGACTAATGTGCAAGGTCTTTATGTGGCAGGTGAAGTTGCATGTACTGGTTTACATGGTGCAAACCGACTTGCTAGCAACTCATTGCTTGAAGCACTAGTGTTTGCACGAAGAGCTGTACAGCCTTCAATTGATCATGTGAACGTGTCTAGAATTGATAACGGTGCATCAAGTTGGTGGCCGCGGCCTGTAGCCCCCCTGGCACTAGGAGATACAGTACTTAACAAAGTCATCCGTCGGACAAGGGAAGTGAGGAAAGAACTACAGTCAATCATGTGGGAATATGTTGGAATTGTTAGGTCTACCTCAAGACTAAATACTGCTGAGAAGAGAATCAAAGAGTTGGAGTTGGAATGGGAAACATACCTGTTTCAGCATGGCTGGGAACCAACAATGGTTGGAGTAGAGGCTTGTGAGATGAGGAATCTCTTCTGTTGTGCCAACCTGGTAGTTAGCAGTGCTCTTTCTCGACAAGAGAGTCGTGGGCTTCACTACACCACTGATTTTCCTCATGTTGAGGAAAGCGAGAGGTTGCCAACGGTTATCTTTCCTTCTCAGCGAAATAGCACATGGAGCACACGGCAATTACACGCGCAGCCGATAAGTTAGATATCTCTTACCTATTTGCCATTCTTCCTGCCAAAACATCTCCAGTGCAGGACATGATTTGTCGATTTTACCGGGTTGCAGGGGTGTATCTATCGGAAGGGGTATGGGTTCATATGAACACATACTCCTCTCCATAGACTATGTATAATAATGTATATTTCTTCAATGTTATTTAAATATGCAAGTGTGTCAGCCAAGCTCAAAGAGTTCAATAATTATTGGGTACATCTTTACAAGTGAAATTGTGATTTTAAATCCCATGTCTATTTTGTCGTTTTTCCCTTTATCTTTTCCGCCGAAAGTCAAATCTCACATTTCTCTTGTTGGTTTTCCTTTCTTTTCCTATAAATGGGTCTACCCATGATAAAAGAAATTTCATATTTTTGTTTTAGTAATTTCTGAATGCAGGTTTTGACAATTTATTAAAAACATATCACAGGTCACGAGCTTTAATTAGTTAAGTAAGCAACTTGTTAAATGTGCCAGACCTGATTCTTAGTGCAATTCACCCTTCTTCATTTTCTAGGATAGTTCTCCTAGCCAGTCTGTAACTTGCTCTGTTCATGGCAAATTACAAGTGCGTGATAGTTTGGAGACCATAGGAACCCTGAACTCGAAATTGGGGAAATTAGAGAAAAGGCATCGAAAATTAACCATAAATCAGAACAAAATACCTCAAACCATGAGTACCTCCATGAATTTTGCTCTAAATCATGTAGGTTTTGATCAAATTTAGCTACAAACTTGCGTTCTTTGGAGAGAGAGAATTGGAAAGTTAAGTCCATTCTAGAAGAAAATGACGAACATGGTCCCTAATCTATTGGGATTTGATCATTTTGGTCCTTAATGTATGCACTTGACCTATATAGTCCTTAACCTATTTTAAAAGGTGACTCTTTTGGTTTGAAACACTATAACTAACGGTATAGTTACTAGCACCCACTGGGCATATGGCTTATAAGCATCAATAGACGTAGCCTTGGAAAGGAATGGAAATTTTAGGGCCTTGTGAGGGTAGAGTAATCCTTGGTAATGGACATATTTTTCTTTTTTATAATTAAATGATATTACTGAATGGTATTCCAAACATGTCAATTGTTCCTTTTTATAAGGCACATAGGTGGGGTAATCCGGAATTGTATAGTCGGGTATAACTTCTCGAGTGATGAGATGTTTCAGAGTTTAAGTAATTGAATTCTCATATATGGGATAAGTATTCACTTTAGTGTAAATCTTACTTCCAGTTAAGACAGGATATTAAGCGACCGAAGAATACGGCCAAAAGCGGGGGAAGCTAGAAGCGAAAAAATATCTCGCTTGAGTCCTCCAAAGGAAGATAAGAGATAGTAATGTTAGTAAGAAATAGATAGAAGGATAAGTATGAGAAATGTTTAACAATTATAAGCTGAAGTATGGTATTATGACAAGGTTCGTAATCAAGAAAAAGTGAAGGCAAGTTTTAATTATAAAGAGGTATGAGTCGTAATCACGAGAAGTGAATTTTCGACTTCAATAAGAGTTATCAAAAGACCAATCTAGCCCCTGGATTAAGAAATACCAATATTAGGTAGTAACCTAAGATAACGAGATGCAAGTTAGAAACCCGAAGGATTTATATAATAGTTAGCATTGCGACATTTACAAAGTGAATGATCAGGCAGTAAAAGGGTGAATGACTATGGAACAACCTTTGAGGGTTAGTAGAAAGAGCTCTCCCTGAGAGAAGCGTCATAAGCAAAGTTAAGCTCATCAAGGTCGAGCATACCAGTTATGAGTATACAATACTACATACATATAAGTTATCCAATTGCTTTAGTAGGGAAGATTACCCCAAGGCAAGTTATAAGCCACTGAAATTGCAAAGAATTGCAAAAGGTGGAGAGTTAACGATGTGACCTCTACAAGAGTGGAATTCAAGAGCATAAGGAGTTAATTATTCTCCCGAGGGAAGATCGTATGATAAAGTATCGAGGCAAAATTATGAGGTTCGCTTAGTAACGGAGCGGTAAGAAGGATTACGACAAGAGGTTTGAAAGGAATAAGATTGTACTTACTTAGACCCTACAAATGTGTAACGACTCTAATGCATAAGTACAAACGGTAGAGAAAATGCAGTAATGACTTCCTGACTAGAGGTACCAATTGATGGTAAATAAAACTAGGCAGTTGATACTCAGGAAGCTAGTGTGAGGGGTAAATTAAGGCAAAAACATAGCCTCAAGAGGAGTTACTTAGATTTTACCTATGAAGATAATTGATTGAGCAATCAGTGATTAGCTTATGAAGGGTCTAGTTATGGGTTAGACGACAAAACTCAGACGAGTCATTAGATCATGCAAAATTACATGTTGGATCAAAACGTACAAAGTTTCAGCCTCGCAAGTGCATGATCGCGACTCTCAGAAAGTATTTCAAGACATAAGCAATGGTAGGTGAAATTCCATATTATCTTTTAGAAAATCGGAAGGAGCCCATTGAGCTTAAAATATGAGGGAGGTGTTCAAAAGTTGTGATCAGAAGTAATATTATAGTAAAGGAGAGGTGAAAAACAATTAGATATTATTTTAGATAGTTCAAAATCACCTAAAGTTCTAGGGAGTATATGATGTAATGAGCTCGCAGTCAGATATGAACAAGAGAATCTTTTCTAAGTGTGTATACGACTAAAATCGGAGAGTCCGATTTTATGATCGTTATGACATTCCACGGCTCAGCTTCAGAAGGCCTGAGGCACAGTTCGAAGTTCGACCCCGAGGGTTCTCAATGCCCAACCTCGGGGTAACGTAAATCGACGACTATCTTGCATAAGCGAAAAGTTCCCAAGGCGCGTGCTCAAAGCTGACAACACCTGCAAATATAGTATAAGTTCGTACTGTGGCATTAAATAGCTGTACCAGGTTCATATCTTTGTAATAAATGCATATGTACTATGTTGGGGTTCTCCCTCCTATATAAAGGGGACCCTTGTTATTTTTTTCATACATGATATTTAATACAAGAACATTCTCTGCTCTCTAACTTAAACATTCTCTATTGTCTTTCCTTTGATTTATTGCTTACATTTATTGTGTTTCATTGATTGTTCTTCGTTTATTACTCATCATTGATCATAAAGAGCCATCATCAAGGCCCTTAGGACTGTCGTTCCCCCATTGATCGGCCCCAGTCAAGTGCTTAGCTTGACCTCGACGCCCTGCTTAGGCCAGCCCGAGGCCCCGATCCACAACAGTTTGGTTTGGATAGTAATGTTACCCTTTACTTTTACTTTACTTTCCTAACTCACACTTAACATCTATTGCCTAACAACTAGCATAAAAATAAATTACATATTTTTAGAACCACATAATCAAATTTAATTGTTATTACCATTTTCAACGGTCTACTATATCGAAGACATATTTGCCCTAACAATTCATGTAGTATATGTGGCATGGAAAGGGAGGATATGGAATGCGTATTTTTCCGATACACTGTTTCCAGCCAGTTATGGAACCAACTGAAGATCCGTCATAACTATTCCCAAAGAACTGAAAATAACGACATAATGTTCCACTGGTTTAAAGGACAACTTAGTTCTAAAACACTCTATAACAGCTATATCAAATGGCCAAAGTTGCTCCCCTTCTTGTTGTGGTACATATGGACCCGGCGCAATGGGATAGTCTTTCGAGATAATAACCCCAGCCCTAGCATTAATCACCCTATCAATAGTACCATGGAATATCTCCTCTTGTGCAAAACTAAACTAAACAAACCTCCCAAGTCCTTAATTTATGTTAATTGGGAGCCCCTAGATGAAAATTCCTATAAGCTCAATATTGATGGCTCATGCATGGGAAATTCGGGCAAAGGGGGAAATTCGTGGGTTTCAACATGGGGTCACACACGCAACTAATATGTATATGGAGACCCTAGCTTTATTTCACGAAATCAGTATTGCTTTGTTCAGAAACCTGCTCCCTTTACAAATAGAAATCGATTGCAAAGATTTGATCATTATGCTCGCTAACAAGGATGGACCATTTCAAAACTTAATTGATGATTGCAATTCCTATTAACGAAGGCAGATAGCCCAGCCTACATATTAAGAGAAGCTAATGGAGTGGCGGACCAATTAGTAAAGAATTATTGTAGTTTAGACGTTTTTGGTATCCCCTTGTATTACACCTACCCCTCTCCTCGCCTTTGTTTTATCTGCTTTTAAAAGAGATGGAATAGGCACTATGTTGCCTAGGCTAGTCTCTAGTTGTAATAACTCTTAGTACGCTTATTGCTTTAAATAAAAGTCTTCTTAACCAAAAAAAAAAAAAAAAAAAAAAAACCAAGGCAGATCCGTAAGAAATAAGATGGCATACTGTATACACAACAAAAAATAGCGGAGTAGAGTGATTATCGAAAAACTACACTGGAACAAATAAACATATGAGTTTGTATTGGCTAGCAACAGAGAATCATATGGAATTTCTGGTCTTAACTTAGCAATTTCCTTTCATGTTGCACAATTGGTGTTCGAATTGAAATTATCAAGCAATAAATTTTGAAGGTATTTGATTCTCCGTCATTTACGGTCATTAAAAAGCTCTGAAGCTTTGAATTCAAATTTGAGTTTTCAACAATTATTGTTTGTTTGGATTGGATGTTGTTGCAAATAATTAAAAATATTCTTTGGAGTTTATATCTCAATTTTGAGGTTGTTTGGTGAAGATTACGCTTGATTTTGGCTGAATTTAAGAAGACTTACAATATAGGCTGAATACATACAAAGACACTTAAAGTTGGCACGATATTTTATTTAGACACCTAAACTCAAGGGTGTTCCTATTGAACACCTAAACTCAAGGGTGTTCCTACCCGAAACTTATTCCAATTAAGCACTTTTTGCTGAGTTGGCACATAAAGTGAGTTTCACCCAATATAGGCGCGTGAAGACCCCAAAAAAATAGATTTTTTCTTTTTTTTTCTTTTTTATTTCCTTCTTCTTCTCTCTCAAAAACAAAATAGATCTAAGGCAGTCCCCATCTCTTCACTGCCGAAATCTGGCGAGAGAAATCGGCGGCCTCATCCTCTCCAAAAAACCAACGATCCCCCTCTTCTTCTCCATTCTCACAGTCATTTTCTTCTTCAAAGCCAAAATTCTTGTAGGAGAAAATAGAGTTTCACCAGAATATTTTTGGATCAACTGTAATCATTTTCTTCTTCATGTGTTAAGAGACCCAAATTTGCCTTCGTCGTCTTCACCAAAAAATATTTGAGATCAACCCAACAAATACACAAGTTTTTTAGGATTCAAGTAGTGAAATGGGATTTGGGGCGGGGGGGATTGGACTTTCTGGGTGTTATTGATTCTTCATCCTAATCCCGACAAGAAGATTCAAAGCATATGTTTGGTGACTGATTTTGTGTTCTTTATAAGTGTGATTAATAGAGTACTCTTTTGGTAACTTATTTGTTCAAATTTCAAAAAGAAAATTGTGATTTTTATATAGTGATGGTTGGTACTGTAATTTTTATGGTGGTTGAAGAGGGAAGCAGGTATGGCCGGCAGAGGTGGCGGGCCAAGGTGGTTGTAGAAGTGATGTGGAAGATATGAGTAGGGAAAGGTGAAGGGTTTAGTCTGGAGTTAACATGAATTTTTATTGACGTGGCTTTCTCTCATTAATTACATTGCCATGTCAGCTACGCGAGTTTCACACGCTTATTATTTCCTGGGACTCAGTTTTTTGTGTTCAATCGGTACACTTCACAAATAGTTTGAGTGTCCAATAGGTAAGAGGCCCAGTTAAAGTGTCTAAATGAAAAATCGTGCCAACTTTAAGTGTCTCTGTATGTATTTCGCCTACAATATACTTACGAAATTGGATTAAAGTTGTATGTAAATTGTAATTATATATATTTTTATAATTTTGTATATATTTTACAAAATACATACAGACGACATTGTATAAAATTTATATGAAAATTGTATCTAAATTGTATGATATGGTAGTTATATTTAACTAGGCAGAAATAATGTATGAAAGTTGTAAATAAGTTGTATGAAATTTATTTTTACTATATAATTAGTTGTATGAAATTCATGAAATAATTAGTTGTATGAAATAAGTCTTATATATAAATAAGTCTTATATAATTAGTTGTATGAAATTCAACTAAAATCAGGGGGATTTGCATCTATACCCGCTTTTTGGAGTCACATTTTAACTTGTGCCCGCTTTGGGGAAAAAATTACAAGTGTACCCGCTTTTTCGCGTAACTTCAGCATATGGGGCTAGAGTAGCAAAGGCAATCACGCAAAACTTCAGCAGTCTAGTAGACAAGCCTAAAGTAGCAAGTGTGCTGAACTAAGTATGCTGAAGTTTTTGTTTGTAATTGCTAAACTTAAGCATAGTAGCTGAAATTTTGTTCTCTATTTGCTGAAGTTTTTGTTTGTAATTGCTGAACTTAAGCATAGTAGCTGAAATTTTGTTCTCTATTTGCTGAAGTTTTTGTTTGTAATTACACTAAATAAGCTGAAGTTTTTTTGTCGTGGATTCATTAGTTTTGTCATTAAGCTTTTTCAAAAACTTCAGCAGAAGATGCTGAAATTATTTAGTTCATTTATAAAAGTTTCAGCACTAAATAAGCTAAAAAAATTGTCCTGGATAAGCTTTTTCAAAAATTTCAGCAGAGATGTTGAAGTTATTTAGCTCATCTGTAAATATTTCAGCTTATTTAGTGCTGAAATTTTTATAGAAAGTGAAAGTTTTAAGACAACGCCGTCAAATTCTCAAGCCATTGCTGCGGAAAAGTTTGAAACCTTTCCTTGCTGAGCAACAGTTGACACATGGTTTAGTAATCCTTTGTCCAATAGATGGGCAAACCATGTGAGCTACATCTGGATTGCAATTCCGAGTACAAGCCTTGCCATCTGCACATTCCACTTTACTTCCTAGTAGAACCGCTCCTGCAATTAATTCAATCATGTTAATTCTATTAGGAGTTAATGCTTCACTTTTGTATAAATTAACTGGATATAAAATACTTTAATTTTTTGAGTACTACAAGAAAAAAAAGTGATGATTTGACATAAAAGAGAATTAAGACTTTACCAGACAAAAGGAGAAGAGCAATAATAGCAACTCGGTGAATAGCCAATTACTGTATCTATGAATATCTGTATTACTGTATATTCATAGTAGCATCAACAATAGCAGAAGAAAGAAGAAGAAAGAAGGAGAAGGAGGGCTGAAGTTGTTTAAAAAGTGAGTACAAGTTGAAACTTAAAAAAAATAGGTATAAGTTAAATGGGGACGATCAAATAAGATCCGTGCAATTTTTACCTAAAATCATACATAAGACTTTACTCTAAGTTGGGCTAACTAGCTGAAAATTTAGTCAAGCCCATTTTACAGATATAAATAAAATAAGCCGGCCCTTTTTCATAAAGAAGCAAAGTGGCCCAATGCCATAAAAAAATCATTAAACATAAGCTATTTCAAGTTTAATGTCGCGTGTTAGTTAATTAGTAAATGTAATCATAACATATTCATTCCTCTTGAATAAATAATTTAATTACCCCTTAATTAATTTAATCGCTAAGTAATTTTAGGTGCGGTTTTAAATGTCGATCATGTGTTCTTACACTATTCTTGTTAATATCAAATAATAAAAATGATCATGCGTGTATTTCCGATCCTTGACTCGTCAATAATAAATTGTGTTTGACCATGTGTTGATACCCGCACATTGATTATATAATCAAAGAAAAGACCTTATGTGCTTGCACGCTCCTGAGTCAAAATTAATAAAATTTAATTAATTATTAAGCGGTAATAGACAATAGTAATATAAGGTAAATAATACCGTTTATCCAAAAATTATTTAAGCCAAGTTTTAGTAAATAAAAGCGATCTTGTTAGAACCATGGGATTCGAGGAGTGCCTCGCACCTCTCTGTGGTCAACAAAACTTCTTATCCGGTGATGATAGGCCATAATTGTGTATTTTAGTCACTTATTACACTCTAATTTACTGCACTTTAATTGAGTTTGAGCTTTAATCGTTAGTGTTTTGCACTAAATATGTGTTTTATGCCTTGTATGAGTGATTCCGATCTACGTAAGTGTTATGGAATGAACTCAAGTGATTTGGAGCTTTGAAGTCTAAGTAAAAGCCCAAGGAATTAAGCCGGGATCGTGTCCGGGGATCAACGGATGATAGTTAAGAACAGAACGAAGAATCGAGCGGGCATACGGCGCATTGTCTAGTAAAATGCACATAACTTTTCGCTCAAAATACCGTTTGGACTCCACAATATATCGTTGGAAAGCTATTCGAAAGGGCTACAACTTTCATGTTTTGCATTTTCGCAAATTCTCACTACCACACCACATGGGACGCTGCAGGGTGAGGCGCCCCTATACAAATTTTACAGAGCTAGAGTCCTATTTCGCGCAGGAAAGGGTGTTTCGTCTGGGCCCGACCCTACTTGGTATAAATACATATAAAAACTCTATTTTGAGGACTTTTGACACATCTTAGACCTAGGGACACACTTTATACGTGGGGGAAGATACAACACGCTTGGAGGAGGCTTCTAACTAGTTTTTCTTCTCTTTTCTTCCTTTAATTTCATAGTTTATTAGTTCTAGAGTTTTGGGTGCTACATGAACGTTGTAGTTCGAAGCTTAGATTGTTCTTATTATATTATCATATTGGTTTATTTATTTAATCTTGTGCTTAATTATTTAATTGATTGATCACCAATTGAATACTATCTACGAATCTAGGATTGAACTCGGGAGAGGGAATTCCAGATTGCATATAAGATTGAGTAGAGCAAGATCTTAACTCTGGGAGGGGTGAGGGAGGGGAATTTGCGGTTAGGATAGGAATATACCTAACCTCCTTGCTTGGTTACTATACAGGAATTATTAGTGCGTTCTTGTTAATTCTAATTTCATAGGAATATAGGCGTTAGATTAGCTTGAATAGGCGAGTTCTACTTCGTGAGAAGGCTACGAGCAATATTAACCCTGTCAACCAATAAACTAGATAAATTAATTAGACGATTTAAGTGAAAAATTCAATGGAATTGTTAGCTAACCCATAGCTCTAGAATATTCACTCACATTGAATTTGTCGTTAAGCTTGTCGTTGTTTTCTTTAATCTCTGTGTTTGCTACTTTAGATTAATTGTAGTAAAATATACATACTTTAGGATTCGCTTGAATAGATTAATTATTTGGTTTAATTTAGTTGATAGTTAATCACAAGTCCCTGTGGGTACGATATCTGGACTTACAATCCTATATTACTTGTCGACCACGTATACTTGCGTGTGCGTTTGGGAGAAACAAGTTTTTGGCACCGTTTTCGGGGACTTAGAAATTAACTAGCTAGTCTACTAGATTAGATTTTTACTCTTTGTCTATTTAAGTCTTTAAATTTTTATTTTAGTTTAGTATTTATTATCTTTGTTGATATGGCATCTTGGAATGATAATTGGTCGAATATTGGTTATTCTTATTATGGTGATCCTCGTCCATATTGTGGAGGACCACACTTGTGGCAAAATTGTGAATCTCAATCTTATAGGTGGAATATTTGTAATATGTGTGGTGGTCAAGGTGGCCATTGGGATGGTTGTCCTAATTCTTATTATCCTTCTCAGAGTTCTTATTATAATGTTTCTAATAATATTTATGAGTTTGATAGGAGCAAGGAAGTGGAGGATATGGAAAGCATGGCTCGTCTTATGGACATGATGAGGCAAGTAGCCGAACAACATGACATGATGATGAGGCAAGTAGCCGAGCAACATGACATGATGATGAGTGTCACACCTCCTTTTTTACCACCCGAAAGGGTACAAGGGAGTTTATCCACTTTAAGTGACATTATTTGAAATGAGATTAATTATTTATCAGAGTCGCCACTTGGAATATTTCAATTGGTGTTCCAAGTCACCGGTTTATTTTAAATCCCAGATCGAGGAAATTTCGACTTTCCTTTTGAAATCTGCGAACCAGAAATTCTGAGTAAGGAATTTTGTTAACCCGGGAGAAGGTGTTAGGCATTCCCGGGTTCCGTGGTTCTAGCACGGTCGCTTAAACTATTATAATTGGCCTATTATCTGATTTTAATACATGTTTTAGCCTATGGTACATTTTAACTTATTAAACCGCTTTTAATTATTTTTTAGGAAGATTCAACGTTATTTAAAACACGCCTTGAACCACGCCACATGAAATGCACCCGCGATCCACGACACATTTTATTTAACGTTGTTGAGAATTGGAGTTGGTTCACATGAAATGCACACCCGAGTTTAAGGAAATTAATTTAAATAGCGCGCCTAAAGCAACTATGCACTTTCAAGTTTGCGAGGGCCATGGAAAATTCAACTAATGGCACACTTCGATTATTAAAGAGTTAAAATTAATTAATTGAGGGCCATGAGTTTTGGAATTTTATTTGGCATGGCACGCCTCAAATTATTTTAAAAGGATTTGGTACTCAATTAAAGCAATATATGGTTGTTCGTACTTAAGACTATCTTGAAATTCAATATAAAGCTATTAATTATACACATACATTGGGACAAAAATATTTCGATCGTATCTACAAGGTACTGAAACTTTGTGCGATGACATATAGATATTTGATCAAGATAAAAATAGACTTGAAAATAAAAACAATAAAAATTCCTTTATTTTTTTATTTTAATGAAAAGATAGTGGATATTAGTCAAAAGTAGATATAAATAGAAATCAAATCTCATTCAGACTATTAATTCAATCTAAGAATGTTTGAACAGAAAGCTACGAATAAAAAATATTCAACTTGAAATTTATCCTCAAACCCAAATCATTAAAAGAAAAGAAAATTGAATTTTAAAACAACTGTAAGACAAATATTCACATTGTTAATTAGCAGTTTCCATTTATTCCATGTGGAAGAAATCTACCAAAAGTTAGAAATAAATAGCAGAGTGAGTAACTTGCAAACCATGACCTATGTTTATCACAATCTTCACCCTAACTATATTGTTAATCCAAAAAAAAAAAGGAATTTTTACACCCTATAGAAAACCTTAGTACCCTATTTATTTTAAATAAATACCATTTTAAAATATTACATCCTATAGATACCTTTTATACTTTATAGCCAAATATCTAATTATAGTTACATCCTACATTTAAGGCACCATATATGCTAAGTAATATTTTTCTCTTTCCTTTTTAGTCTTTTCTCTCACATAATCACAGTAAAATTGACTAATCACGTTCTCTCTCTTTTTGCATACACTTTACTCTTTCTCCCTCAACCCACGATTCATACCTCTCCTCCCACCCAAATTCTCTAGTTCTCCTCCATTATCACTCCATTACAATCGCCTAGGGTAAGTTTAATTCGTTGATTTTGATAGACGAAGAGCAATTGGTTCAACTGTAGCGGCTCGATTTTGCTTGGCAGTGGTCGTTGAAGTAGGGTTCACAGCTTTTGCGTAATTCATGGCTTCGTTTGTGGGATTTGAGGGTTGGGGATTATTTGTAGTTGTTGTAGGAGGTTGGGCAGATGTTTTAAGGGGCTGACCAGCCGGAATTAATGGTTGGCTGCCGGCCGGCGAAGCCATCAGGCTGCTTCTCTCTCTAGATCGCCCAAATTGCCTATTTGTATTCAGTTGTATTCGAATGTATATTTCAGCTGTATTCACATGTATTCAGTAGCATTAATTTATATATTTAGATGTATTAAAAAGTTATGTGTATTCTCTTGTATTCAGTTTTAATCAGTTGTATTTAACTATTTTATTCAGCAGAAGTTAGTTGTATTTTGTTGCATTAAAGAGTTTTATTCAGCTGTATTCAGTTGTATTTTATTGTATTCAAGTGTTTTATTCAGATGAATTAAGTTGTATTTTGTTGTATTCAACTGTATACAGTTCTACTCAACTGTATTATTCATATGTATTTCTCTTTATTCAGCTATAATCTTTATTATGTATCTTTCAAATACAGACTAATGAGGGATCGTTTTAGTTCGTTGAGTTAAATTCGGAGAATATCATGTGATTTGATTTCCTTAGTTCGTGGAGTTAAATTAGGAGAATATCATGTGATTTGATTTCCTTAGTTCGTGGAGTTAAATTAGGAGAATATCATGTGATTTGATTTCCTTCCATTTTTAACCAGTTTAACCTTCTGTATTTAACGTTAATGCCGCTTGAATACAGCTAAATACATGTCAAACTTAGCTGGAATTCCAGTTTTTACGCCTATTTTTTTGGTTGTATTAATGAATACAACAGCTTAAATACATAAAATATATTGTATAAAAACATAAAAGGTATCTATAACACGTAATATAACAAAGGGTATCTATAAATGGCTAATTAGACTTAAAAGATGGTGCTTTATAAAAAATTCTCAAAAAACAAATTATCATTTTTGGATAAGGAAAGTTGGGCCATCTCTTAATCTACTGATTGAAGCATTGGGCCTAGCAAATGAACTTGTTCTGCCCACGCCCTTTGTTGCACCTAGTTCAATTGAACCCAAATATACAATCAGCTCAAATTCTCATGACCCATTAATAAACCAACTATCCTTGGAAATACAATCACTAAATCAATAGAGAAGGAGACGGCACAAATGGCAACAAAGAAATCAATTCATAAAGCATGTGACAAGATTACCAAAACTAGCAACGACAATGAATTTGAAAGTACTGAAATACAACGTAAATTACCAAATAAAGAAATGAATTAAAATTGAACCTTTATTATGGAATATGTTCCCCAATGTGTACAGCACAAAACAGAGCTCTGAAAGTTCTCCGATGAGCTTATCGATCAGAATTTGAACTGGAATCGATGACCTCGAACCGCCTCGACTCGAACTCGTTGATAACTTGTGCTATGTTCTCGGTGTTTGGAGTGTGGAGGTTGATTTTTGGACTGTTTTTCGAGCAGATTTTCGCTGGGTTTTGGGGCCTGCTTTTTAGCTGGAATCGGGGTTGTTTGGGGCTGCTTTAGGGAAAGGTTTGCGGCTGGTGTTTCAAAGGTGCTTCAAGGGTGTTTTAGGCTGAAATTGAGCACGTTTTTAGCTACTATTTCAAAGCAAAAGAAGCTATATTTTAATGGATAAAAATAGACAAAAGAAGGGAATTATGGGTCGAAGAGCTATGGAGCTTAAGGGATTCTTTCAATGGCTGATTGTTTAGCTTTTTATCGAGCTTGAAATGCTGAAGCAGACTGTATTTTTCGTTCTCTCTCTATTCCCGTTTTCTTTTTCATTTATTTTCCTCCATTTCCTCACCTTTTCCCTAGGTGTTCGTTCACCAGATCTCCCTTTTTTGGTGTGTTCTCCGTTGAAGAAAGGGATGACAAGGAAGGGGTCCTTTCTTTGTGAAATGCGGCGCTACTCTTTTTTGTGTTCAAGAAAGGAGCCTCTGATTTTTTCCTTGTTTTTCTGTCCCTATTCTTCTTAGTCTAAATAGGCAGTAGAAAATGTCCCTTTGATTCATAAATGCCCCTTCAACAATTTTTTATTTGATCCCACCCAATTCAATTTCTTTTAATTATTCAATAGTGCATTTTGAACCCCATCACTTTAGAAGCTTCTTAGAGTTAGGTAATATTCCCTTTATTGAGGAATTCCCCAAACTAACCTTAAATTCCTAATTATACACATCAAACAAATAAGCTAATATCTTCAAATGGATTGACGATCAGGAAAATTCAAAGCTGAAGAGTATATCTAACAACTATTGAATGAACCTAAGCCATTAAAAAGGTAATAACTCATAATAAACTATCCTGAAATAAGGGAATTCCTAATGAAACTCTCATAATTTCTTGGACTAATTAATGCAAAATAAAAAAATAACAATTGAAACATGTCCAAATAACTCACAACAAAGTAACTGAAACCTAAATCATTCTACCAAATTAATTTAATTATAATAATTATCACAATTCGAAAATCAAAGAGTAAAATGCAACATGACTTTTTATATGATTTTTTTTGTCAAACAAATTAATCTAAAAATGTAAAATAAAATCCTAAATGCAGATGCAATATATTTTTTTATATTTTTATGATTTGAAATAAATACCAAAGCTAATCCTAATTAATTAAACTAAACATGAAACTATTTTTGTGTTTTCGAAATTATATAAAGATAAAAATAAGATACTATTTTTTGTATTATTTTTTTAAAATTTTTTTATAGGAAAAATACATAAACTAAAATATTTTTTGTAATTTTTATTTTTCTTGTAATAAAATAAAGTAAAAGAGTCAAAATGAGTTGAAATACCTATATTAGGCCTAAATTAAATATTTACATGCTAAAATATAAAAATATTGGGGAGGGTCAAAAATCACATGTCTACAGCTGCCCCTCTTTGACTGGAACGCGAAGAGTTTTCAGACAAAGAATGACTAGACAGGTTTTTTGACCCGACCCTTATTTGGAGGGACTAAAACTAAGAGAAAAGGGGAATGTGACCGAGCCCTGGTATTTGAGCTGCCTGCATATCCTTGGCTATAAAGGAATCAGGCCATGTGTAGTTCAGAGATGAGCGAGATGATGGAGTATACCGAGGTGAAGAGCCGATCGAGGTGCCGTTCCATCGTGGTTCAGGTTCGCGGTCCTGTTATTACATCAAAATCAAAAAATGAAAAAGACTAACTAAGTCTGTCAACTATGAGTTACAATATTCCTATCTATAAGTCCTCTGAAGTTTGATATTGAGTCTTGAATGGTTCTTCATGCAGACTTTGGATTTGAACCTTGACGCTTGCTAGTTGCAGATACTAGTTCGTTCTTCTTCAGATTTTCGGATCAAGACCGGACATGTAGTGCTTGTGACCTCAACCATGTCTTGGGCAACCCACATCTTTCATCAACTTCTGCATTTGGATTAACTTCTTGCCTTTATCCTCTCTTTTTTTTTCTTTATTGTGACTAACTTCTGTTGATCACCTCGGACTGTTGACTCGCATTCTTGCCGCGAGCTTCTTTTATTGCTGACTTGAATTGTAATCTGAGATGCTTTCCCTTTCTCCAGGTGGATGCCTGACTGCTGAACTTGAATTATATTCACGTGCTCTCCAGGTGAGCTCCTGACTACTGAACTTGAATGTATTCCCGTGCTCTCCAGGTGAGCGCCTGACTGCTGAACTTGAATTGTATTCCCTTGCTCTCCAGGTAGGCACCTGATTGCATGAATTTGAATTGTATTCCCTTGATCTCCAGGTGGGCGCCTAATTGCTGAATTTGAATGTATTCCCTTGCTCTCCAGGTGGGCGCCTAATTGCTGAAATTGAATGTATACCCTTGCTCTCTAGGTGGGAGCCTAATTTCAACAAAATAGACAAAAACAAAGAAAATTTTCTGCCCCAGTTTGGTAGCTGGGCACATATGTGAGTGTAAACTGAATCATGTTACCAAATATCAATAAGAACTTGAAAGCTGAAACTCGAACTGTACTCCCTTGCTCTCCAGGTGGGCGCCTGATTGCTGAAACTTGAATTGTATTCCCTTGCTCTCTAGGTAGGCGCCTGATTGCTGAAACTTGAATTGTATTCCCTTGCTCTCCAGGTGGGTGTCTGACTACTGAAACTTGAATTGTATTTCCTTGCTCTCCAAGTGGGCGCCTGATTGCTGAAACTTGAATTGTATTCCCTTGCTCTCCAGGTGAGCGCCAAATTGCTGAACTTGAACTGCTTCTCCCTGTTCTCCAAGCGGGTCCCTGATTTCAACAAAAATAGACAAAACAAAGAAAATTTTCTGCCCCAGTTTGGTAGCTGGGCGCATATGTGAGTGTTAAACTGAATCATATTACCAATATTACTAAGAATTTGAAAGCTAGGTCCCATTATCCAAGGTGGTCCTGACAACTCTTAACTACGACAATTTTAAATCTAAGTTATATTTTCTAAAGGTGTGACTTCCGCTCAATTTTGTTATCTAAGAGGGTCTTAAACTATTCCCCATTATCCAGGAGGGTCCTGAAAATCAAAAGTCAAGTTTTATCCTAAAAGTGACATTTCTTTACGGTTGAATTATATTACCCTATAACAGAACTTACGCTAAATCTTGTTATTTAATGGAAATCTTAAAGCTGGGTCCCATTATTCAGGAGGGTCCTGATAACTCTTAATTAAACGACAATTTTAAACCTAAGTTATATCTCATAAAGGTATTATTTCCGCTATATCTTGTTATCTAACAACAATCTTAAAGCTAGGCCCCATTATTCAGGAGGATCCTGAAAACTGCTAATTGAATCCTATCTCCAACATGCGAACTTTAAAACCATCTTATATTCCTTGGGATACATTTATACTAGATTTTACTACTCATGACTGTTTTGAATTTTAAACTAGGTCCCATTTTTCAGGAGGGTCCTGATAATTTACGGTCAAACCTGTCTGGTGCTTTGCCTTTCCTTACGGAGGGTTCTCCGAAATGAATGAAATTTTTTGCCCCTATTTCAATCAAATAAAATCTTGTCAGTTTAAAAATATGGTGGTTGGTTTGTGGCCTTGAATTTCGAGAGCGATTGCTCCTTCACTTCCCATGATCACTTTGATTCCCACTCGAAAACCTTGCTTGTTTATTGACTAATCACGTTCTCTATCTCCCTTATCACGGAAAATACCTCTAATCCATTCAAAACCCAATACCATTGACATGTACTAAACCTTTATGTTTCCCATGAATCCCAAAGCACGTTAATTGTCATCCACTCAGTGCGCATTCTATTATTTCCTGACTTAAAACACCGGCCTTGGCCTTGAGGTCTATTGCTCTATCGCTTGCCATGATAACTTTGACTTCTGCTTGGAAGATCTTGCTTATCACTGATTTACCACCCTTTTCGTCAATCTTATCACGGAAAATACCTCTGATCCGTTCACCAAACACCCTCCATCTTGTTGCATTGTTCATGGATTGATATGTACCAAACCTTCGTGTTTCACCGAAAATACCTTTGATCCGTTTGCCTAACACCCTCCATCTTGTTGTATTGTTAATGAATCGATATGTACAAAACCTTTGTATTTCACAAGGATCCCAAAGCATGTTGATTGTTACCACCTCAATGAGCTTGTTGTTTTTTCCTGACTTATGACATTTTGATGTGTTAGCCAGACCCCGTTTTGTGCAATTGGAAAGCTGGTGGCAAATTTTAAAGTCATTTCTCACTTGTTTCAACTGCACAGACTCAAAGAGAGGAAGTAACCTAGACAAAAGGCACAGAGTAAAGGACAAAGGGAAGAGATGATTCCTAACAAGAAAACTACAAAGTGGAAACCTATCAGATGTGGATACCAACTCTAATGACCATGACATGCACCTGTGGCCTATTCTGTCAAGCAAATCTGATTTTCAACTCTTGTTGTACCTTCAAACCGTGAAACTGGGCTTCAATGCTCTGATTATCCAATCTGATTCACAATCCTTATTCGACTTGTAGTGCCCGAAGGGTTTTCACCATCAAGCCTCTCTCATTTTGTTCTTTCTCTCAACTTACAGTCACCTCAAGGTGCCCGTGAAAGTTTTCACCAATAAGACTCTCTCATTTTTTATTTTTCCAGTTTGGATCAGAGTGTCGCCCTTGATATAAATCACATATACTTTCTCGACTTGGCATCCCTCGAAGACTGATCAGAAGGTCTTTCTTTGGACCATAACGTGGGCTTTTGGATAGGGTTAGAAAGAAATGGTATCAAAGGCTCAAAACAATTCTACATGGGTTCAAAATTACAACTTTCGGAATTAGATTTCTTACAACAACCACAACTTCTGCCCCAGTTTCTTGCTTGGGGATTTTTGGATTTTATTTTGATGAGACCGAACCGTGAGGCTGCCTACGTATCCTTAAAAGGAATCAGGTCGAACGTAGTTTATTCCATAGAAATTACTTTGTTGTTGTGATTTTTCTTTCCTTTTTCTTCCTCTTTCTCTTCTTTTCTTTTCTTTCTTTTTCTCTTTTTGTTATTTTGTTTTTTTTCTTTTTCTCTTTCTTTATCTTCTTTTTTTTCTTCTTCTTTTTCCTTTACTTATCTTTCACGCTTGCATTTATGATCTTTATTACTGATTCCGAAAGAGGGGTATGAAAGAAAATAAATAAGGCTCAAAGGGGTAACGAAGGATAAAGTGTTTAGATAGCAGAACAAAATGCCTTCGTCATTCCAATCTCCAAAACATGCCAAGTACAAACAACACAATTAAACAAACTAAGGAAAGCATTCGTAACATCTTTTGATTGTGCTAGACTTGATAACCATATCCACACATTCGCCTTCTACATTTGTTACATACAAAGCACCATTGGACAACACTCTCACTTTCATTACCACGAATGACCCCCTACAAATTTGGGGCAAACTTGTCGTTATCTTCACCCAATGCAGCATGATGCATTTCAATAGTGTATTTTTATGTTCTATCTGCCCCAGTTTCACATGGTTCGGGCTTCAAATGATCTCAAAATGTCCAAATCTGTTCTTGTTTCCCTCAAGTGTCCCTATTATCTTCAAAATTATTTCCTGACTAAACTGACTTTTAAAGTTCAAGCTGAGAATTATGCGTGCATGTCATGTCACTAGAACCAGCATGAAAAGAACTGTATGAGGAGAAGAGAACTAAACAAAAATGACTAGAAATAGCAGAAAATAGAGAATTGCATTAGACAAATGGTGAAAGGGTTTGAACAACAAACAAACAAAATAAACTAGGGTACAACCCTAAAACAAACCTAGATAACACTAAATGAGATACTACAACTAAAGGAACTAGACAAAATAAAAGGATAGAATGGTTTGAATCACAAGACAATATCCAGATTACAACCCTAAAATAACTCGGACAACAGAAATGACAACAATCTAAACCACCAAAGCTCCTCTTCGGTTGACCAAGTGGTGCGTCTTTCCAATTATCAAGCACGCTATTTTAGCCACTGAATTCTGCATCAACAATACTAAGACCTTCACAAATCTCTATCACATTGTTCTTAACAAATTGCTTTTGGGTTCTCTTTGCCTGCTCGTTTTTAGGATCAACCTCTGATAGCGTTGAAAGTTTCGCAGCACGTGGACCTCCGAGGACCTCAGAAGAATTCTCATATTCCTTTTCAAAACAAATCATACCTACCATATGTGTCTCATTATGCACAGGTGATGGACTTTGGCTAGTGTCTACTGCATCTGGACTTTGCACGACAATGTCGCCTGCATCAATAAGCTTCTGAATCGCAATCTTCAGCTTCCAACACTTCTCTATGTCATGCCCCGGGGCATCTGAGCAATATGCGCACCTTTGAGAAAAATCAAACTTCTTTGGAAGAGGGTTTGACATTTCTATCTGGGTCGGCTTCAACATGTCCAATTTCCTTAGCCTCTGGAACAGACTGACATATGACTCTCCCAATGGAGTGAAGGTTTTCTTCTTCCGTAACCTCTCATTCTTAAATGCTTGATTGGGCCAAAAACCTGAATCAGGGGGTTTTCGGTAGGCTCGTGGGGGTAGATAGGCATTTTGTGGAGCTGGGTACTAGGAAAGTGATGTACGACTTTGGGAGTTCTGTGGAGAGAAGTGGCATTAGGGAGGATCATCTGGTGCCACAAGGATATCCATGGGGATGATGTCGAGGCTGGAAGTGTTGATCGGGAAAGCCCATCGGATCATCTTTTCTGTTTCTCTTTCTTCCACCCAAGCTTATTGGGATGTTCTGAATGTCTTTCGAACAACTCATGATTTTGCCTGACTTGATTCCCTCGTCTACTAGCTCCCCCATTTTTAACACATCATTGAAAGGCCTTCCCAAGGCCGGGATCAAATGACTGAAGTAGGTGGGCCCCTGGGCTTTTAGGAAAAGCTCAATCATTTCTTCTTCACCAATCGTATTGACTCGAGCAACCTGCTCCCTCCATCTGAGCCCAAACTCTCTAAAGCTTTCCTCCGGCTTCTTTTCCATTTTATATAGGGAGGAGCGGTTTGGGGTAACACCTGATTTGTATTGAAAATATCGAACAAAATCTTGAGCCATGTCACCCAATGTAGGCCACTTGCCAACATCTTGACGAGCATGCCAGTCCAAAGCTGCCCCAGTCAGGCTCTCACTGAAATACGCCATCATCAAGTCATCTTTCTCTCCAACACCTCTCATTTCACTGCAATAAACCTTCACGTGGGCTATCAGATCTCCACACCCATCATACAAGTTAAATTTTGGCACTTTAAACCCCGCGGGCAGGCGAACGTCAGGGGACATAGACAGTTCTTTGTAAGTTATGCTACCCTGGTCTCCCATTCCTTGCTTATTCTTTAAGGACTGTTCTATGCCTTTCAGCCTCTTGGGTATCCCATCTTTTCCTTCTCTTCTTGTGAACCTTTCATTTTTAACATGAGGCTCATCCCGCGGGCCCTGTTTGTATGAGTAGGGAACCTTGTGGGCAACCTCTGAGGGGTAATATTGGGCATCATGAGCTTGGAGATAAGCGGGTGGATCTGGAGAGTATGGAGGATCATCTGGCATTGTGTCCGGAGCTTGGGTAAGGGCGGCATCTAGGAAGTTAGGTGGTGGCGTGAGTGGTGCCTTCCCAATCATCCAAGCCTGATACATGTCCGCCATGTGTTGTCTCAACGTCTTTACCTCTTCAACCAACCCATTGTCCTGTTGGATCAACTGCTTTCGGGCCCCGGCATCAACCAACAGTTCTGTTGTTGTTTGCCATTGCCTTTGGACTTTATGCTGTAGAGAGGAGTTACCACTTTAAAAACCACAAACCAACCACACTTTTGCTATGAATATAACAAAATGAATCCACCACGTTAGCACTAGGGCATTTAACATAAGATAATCTCACTTTATGTGAAATGCACTTAGCCACAATTATCGGTTCTAAAATGACTTCGAGGGTACAAAGGTCAGTTGGCATCATCCCAATTTGTTCATTTCAACCTCTCTTTTCTTTGCTTTTCTAGCACTTGCTTGATCATTTTTTCTAATTATCACTCTTTTCTTTCTCTCATTTCACCCCTCTTTTTTTTTCCTTTTTCCTCTCTTTTGTTTTTCTTTTTTTTTCTTTTTCCTTTTAATAAATAAAAAAATGATTCGATTGAACCCTATGTAGGTTGCCTACGTATCATGACGCCGCATGAATCAGATCTTTGCATAGTTTTGGAAGATCAGGAATAAAGGAGACAAACTGACGTTCTCTTTTTTTTTCTTTTCTTTTTATCTTAATGACTACTCTGATGAGAAAAGAAAAATAAAAAAAGCAAATCTCTCTTCTTCTTTTTTTAATTTTCTAGACTCAATGTCCTATAACATATCCTAAACTCAAACTTAACGAGCATATATTTTTGTACCTTTTCTCTTCTTTTGAAACAAACACTCTATGAAAAATTATTAAGGAAAAAAAACCTACAAGAGAAAAATATTTTTTGATTCTTTTTCTTAGGAAGGAAATCTAAACAATAAACCAAAGAAAAATATTTTGAATTTTCATTTGATATCCTTGAAGAAAGATTTCAAAATGAGAAATGAAAAAGATAAAAAACAAAAAAAAATATTTTTGGGTTTCAATTTTTTAATTACCTAAAGAAGAAATTTTAAAGATAAACAGCAAATAAGGTATGTTATTTCTTCTATGTACAATGTCCTAAATTTCTAGTAAAAAAGAAAAGAATTTTTTTTCATTTTCAATGATTTCCCAAAGAAGAACCTCAGAAGAAAATCTTTTTTTTTTTTTGGATTTTTGATATTAATACCTTACAGTAAATTCTTTTTTTCTTTGAATTTTTAGTCCTGATATACTAAAGGAAATATAAAACAAATTTTTATTCTAAGTTCTAGATATTAATTGCCTAAAGGAAAAACCACGTCAAATGATTTTTTTTAATTCCTTGAATGAGTATTCTAAAGAAAACTTCCAACAGAAATATAAAAACGCAAAATTTCTCTTTTCTTCCTTTTTTTCGGATTTTTGCCTTGTAACACATTTCCAAATACAAAATAAGAAATACAGTAACAAAAGACTCAACAAACTTAACTAGAGTATGATAAACTCTAATATCACCTAAAAGACTCGACATTACTATACAAAACTAAAAGGTAAAAGATGACATAAAAGAAAAACAAACTCAAAAATAAATAAAATAAAAGAAAATCTCTTTTTAATCCATTCCTGAACAAGTGATCCTGACTAGATAGTCCTGGGCTCTGTCACGCTCAAACTACGGTAAATAAATCCACACCTGTATGAGAAAACTTTAAACCAACACTATATGAGACAACAACACTCCCTACTGGACACATGCAAGACATGATTGAAGCTATTTTTGCAAAATGACTTATTTAGCCAAAAGGTGGCTAGCAGTGCAAAATTTGGCTAAGACCTCGCAAAGCCAAGAACCTAAGATTTACTAGGAAAGACCGGACCCTATGTGGGTTGCCTACGTATCACACCCCGAAAGACGAGAATCAGGTATGCGTAGTTCGGGCAGATTGGATACGGTCGAGAATTAAAAAGAAACGACTAATTTTTTTTTTTTGCTTTTTCTTGAAAAATGATGAAACATGAAAACTCTTTTTGGATTTTCTTTTTTTCTTTGATTTTCGGAAAATGATGAAAAGTGCAAAATATTTTTTTGAAATTTTCAAGCTTTTTTTTGTCTTTTTCTTAATAAAAATGTAACAAAAACATAACTGGGCCCCACTTGCTTTATTTTCACACTTCACCCTCTTTTTTTCATTTGCCCTCAACTATTGTTGGTCCGCCAAATGACCCTCTTACCCTTGAAGATTGCAACATGTAGCACATTAGGATGCATTAGGATGATCTTTAATTTTTGGGTACACCTGTCCTAGACGGACCCAAACCTTGTGTTGAGTCCCCAAAGTCAAATGCACATGATGCAGATAAGCGCTCCTACTAGGGATCCGGCATGAGGCTGAGTTATTCTAGGTTTAAAACCTGGGTGTATTGTTCTAGACCTGGCTTACCCGAGCGGACAACTCGAGCCGGGAGGGGGGGGGCAGCGTACCGGTAACCAAAAGATCATCCAGCTTTGCAACTTGTCCGAACCTCGGTCTATTTGGGATATGACACTAACAGAAAGAAGTCACGACCAGTGTGCACTCCTCAGGAGAGAGAAGAGAGGGGTTTCGTAGCAGTTTATATATATAGTTCAAATAATATCAAAGCGGTAAAAGGAACATTTTGCACATTAGGCCCAAACATGTAATAAAATCAGATAATAAACAAAGCCAAATATAAAAATTCATCTAAGCTCGAATTCTAAATCCTGAACCAAAAGTTCTAGGTTTTTCTCCCCAGCGGAGTCGCCAGAGTTGTCACATCTCCTTTTTTACCACCCGGAAGGGTACAAGGGAGTTTTTTCACTTTAAGTGACATTGTTCGAAATGAGATTAATTATTTATCAGAGTCGCCACTTGGAATATTTCAATTGGTGTTCCAAATCACCGGTTTATTTTAAATCCCAAATCGAGGAAATTTCGACTTTCCTTTTGAAATCTGCGAACCAGAAATTCTAAGTAAAGAATTCTGTTAACCCGGGAGAAGGTGTTAGGCATTCCCGGGTTTCGTGGTTCTAGCACGGTCTCTTAAACTATTATAATTGGCTTATTATATGATTTTAATACATGTTTTAGCCTATGGTACATTTTAACTTATTAAATCGCTTTTAATTATTTTTTAGGAAGATTCAATGTTATTTAAAACACGCCTTGAACCACACCACATGAAATGCACCTGCGATCCACGACACATTTTATTTAACGTTGTTGAGAATTGGAGTTGGGTCACATGAAATGCACACCCGAATTTAAGGAAATTAATTTAAATAGCGCGCCTAAAGCAACTACGCACTTTCAAGTTTGCGAGGGCCATGGAAAATTCAACTAATGGCACACCTCGATTTTTAAAGAGTTAAAATTAATTAAGTGAGGGCCATGAGTTTTGGGATTTTATTTGGCATGGCACGCCTCAAATTATTTTAAAAGAATTTGGTACTTAATTAAAGAAATATATGGTTGTTCGTACTTAAGACTATCTTGAAATTCAATATAAAGCTATTAATTATACACATACTTTGGGACAAAAATATTTCGATCGTATCTACAAGGTACTGAAACTTTGTGCGATGAAATATAGATATTTGATCAAGATAAACATAGACTTGAAAATAAAAACAATAAAAATTCCTTTAATTTTTTTATTTTAATGAAAAGATAGTGGATATTAGTCAAAAGTAGATATAAATAGAAATCAAATCCCATTTAGACTATTAATTCAATCTAAGAATGTTTGAACAGAAAGCTACGAATGATAAATATTCAACTTGAAATTTATCTTCAAACCCAAATCATTAAAAGAAAAGAAAATTGAATTTTAAAAAAACTGTAAAACAAAAATATTCACATTGTTAATTAGCAGTTTCTATTTATTCCATGTGGAAGAAATCTACCAAAAGTTAGAAATAAATAGCAGAGTCAGTAACATGCAAACCATGACCTATGTTTATCACAATCATCACCCTAACTATATTGTTAATCCAAAAAAAAAAATTATCATTTTTGGATAAGGGAAGTTGGGCCATCTCTTAATCTACTGATTGAAGCATTGGGTCTAGCAAATGAACTTGTTCTGCCCACGCCCTTTGTTACACCTAGTTCCATTGAACTCAAACATACAATCAACTCAAATTCTCATGACCCATTAATAAACCAACTATCCTTGGAAATACAATCACTGAGTCAATAGAGAAGGAGACGGTACAAATGGCAACAAAGAAATTAATTTATAAAGCATGTGACAAGATTACCAAAACTAGCAACGACAATGAATTTGAAAGTATTGAAACACAACGTAAATTATCAAATAAAGAAATGAATTAAAATTGAACCTTTATTATGGAATATGTTCCCCAATGTGTACAACACAAAACAGAGCTCCGAAAGTTCTCCGATGAGCTTATCGATCAGAATTTGAACTAGAATCGATGACCTCGAACCGCCTCGACTCGAACTCGTTGATAACTTGTGCTATGTTCTCGGTGTTTGGAGTGTGGAGGCTGATTTTTGGACTGTTTTTCGAGCAAATTTTCGCTGGGTTTTGGGGCCTGCTTTTTAGCTGGAATCGGGGTTGGTTGGGGCTGCTTTAGGGAAGGGTTTGCGGCTGGTGTTTTAAAGGTGCTTCAAGGGTGTTTTAGGCTGAAATTGAGCACATTTTTAGCTACTATTTCAAAGCAAAAGAAGCTGTATTTTAATGGATAAAAATGGACAAAAGAAGGGAATTATGGGTCGAAGAGCTATGGAGCTTAAGGGATTCTTTCAATGGCTGATTTTTTAGCTTTTTATCGAGCTTGAAATGCTGAAGCAGAATGTATTTTTCGTTCTCTCTCTGTTCCTATTTCCTTTTTCATTTCTTTTCCTCCGTTTCCTCACCTTTTTCCTAGGTGTTCGTTCACCAGATCTCCCTTTTTTGGTGTGTTCTCCGTTGAAGAAAGGGATGACAGGGAAGGGGTCCTTTCTTTGTGAAATGCGGCGCTACTCTTTTTTGTGTTCAAGAAAGGAGCCTCTGATTTTTTTCCTTATTTTTCTGTCCCTATTCTTCTTAGTCTAAATAGGCAGTATAAAATGTCCCTTTGCTTCATAAATGTACCTTCAATAATTTTTTATTTGATCCCACCCAATTCAATTTCTTTTAATTATTCAATAGTGCATTTTGAACCCCATCACTTTAGAAGCTTCTTAGAGTTAGGTAATATTTCCTTTATTGAGCAATTCCCCAAACTAACCTTAAATTCCTAATTATACACATCAAACAAATAAGCTAATATCTTCAAATGGATTGAAGATCAGGAAAATTCAAAGTTGAAGAGTATATCTAACAACTATTGAATGAACCTAAGCCTTTAAAAAGGTATCAACTCATAATAAACTATCCTGAAATAAGGGAATTCCTAATGAAACTCTCATAATTTCTTGGACTAATTAATGCAAAATAAAAAAAATAACAACTGAAACATGCCCAAATAACTCACAACAAAGTAACTGAAACCTAAATCATTCTACCAAATTAACTTAATTATAATATTTATCACAATTCAAAAATCAAAGAGTAAAATGCAACATGACTTTTTTTGTCAAACAAATTAATGTACTAATTAATCTAAAAATGTAAAATAAAATCTTAAATGAAAATGCAATATATTTTTTTATATTTTTATGATTTGAAATAAATGCCAAAGCTAATCTTAATTAATTAAACTAAACATGAAACTATTTTTGTGTTTTCGAAATTATATATAGATAAAAATAAGGTACTATTTTTTGTATTATTTTTTTTAAATTATTTTTTATGAAAAATACATAAACTAAAATATTTTTGTAATTTTCATTTTTCTTGTAATAAAATAAAGTAAAAGAGTCAAAATGAGTTGAAATAGCTATATTAGGCCTAAATTAAATATTTACATGCTAAAATATTAAAATATTGGGGAGGGTTAAAAATCACATGTCTACAATGAGGCAAGTAGCCGAGCAACAAGATGAAAATTGAAAGGCTATACAAAGAATTAGTGCAACAATCATGAGAATGAAGGTCGAGACGGAGGAAGTGGCTGAAGAGAGCGAATTCCCACTAGAAGATAATTTAGAAGAAGCAGATATAGTGAGCCAATCTTGGCTAGAGGAACAACCTCAACTGATAAAATCTCATGAGTGTTCCTTGATGGTCTTTCAAATATGACAGAACAACTGATAGAAGGAAGAACTGAGCTCAGGCAAGAGATAGACCAATTTGGCTCAGATATCCATGACATGCAAGCTCAATTGAAAAAAAGGTTGAGACTTCTGATGCCCTACAACTAATTGTTGTGGATACTGTTCAACTTATGGAGAAAAAATAGGAATCCCAACTATTCGATCAAATTATTAATGATACCAAGGCTGACGTAGAGTGCAAAATTGAGGATGTCAAAAATAATGATATTTTGGAGTTGGAGCGTATTGGACCTCATTCTAAACACTTTTCAACATTGTGTTTGGTTGGTGACATGGTAATTGATCCAGTCGAGCATAAGGAGGAGTCAATGGATGAGGAACAAAGTGTTTATATACTGAAATTTGACATAACAAGGGGGCAAAATGACATTCCTCACTTAAGGGCCAAGAAGTGCAAGATGAGATATTTATTGCTTGGTTCCTTTATTTTCACACCACCGCCCCAGGAACGTGACAGAAAAATTGATGTAAAATTGGGGGCGCAATTTATATCCTCAAAGTGGAAGAAAAAGTGGTGAAAGTGATGGCGTCATGCCGCGACGTTAATTCAAGCGCTTGTTGGGAGGCAATCCAATTCTATTTTTTTATTTTTTCTTTTATTTATTATTTTATTTTATTGTGTTAATTTTTTTTATAGTATTATTTTTGTGTTTTGTAGGAGTACGAGCATGGAATCAAAGCTAATAGGCGAGTGCAAAAGCGAGCAGGTGGTTGAAACTAAGTGTGATGTACCCGCACAAGGGATCATACCTGAGAGAAGTCTGAGTACCTCATGAGCCACTATTGCTTCGGCCTTTGGCCTATCATGGAGTCTCTTTTACCCTCTTGTTATTTATAGTGTGCATTAAGGACACTGCACAATTTTAAGTATGGGGTGAAGAGATTGTTTGTGTGATTTTCTGTGCTATTTTAGCTTAGTTGTAGTACTCGTTCTTAGTGTAGTAGTTTTGTTAAAAAAATTGAACTTTTCCCGACGATGGATCTCCTAGACAGTTTTCTTGAGGGATTTAAGTATAAAGAAAAAGGACAAAAAGATTTTCTTTGTAGGTAGTGCAGCAATTCCCCCTTGGTTTTTCTTTGTATCGCGGTTCTTTTCCAAGGGTTTTGTTTGAACCGGGTATAGTTAATTTTTATTTTTTAGAACTAGGAAAACTTGTTCTATGTTTTGAATTGAAGAAATATCTTTTAACTTTGTTATGCCTTGAGAATAGTCAGTACTTTAGTTGTGACGCTTAGGCTCAGTTTTTGACTCTTGTATAAGTACCTTAAATTGTATGATCTTAACTTTGCTTAACTTCTTTGACTAGAGTGTCTTGATGAGTCCAATCCTTAGTGAGTTATGTTCCATGTGTGTGTAAAGTTTTGTGTTATTGTGTGCATTGTATTTGATGTCTAGAACTTGCCTCGTGTGTTTGCAAAGCGAAATAGTAGTTTTGTTCAGTCTTGGAAGTGATGTAGGCGTTTCTTTGTTGAGTCATGTATATATATATTTTACCCGCCTAACTGTTATGTATCATAGTTAATCTCTTTGAGCCTGTAATCATGTTTCTTTGACAACCACATTACAAGCCTTGCCCATTTGTTTGAATTAACTATCTATTTGAAACTTTTTACCTCTCACGAGCACTTGAATTGTTATGAATTGTGTAAAAGTTAAAGTGTGGGGTGGTTGGGTTGGTTTTTGAGTGGAACTAATGAAATAAGGAGAAAGGTGCACTGTTTTGAAAAAGTAAGAGCCATATGAATTGAAAAAAAAATTAGTGGTATTGTTGTGAAAAATAATTCTAGATGGTGGTGGCTAGTGATATACTTGTGCTTAAAGAAGTGAGGAGTTAATATATATTTATGTGAAGGTGGAGTTATGGTTTGACATAAGTGTGGGGTTTTCAATATTAAAGTGTATGTATTAAAGTGCTTAGGGAGATGTAGTCACTCTTATATCTAAATGTATCCTACCAGTCCCCCAGCCTACATTACAACCAAATAAAGTCCTACTTGATCCTAGACTGAATGAGCTCGATTAGTAGAGTAGTACACTACGGGCAAACCTATGGTACATCTTTTGTGGCATATGAATGTTATTTCTGAGAGTGAGTGAATTCTTTCTATCTTGAGTTCCTAATTGTTCTTAAATTGTATTGTGTGTGGGACTACTCTCTTTGTTGTGTGAGGGCACTTGATTCATGAAGTAAAGGTAATTTCAGTGACCTCTATGTTAGAGTAAGTGGGTGAGTTGAGAATAATGCGTGGTACTTGTGAGTCAAATCTTGAGGTGAAAATATTACACTCTTATGCTTAGTCTATTTTAAATATTCTTGGTATGATCAGTTAGGAGAGATATCTAAAAAGGTCGTGTCTATATTGTAGACATGTGATTTTTGACCCTCCCCAAGATTTTCCATATCTTAGCACGTAAATATTTAATTTAGGCCTAATATATCTATTTCAACTATTTTGACTTCTTTACTTTATTTTCGTCATAAAAATAAAAATTACAAAAACTATTTTAGTTTACGTATCTGTCACACCTCCTTTTTACCTACACCCCCGCAAAGGGGCGTAAAGGGAGTTTTTCCAATTAAAGGACAATCAAATTAGGATTTATTTATTTAATTCAGAGTCGCCACTTGGAAGATTAATGGTGTCCCAAGTCACCGGTTGAATCCCGAATCGAGGAAAAGATTGACTCTGTATTACAGTCCGCGAACCAGAAATCCGGGTAAGGAACTCTGTTAACCCGGGAGAAGGTGTTAGGCATTCCCGAGTTCCGTGGTTCTATCACGGTCACTCAATTGTCATATTCGGCTTATCTATCTGATTTTAATACATGTTGAACCTATGTGCAAATTTTATCTTCAACCGCTTTTTATCTATTTTTTAAGGAAAATTGCAATGTCATTAAAGCAAGTCTTGAACCACGTCACATAAATGCACTCGTGATTTTTGACATATTTTAACATCGTTAAGATTTGGATTTGGGTCACATAAATGCGCACCCGAGTTTAGGAAGGTAACATTATTAAAATACGCGCCTACAAAGACTAGCGCGTTATTACTTTGGGGAAAAACCGTGAAATTCGTTAAACGGCTCGTCCCGAAATCTAAGTATTTTTATATATACATTTAATGAGGGCCCCGTAGTTTATTTGTTTGTTTAGCGAGGCTCATCTCATTTTTATTATTCAAAAGGCAAACCTAAAAGCTACGGTGATTTTCCTATTTTTACTTGTCTCTAATAATAAAAATAAAACCTAACTAATTATTATCTTTTAAGAAATACTACATCTAGATCTGCAAACTCCAAACAGTCTACGTGAAGGAATCATAATCCAGGCCCAGCACAAACTGGACCAATCGCAGACATGGTCCAGGCCCCAAACGGATATGCATGTCAGACCCAGACCTGAGCCATTTATTTCGGCCCTGAAGCTTACACTTTATGCAAAGGGGCTGTCGAGCCCCAACCGTTTAAATTAAACAACGCTTCAGTTCAATGTGCACAAGTGTTCACTGAAAGTTTTAAACCATCAAGTTTATGAACTAGCTCAACGAAACGAACAATTATTCTAATTCTATACCCCAGCCCTTATGCTAACCAAAATTACCAACTCGAGTTCACGTATCTATCAGATTTAAAGCCGTTGTTCGTGCTAGAAATTAACACAAACAATCATGAAAAAGCTTAACTTATTGAGGTGATTAGATATTATACCATGTTATTCGTACAATTAGTCATGTCTAATTTTATACCCGTTTGTGATCCCAACACCCTAAATATGGAAGCTATAGCAATTGGCTATTACGTTCTAGATTCACCTTCACATTAACGTCACAGTTAACTAAATTAACTATAGCAAATCCGAGTAGCTCATACAGTCCAGTACAGATTCATGGTCATATAATCAATAATCCATAGTCTCTCTAGTTTAATTACAAGACAAGTTTCAGAAATTACTAATGCGTATTTGAAATCTATAACTACAAGCTATACTAATAGTGAAATACATAAGCAAATTCATATGGTAGCAATGCCTCGTCATTTGATTTCATAATCGTTCAGATACATCGAATGAAACTTCAAGGCATTAGAGACAACAAGGTACCTGGAAATATAATCGAGTAGAAGGAGGAGTTAGCAACAGAAGAGCAAACAACAACAACCAGGAATTCAAACAGCAACCATCACAGTTCAAGACCAATTTTTACCCAGAATCAACTCGACCACAGCCCAGAACAAATTGCAAAACCAATAGCAACAACAAATATCCAAACGAACAGACTCAATAGAGTTTGAATTAAACCAAAACTTAATCAGTAGACTACTGAACCACTTCAGCAATGAGAATCACTGTCCAGAATTCGACTTACACCTATGAATGCAATGAAATAATATATTTTTGGTTTTCTGTTCTTAAACTCTCCAGAACTCTAAAAAAACTGAATTCCTTAGCTTTTTAAAATGTTGTCTGAGACTGCCTCTTCAAAGAACTCTCAAAAACTCTCCTTTTTTTTTTTGTATTTTTCTTAATTAAAGTAAAAATAAACATGCACAGACAAGTACAAATAAATCACAAGTAACACAAAACTATTTTATTTTGAATTTTTGGTAGTAGTTCTTGTAGGGCAAAAATCACGTGCTCACAGTATCTTTCATAAATTTAAATAAAAAAAAATATACAAAAAATAGTACCTTATCTTTATTTTTATATAATCTTGAAAACACAAAAATAGTTTTATGTTTTATAGTTTAGTTCAATTAATTAAAATTAGTTTTATATTTTTATATTATAATTGTACATAATTTTAGAAGGATGAATTAGTTTTAGGTTGGTTTATCCCGTCTTTATAAATCTTATAGTCCATTTTTTAGTCTTTGGCCCAATTCCCTAGCCCATAATTCCTAGGCCCATACCCCTAACCTAATCCCTACCCCTATATATAGTATCTAACATCTAAAATAGACCTACATCCCTACACTCTAGGAGATCAGCCGAAAAACTCAAAGAATCGAACCTGAGGAGACCCCTACGCAGCGACGTTCAACGTCGTCTCCTTCACCCCACCGTTCTGCCTTCTTCAACGAAAATCACGACCCCTCCCATCAGATCTATATTCTTCAAAAACAAAAAACCTGGAGACCTAAAAGAGCTATAGATACAAATAACAAAGAGAGCAAATTGTTCAGGCACACAGATAAAGTGAAGAACCGCAGCCATCTCCTTCACCTTCAGCAGATCCTTCCTCACAAAACTCTATTTTCGTCACGTTAAATTCTCTGTTCTGGCCATAGAAACCAGTAGCTTAAAACCTCCATTAAAACCACCATGAAGCTGTAAAACCAGCTCCAAAAACGTGAGAACAATAGATCAAATCGCTACCATTACAACTTCCCAGAATCCTCCATTAATTCCGTTGAAGTTCTGTGCTCGAGGTCGTCGGTGTCCGGTCCGTCGAGTTCGTCAACCGTAGATTTGGCCTGGAGTTTTGTTTTTTTCTGTTCATTGTTCCAAGAACACAATACAGCTCTAAAGGTTCAATTCTAAAACTTTATTTGCTCTTTGATTTCCAGACCCGTTCCTCTAGATATTATGAATGGACTCTTTGTTTATTTGTTCTTTAATTTTCGTTCTAGATTGAAATTGCCTCTGTTTGATTAGTTCATCCTTAGTTCATGTATCTCCTTCCGTTAAAAGTTGGTTTCAAGTTTGCTGAGGTTCGTAGGATCCATTAGCACATAAAGATAGATCAATTTTAGTAGTAGCAATATTGCATCTGGAAAATTGACAAGGTTCTCGCTCTTGTCTAAGTATTCTCACATTAGAAAATTCATTTGGATGCTGATGCCAATTTAGTTAAAGTTCTAGCTGCTAAAATATTTGATTTAGTTACCCAACTAGGCTTGACGTTGTCTACTACCAATCTTCCAAAAATATGCCATCGTTATCTGCTCATTATGTATTTTTTTTATGCTTAAATTTTCTTGGGTGGAAGGGTGTTACTTAAATGGACAAAAATTTGGACTTCAAATATTTTAATGCTTTTGTTATTACTTTATTAATTTAATCGTTAGTAGCATGCTAGGCCGACCACACCCGAGTAGGCGAACCTTTAGGCACGTTTTGAATTTAATACTGTGATTATGTACACGTTCGCGTGACATAATTATGGTTTCTAAATGAATATTCGTAATTGCTTAGGCGCATTAGTTTAATAATATTACATTCCTAAATTCGAGTGTGCATTTATGTGACCCAAATCCAAATCTCAACGATGTTAAAATATGTCAAAATCACGGGTGCATATATGTGACGTGGTTCGAGATGTGTTCTAATAACGTTGCAATTTTCTTTAAAAATGAATAAAAGCGGTGAAGTTAAAATTGAACCATAGGCTAAAACATGTATTAAAATCAGATAATTAAGCCGAATATAACAGTTGAGCGACTGTGCTAGAACCACGGAATTCGGGAATGCCTAACACCTTCTCCTGGGTTAACAGAATTCCTTACTCAGGATTTCTGGTTCGCGGACTGTTGAACAGAGTCAACCCTTTCCTCGATTTGGGATTCAACCGGTGACTTGGGACACCATAAATCTCACAAGTGGCAACTCTGAATCTTTTAATAATAATCCCATTTCGATTGTCCTTTAATTGGAAAAACTCTTTTACGCCCTTACGGGGGTAGGTAAAAAGGAGGTGTGACAGTTCTGGCGACTCTGCTGGGGATTAAAAACCCAGAACTTTTGGTTCAGGGTTTAGAATTCGAGCTTAGATGAATTGTTATATTTGGCTTTGTTTATTATCTGATTTTATTACATGTTTGGGCCTAATGTGCAAAATGTTGCTTTTTACCGCTTTGATATTATTTGAACTGTATATATAAACTACTATGAAACCCCTCTTTTCTCTCTCCTGAGGAGTGCACGCTGGTCGTGACTTCTTTCTGTTAGTGTCATATCCCAAATAGAACGAGGTTCGGACAAGTTGCAAAGCCGGATGATCTTTTGGTTACCGGTACGCAGCCCCCCCTCGGCTCGAGTTGTCCGCTCGGGTAAGCCAGGTCTAGAACAAATAAACCCAGGTTTTTAAACCTAGAATAACTCAGCCTCATGCCGGATCCCTAATAGGAACGTTTGTTTGCATCATGTGCACTTGACTTAGGGGACTCAACATAGGGGTTGGGTCCGTCCAGGACAGATGCACCCAAATTAAAAGACCATCCTGATGAATCTTACATGCTACTTGCATATCTTTCTGTTTCGGCTTGCATGTTGACCGGCTTCTAGAATAGGGAAAGAAAATGAAAAAAGAGGAAAAAAGAAAATAAAAAAGGAGAAAGAATAGAAAAAGAAAAGAGAGTGAGAGGTAGGTATTTGAATTACCCTGAAATTCTGTTGAAATTTTGAAACAAAGAAAAAGAAAAGTCATTTCAAAATAAATCATATTTTTCTGTTGCGTCAAAACGGGCGAACTACGCGGGTCCGATTCTCACCGGATGTGAGATACGTAAGTAAACCTCATCGGTTCCGGCCCACTATTTTCAAAAAATCCAAAAATATTTTCCTTTACTTCCTTCTTTAGAAAAGTCTTTCTTTAAGACCCCAATTTTTTTTAAAAAAAATCCAAAAATATTTTCTTTTAATTTCTTCTCAAAATCCAAAAATATTTTCATTCTCCTTTCGAAAATTGAAAAGAAAATTTGAAATTCAAAAATATTTTCTTTTTTCTTTAGAAGAATTTCTTTCATAAATTCAAAATAAAAATCCAAAAATTCAAAAATATTTTCTTTCTTCTTTGGAAGTTTTTCTTTCGAAATTCGGAAAAAAAAAAACAAAACAAAAACAACAAATCGAAATCCAAAAAATATTTTTTTTCTTTATAAGTCTTTCTTCGGAAATAAAAAAAAGAGTTAGTTTATTTACTTTATTTTTAATCTTCCCGAACTACGCAAGATCTGATTCATGTTCCCACATGATACGTAGGCAACCCACATCAGGTTCGATCAACCATTGAAAAGAAAAATGAAAAAAAACAGAAAAAATGAAAAACAAAATGAAAAATATTGATAATAATAAGGACCGACTGAGTCCATTCTAACATGTTTTATTTTGAATTTTGAAGAAAGTTGAGGTGGTCGGTTTGTGGTAAGCTGGAAACACAAGATCCAAGGAAAAATGATAACTGACATCGAAGCTGTTACAAGTGCTCAAGAGACTCAAGGTCAAAGGGTTCAACAAGAGTCTACTGTGTTTGAGAAAAACAGAATACTGAAACAGCAAATGATCGAAATGTGTCAATCATGGGCCAGTGGTCAAGGACAGCCTCGTCATGAGTCACAATTCGCTACACAGCAAGAGCAGTACCACTCTCCTGAGTACCACTCGTACTCGTTTGATCTTCCTGCAAACATTGAGAAGCCTGCCCGAAAGATGGTACAGGAAGAAATGACCCAAAGAGTGAAAAGCTTAGAACAACGGTTGAAAAACATGCAAGGGTTGGCAGGTCAAAAGAGTGTTGCCTTCAAATATCTATGTATGTTCCTCGATGTCCACTTGCCGCCTGGTTTCAAGACTCTCAAATTTGAAAAGTATGATGGACATGGAGACCCCATAGCCCACCTAAAAAGGTATTGCAATCAACTGAGAGGTGCGGGAAGAAACTAAGAATTACTGATGGCCTATTTTGGGGAAAGCCTTACGGGAGTAGCATCCGAATGATTTTTGGATCAAGACACGTCTCGCTGGTATGTCTGGGATGACATGGCACATGCCTTTGTCAAACAGTTCCAATACAACATCGACATTGCCCCAGACCGCATTTCCCTTTCAAACCTGAAGAAGAAACCAACTGAAAGTTTCAGGGAATATGCCATTAAATGGAGAGAGCAAGCAGCTAGAGTTAAGCCACCCATGGACGACCACGAGCTAATCATTGTCTTCCTTCAAGCGCAAGAGCCAGATTACTTTCAAAACATGATGTCCGCAGTTGGCAAATCCTTCTCGGAAGCAATCAAAATGGGAGAAATGGTAGAGAATGGTCTTAAGACAGGCAAAATTATAAGTCAAGTAGTTTTTAAAGCCACAACTCAGGCTGTCCGGGTTGAATCTGATAATTTTAGCGACACAAATGAGAAGGTTGAAGAAATCATGATGACATCAGAGTCGAGAAGAGGTCCAGGAGAACATCTCGAAGGTATGAGCAGCCTCTTCAAGTTTTCCATGACTCCCCTGAGCATTGCTATCCACCTCAGAACCCACAATACTTTGTCGCTCCACATCAGAATGTTGTCCAGCCACCAAAACACCCCAAAAGGCGAGCACGAGCATCATAAAATCTCCACCAGCTTCCACAAAATTTTCAGGTACCCTATAACCCACATCCAGGCCAGAGGTACAGAGGGGAACGAAAGTTGAAAGATAATTTTACACCAATAGGAGAGTCATATGCAAGCTTGTTTGAGAAATTAAAGCATTATGACATGATTGCACCTATTCCTCCAAATCATGTGGACTCACGTGCAAGAAACTTTGACCCTTCTAAAAGGTGTGAATACCATTCCAATGCCCAGGGGAATAATGTTGAAAGCTGTTGGGATTTGAAAAGAGAAATAGAAAGGATGATCCAGGAAAAACTGATTGTGATCCAAGACAGTGGCGCCCAGAATATCGTGCAAAATCCTTTACCTGCACATAATGATGCACACTTTGTGGGGATGGTGCATGGTGACCGGGAGTATGAGAATCCTCTCGGGAATTTGCTAACTGAAGTTAATGATTTTGAAATTGGAGAAGGCTCTGCTGATCCTGATAAGCAAATTTGTGGCTAAATGTCAAGCTTAGCAATTGAAAAGTCATTCCCTCCTCACCAGGAAGGAATCTTGGTAGTTTGTTTTGATGTTTTTTCTATTATCTGGGTTATTTCAGGGTTGTGATCCAGATTTTATTTGTTTTATTGAGTCAAACCCTTTTATCCCTCTATTCTGTTTCTGTGAGTCTTGTCTTTCTGTTCTGTTGCTATTTTCATTAGCCGGGTAACTTAGGGTTGTAACTCGGATTTTAAGTTGTTTGTCTTGTTGTTTACTCAATGAAATACAGTTTGTCCTTTTGTGTCATTCCATGCTTAGTTCTTTTCCCGCTAGTCTTAATGACAAGACATGCATGCGGAAATTTTGGCCAGATCTTAGGAACTGATTTAACTGGAATTTGATAACTAAAAAAAATACTTTTGAGGATTAATAAAGATTGGAATACTTCAGAACTAAGGTCGAGTAAAATTCACCTTCAAATTATTGTGAAGATCGGTCTTGAGGATGTTTAATCAATTGAGGTTTATTGGAAAGTTTGTCACCAAGGTATAAAGAAATGTCTTGTGATCACGACACCAAGAAGACAGCCACGTTCATCAATGCCGTGATTGCGAAAGGATACTATGTTTAGCGTTCTCAAGGCTGGGAGGCCCTTTTTCTGCTACCCAAATACTTTATATCCTTTGTTACCCTTTTTGAGCCTGTATTATTTTTCTTTGACTACCCTTTTTTGGAATCAAGTTTAAAGTCAAAAAAAAAAAAAAGAAAAAAAAATCCATGTCCCAAAAGTACAAACTGGGGCAATTCTTAGGAAGTTCAGAGAAAAAAATTGTCAAAGGTTCATGCCCTCAAAAATAGAAGTTGGGGCAAACAAAAAAAAAGAAAAAAAGAAAAAAAAGAAAAGGAAAAAAAAGAGAAAAAAAAAAGAAAAAGGAAAAGAGAAACAGAAAGAAAGATGAAAAATAATTTAGGCCAGATGTTTGAACTATGTTAGACCTGATTCCTTTAAAATAAGGATACGTAGGCAGCCACACGGTTCAGTCCAACCAAATAAGAATTTAGAAGAAAAAAAATAGAAAAAATAGAAAAATCCAAAAATCCCCAGCATCTGAAACTGGGGCAAAGATTTTATTTCATTTTTGAAAGAGTCGATTCCAAGAGTTGTAAGTCTAAAACCCCTCATTTTGAGTTTATTTTGAGCCTTCATGCCGACCTTTCTTTCCAACCCTATCCAAAATCCTTCCAAATAAAGACCTCCCGATATGCCTTCAAGAATGCCAAGAGACGCATGCAATGAGCAACAGTTGTCACACGACATAGAACATCGTCGAGTTGCTCACAAAAAGAGAGAAAGAAAAAGAAAAAATGAGAGAGTCTTATTAGTGAAAACCCTCACGGGCACTGTAAGGCGACGGTAAGCAGAGATGAATAAATGAGAGAGACTTGTTGCTGAAAACCCTTCGGGCACTACTTGTCGAAAGTGAGTCAAAAAGCTGATGCAAAGAATTGGCACGAACAAGCCCGACTTCAAAGCTCATAAGAATGGCAAAAGGGAAGATTGGATTAGTTTGATAGATCAAGCCGTTGAGTCCAAAATGCATGTCATGATCATTAAAGCTAGTTATTGAAAAAAGAAAAAAAAGAAAAGAAAAAAGAACTCTTCCTTCCATCCTTCCGACAGGGGCATTTCTTGTTAATACTCGTTTCTTTGCATCATTGTGTCCTTCACTCCGATTCGGTCCTTGTCAAAACAAGCAAGAAAAGATTTCAAAATCTGCTACCAGCTTTTCAATTGCATAAAGCAAATTTGGCCAGCACTAAGTTATTCTGTCAATATACCTTGTAGATTCATACAAAGGCTTCCCCAAAAAGACTCTTCTCAGCCTACTTGGTGCAAGGAAGATAACTGGTGATTCTCTCTGATAGACAAATTGCTCAAAAGCAGGAAGTCGTTCAAGATATCAGAAAATATCATCTAAGAAAAGATCTCCAGTTGGGTTAATGTTGATTGAGCCAGAAATACAATGGTACCGGGTGTGAAACAATTAGGGTTGATGCAGAGCAAAAGTCTCTTGAAGCCGACGCAAGTTGATCGAGCAAAAGCCAAGCTGCTCAAGACTCAAGGCCACAAACCGACCACCATTTTTAAAACTGACCAATTTTCTTTGTTTGAAACAGGAACAAAGCAGTGCAAGGAAAGAGGTTCCAAAAAAAAGAAGGGAAAAGAAAAAAAAGAAAGAGAAAAATAGAAAAAAAGCAAAATAAAAAGAAGACAGAGAAAAGAAGAGAAGAGCTGACGAAGTTTCTCAAATTTTTGCTTTTATTTGTCTTGTTAATATGCATAAAATCATGCCATTGCTCTTTACATTTCCTCCTAGGGTAATATGTCCTAGTTTGATGGATTTTAATTCCAATAAAAATCTTAGTTTGATGAATCTTTCTCCTAAGATAGAAAACCTAGTCTGATGAATTTTCTCCAAGGATAAACGTCTTAGTCGGATGAATCTTTCTCCTAAGATACTAAAAAAAAGAAAGAGAAAAAGACCTAGTCTGATGAATTTTCTCCTAGGATTAACGTCTTAGTCAGATAAATTTTTCTCCTAAGATAAAAATCCTAGTCTGATGAATTTTCCCCTAGGATCACAATCTTAGTTTGATGAATTTTTCTCCTAAGATAGAAGACCTAGTCTGATGAACTTTCTCCTAGGATAGAAATCTTAGTCTGATGAATCTTTCTCCTAAGATATGAAAACCTAGTCTGATGAACTTTCTCCTAGGATCAAATTTTAGTCAGATGAATCTTTCTCCTAAGATAATAAATAGAAATCTTAGTCTGATGAATCTTTCTCCTAAGATAACAAAAAGAGACCTAGTCTGATGAATTTTCTCCTAGGATCACAATCTTAGTCTGATGAATTTTTCTCCTAAGATAGAAAACCTAGTCTGATGAACTTTCTCCTAGGATAAAATCTTAGTATGATGAATTTTTCTCCTAAGATAGAAAACCTAGTCTGATGAATTTTCTCCTAGGATCAAAATTTTAGTCTGATGAATTTTTCTCCTAAGATAGAAAACCTAGTCTGATGAATTTTCTCCTAGGATAAACGTCTTAGTCGGATGAATCTTTCTCCTAAGATACCAAAAAAAAAGAAGAAAAGGGACCTAGTCTGATGAACTTTCTCCTAGGATCAAAATCTTAGTCTGATGAATCCTTCTCCTAAGATAGAAAACCTAGTCCGATGAATTTTCTCCTAGGATTATAATTTTAAAAGGAAAAAAAGAAGGAAGTCTCAATTTTTTTTTTTTAAAAAAAGGGGTCAATTTTTAGTTTTCTTGAAATCAGGGGTCCCGCCTGGAGAATAGGGTCAGTCTTTACTTTAGTCAAGCTTAGTTTATAGTTTTCCTAGTCTAGAGTCCTATTTCGCGCAGGAAAGGGTGTTTCATCTGGGCCCGACCCTACTTGGTATAAATACATATGAAAACGCTATTTTGAGGACTTTTGATACATCTTAGACCTAGGGACACACTTTAGACATGGGGTAAGATACAGCACGCTTGGACGAGGCTTCTAACCAGTTTTTCTTCTCTTTTCTTCCTTTAATTTCATAGTTTATTAATTCTAGGGTTTTGAGTGCTACATGAACGTTGTAGTTTGAAGCTTAGATTGTTCTTATTATTTTATCATATTGATTTATTTATTCAATCTTGCGCTTAATTATTTGATTGCTTGATCACCAGTTGAATACTATCTACGAATCTAGGATTGAACTCGGGAGAGGGAATTCTAGATTGCATATAAGATTGAGTAGAGCAAGATCTTAACTCTAAGGGGGGCGAATTTGCGGTTAGGATAGGAATATACCTAATCGCCTTGCTTGGTTACTATACAGGAATTATTAATGCGTTCTTGTTAATTCTAATTCCATAGGAATATAGGCGTTAGATTAGCTTGAATGGACGAGTTGTACTTCGGGAGAAGGCTACGAGCAATATTAACCCTGTCAATCAATAAATTAGATAAATGAATTAGACGATTTAAGTAAAAAACTCAGCGGGATTGTTAGCTAACCTATAGCTCTAGAATATCCACTCACATTGAATTTGTCGTTAAGCTTGTCGTTATTTTCTTTAATCTCCTTGTTTGCTACTTTAGATTAATTTTAGTAAAATATTCATACTTTAGGATTCGCTTGAATAGATTAATTGTTTGGTTTAATTTAGTTGATAGTTAATCACAAATCCTTATGGGTATGATATCTGGACTTACAATCCTATATTACTTGTCGACCACGTATACTTGCATGTGCTTTTGAGAGCAACACCCGATCTCCTATATTTGCGGACCGATAAAAATAGAATCAAACCTTTGATTCCAAGTGACGATTATTTCGTAAATAAAATAATCTCGACTTAAATTTGTTATTTTAGTTGAAAAAATCATTTAATCAATAATATAATATTTTTGCGAGATAAAAGGGGATGTGACACCTCTTAGTATATATCTATGCTAAAGATAATGATATACCTACTACTTTCAAATTCTGAATTCGCTTCTCGAAGCATTACAACAATTGTATTTGGACCCTCTCAGGAGGAATTTCCTAAATTACCCTTCCAACAAATGCAATGGATACCAAAACAAGTGCGATTATTGAATCAATTACTATCTACTTATTTACTTAACTTAAATAGTAATCAAAGGGGAATCAATCTTTTTTTCTAATGAAAAACGAGCTTCATAAAGTTGGGGCTACGGCATTGAAGTTATCACCACAGTATCTTTAGCCACTGAGCTAAAAGCTTCTATTGGAGATCCCAGGTCCTCACAGGGAATACTATACAAATCTTAAAAGTCTTATTCTTCAATTTTAAGTAATGTTTGCACAGAACATGTGCTACAAGATAGGCCAATGGACTCACTTTAGTGAAATATCTAATATTCTACCTAGATGAAGAGTGACTAACTAAAAAAATTAATTGTCGCAAATACAAGACTACAGGACATGGCCCATATCTCATGTTGCCTGATAAATCCAAGACCAAAACCCAGAATATCTTGTCCAGCTCTAAGAACCAAGTATTTTTGTCTTTGAATGAATTTTAGGGGTAAAAGAAAAATATTAAATGATTTTCAAGATGAAATAAAAGTTGAAAAATGATACGACTATTATTTAGAGCCATATAGTTTCCACAGTATTTCTTTCATTGAAATGCAGACCAAAAAGTTCTTTTTTTTCTTCTTCTTCTTTCTGGCAGCCTTTGATGTGAAAAATATACTTCAATTTTTATCCGTTATTAGTATTATTATGGTTCGAACGTAAAGATATGTAACCATGATGCGAAAAATGAAGACAAATACAAGTTGCAAGGGGACATAATTATTCTGTCCTTATTCATTTCTCTGCATAACCAAAACGTACAGTAAATAGCATGTTTCAAGTCTTATTTCGACATGCATTTAGCCCTTTCACAATCAATTTGAGCTTCAACTAGATTCAGAGGAGGAGTTTGGTTTAGAAAAGTTTACTGGGCAAACAGGCCGAAAACAAACGTTTTGATTGTATATAAATAGTTGAATTTTCCCTAACATAAAGGAGGATTTAAGTATACTAAGTAAGCAAAGTTAGGGGGTTAAAAAATTAAGGGTAAATTTCACGAATGATCATATAATTATGACTTTTTTTTTCTTCATAAAAGTCATAAGTTAATTCCAGTGCACACAGTTTGCACGTTAAAAATGTAGGTAAATTTCACTAATGGTCATATAATTATGGTTTTTTTTTATCAAAGTCATATATCTTTCTTTTGTCACAAAAAAAATTATAAAACTTTTATTAACTCACACAAAAATCATAGTAACAGAAAAATATAACGTTTCAATATATTTTCTTATTCCACCATTTTTTATTTTTTTATTTTTTGTCGAATAAATAATAATTCAATTAAAATGGGAATGACCCAACTCGACCCGACCCCCGACCTAATACCCATATATATAAATTAAAATAATATTAAAAGTAAAATCTTTCCTCCGCAAAAAAACTTAATTTCAAATGCATGAGATTCTCATTAAAAAAAAGTATAGTTAGAGAGCGCTTAAAACAAAAAGTGATATTAATTTGAATGGAAATTTTGAAAAGAAAAATAAAAGATAGGCGTATCATGTTTTGAAAGGTTCACTTTTAGTATTAGTTTAATTTTATATGTGGCTATTAGGTTGGGTGGATCAGGTCCGATTGGCTCATTCCTATTTCAATTAGATTATTATTTATTAGATTGAAAATAAAAAATAAAAAATCGTGGAATAAGAAAATACTGTAGAAAAGATGTATTTCTGGTCACTACAATTTTTGTGTGATTTAGTAAAAGTTTTTATGATTTTTGTATGGGAAAACATAATTATATGACTTTGGTGAAAAAAATAATAGTTATATGACCATTCATAAAATTTACCCAAAAATCCATTTTGTAACAAATTCTAGATGTGACATTATAGTTTTTTTTTTCAATTCCTCTTTTATGAATTTTTGGTTCCGCTACTAACTAGATGTGCGTAGAATTTTAAGTATTGGTCAATTTTCGAGTCTAGCTACAGGAACCCCATAAAATTTTAATGATGCAAAACAACTTTTGGCACAATGATGAGTAACTGCTGCTAATTTGGTTAAGTGTACAGTCCTCCATTCTCCTTCTTTGGCCCGAGTGATCATAAGAGAGACTTTTAACTTTTCTCTTTGTCGTTATGAATAATTCTTGATTGAGAAAACACTGTTGGACAAAGTTCCATTGTTAGACAAGAAAATTGTTTGAAAATTATGAAAGACCTGTTATTTTTTTAGTAGGAGTCGTAAGACTAGTATACATTATTGATTAGGTTTTTCATCGTGTTGTCGTTGCTTCTTCCCTTTTTGTCTATCTTGACAACGAAATCTGCATGCATGTCAATCCAACATTTTCTAACAGTACTTTCTAACTCCTTGTTATCAGATATTTCCTCCGTTTCGTTTAACACAATCTATATTATATTAAAAGTAGGGTAGTGAAGCATGAGGTTAAGCCAAGTAACAAGCTAAAATAAAGCTACTTGGTAATTTTAAGACAACAATAATAATTAAAATTATAAATGAAAACATAATTGTGAGCACGTCTAAGATATATATATATATATATATATATATATATATATATATATCTATATATCTAAAATTTTAAGACAACAACAATAATATATATATATATATATATATATATATATATATATATAGAATAGATTTGTCTAAGATCTATTTAGATTATGTATAAGATTCATTCAAGTACTTCCATTAATTATGTTTGTATATATTTGTATCTATATCTATATCTATATCTATATTTATATCTATATATTGATTCACTCATAGATTTTCTTCTATATTAACTAGAATTATGGAGGTAAAAAATTAATTTAAAAACTATAAAACAAAAAAAGAAAAAATATAGAAAGACGTAAATTGAGATAACCTATGCCTATTTATACTTTGGAGTAAGTTAAAATATAAAATAAAACTAAAATTTACTTAAGATATTAAAGATTTATTGACTTTAAAATTTTACAAAATTCAAGCAGCAAAATCAGATCTTACATAAAGTATACAAATTATTTATAAGGTAAGAAAAAAAATTAAATAATGAGCAAAAAATATTTCAATAACAAAAATAATAAAGTCATATTAATATTGATAAATCGAGCAAACGAATATTTTATATGTAAATATTAATACAATATTTAGATATAATGTGTTCAAATAATTAAAAAAATATTTTTTATGATTAATATTTGAATTGACTACAGTTAGTTTAAGTTTGAAAGCATAACATAGTTTTTTGAAAATGCAATCTAATTTAAAAATGAAATGATAAGAATTATTTGTATTTGAGATGAGAAAGTTTTTAAATTTTTATCTATCTTATATTAGAATGAGTGTGGTAGAAATAGATATTAAATTCAAACAAGCTAATGAAAAGTCACATAATAATGTAAAAATATTAGGTATTGAATAATATAAAAGCAAAAATAAAGAATAAATAGAGAAAATATAAAAATTCGATTTTTTTATCATAGAGAAAAAATGGTAAAACTTATTTAAATTTGAGATGAGAATTCTTTTTAAATTATGATAAGAAAGATCATAATATGGATAAGTCAACGTAACTCAAGTCTAATAGATAAAATAAAAAACTAAAAATATTGAATAATAAAAATAAATTAGAGATATGTAAGGATATTTATAAATCATAAGTTTAGAAAATAAAACAAAGTAAATATACAATACCTAAAAATATTATTAAAATTTTAAATAATTTAAAATTTTCTAGCAATATTTTATTAAAAAATAAATAATTATTTTATGATTAATGATATTATATATTTATTTATAGTATATTTAAGAATAGTAGTTGATAATGATATTAAATAAAGTTACAAATTAATGAAAGTTCACATAAAACGTAATAAGACTATGTATTAGATTAAAAAATAGCAAAACTAAAGAAATTATTAGAAATTTACTATTAGAAATGAAAGGGAAAGGCTTTTTGAATTTGAGATTAGAAAGTTCTTAAAATTATGATGAGAATGCTCAAACTATGGATAATACCACGAAATTGAAGTCTTATTTATGAAAATTAAAAAGATGATAAAAAATAAAAGTTTCAAAATACAAAATAAATTTTTAATATAGGTAATTTCACTAATGAAAATTAAAAGTTAAATTTGTATTTGAAAACTAAATGGAAAGAAACTTTACGTAAAGAAATAAAATGACACTGAAAATATTACTACACTATTTAGATATAATGTGTCAAACAATTAAGAAAATATTTTTTTTATGATTAATATCTGAATGAACTGCAATTAGTTTAAGTTTGAAAGTATAGCATAATTTTTTCAAAAATGCTGTACAATTTAGAAAATAGAATGGTAAGAATTATTTGAATTTAAGATGAAATTTTTTTTATTCATAATTTTTTTATTTTTGAAAATATTAGGTAAAAAAAATAAAATGAAAGTAAAACTATTACCACAATATTTACATATAATGTGTTCAAACAATAAAAAACTATTTTTCTATGATTAAAATAAAATTTTAAAAATAAAAAATAAATTTCTAATATAGGTAATTTTACTAATGAAAATTAAAAATTGAATTTGTATCTTAAAAAAGAAAATTTAACTACATCTAATATAGAAATAATTATAAGAAAACTCAATACATTTGGAACATAATAATCAAAGAACTTATGTTTTAATATTTTGGACTAATTCAAAGTTACAGTTTAAAATAAAATGTGATATTATTATGGTTATAGTAAAATATTAATATAAAAACTAATTAAAATTTATAGTAGGGAAGAGAATGTATAAAAGAATACCGGTAGTGTGAGGATACTTATACTTTAAATTAATTTAAAAATAAATAAATTAAATAATTAAATTATATTTAAAAATATTATTAATAGATTTAAATGACTAAATAAATTCGAATAAGAGGATAAAAGCATATAAATATATTAAATTTCACGAATAAAAAATTTATATTTATTTAAAGACTAATAAAAGTATAATAAGTAAGACATTAACAACAACAACAACAACAACAACAACAACAACAACAACAACAACAACCCAGTATAATCCCACAAGTGGGGTCTGGGGAGAGTAATATGTACGCAGACCTTACCCCTACCCCGAAGGGTAGAGAGACTGTTTCCAGGAGACCCTCGGCAAGACATTAAGCAAGACATTAAGTTAATCAAAAATTTAACTACATCTAAAACAAAAATAATTATAAGAAAATTCAATACATTTGGAACATAATAATCAAAGAACTTATGTATTAATATTTGGACTAATTCAAAGTTAAAATTTAAAATAAAATGTGATATTATTATGGTTATAGTAAAATATTAATTAAAATTTATAGTAGGAAAGAGAATGTGTAAAAGAATACCGGTAGTGTGAGGATACTTATACTTTAAATTAATTTAAAAATAAATAAATTAAATAATTAAATTATATTTAAAAATATTATTAATAGATTTAAATGACTAAATAAATTCGAATAAGAGGATAAAAGCATATAAATATATTAAATTTCACGAATAAAAAATTTATATTTATTTAAAGACTAATAAAAGTATAATAAGTAAGACATTAACAACAACAACAACAACAACAACAACAACAACAACAACAACAACAACAACAACAACAACAACCCAGTATAATCCCACAAGTGGGGTCTGGGGAGAGTAATATGTACGCAGACCTTACCCCTACCCCGAAGGGTAGAGAGACTGTTTCCAGGAGACCCTCGGCAAGACATTAAGCAAGACATTAAGTTAATCAAAAATTTAACTACATCTAAAACAAAAATAATTATAAGAAAATTCAATACATTTGGAACATAATAATCAAAGAACTTATGTATTAATATTTGGACTAATTCAAAGTTAAAATTTAAAATAAAATGTGATATTATTATGGTTATAGTAAAATATTAATTAAAATTTATAGTAGGAAAGAGAATGTGTAAAAGAATACCGGTAGTGTGAGGATACTTATACTTTAAATTAATTTAAAAATAAATAAATTTAATAATTAAATTATATTTAAAAATATTACTAATAGCTTTAAATGAATAATAAATTCGAATAAGAGGATAAAAGCATATAAATATATTAAATTTCAAGAATAAAATATATTTATTAAAGACTATTAAAAGGATAATAATCAAGACATTAATTTAATTATTAAGCTTATAAAAGATTATATAATAGTTTAAGAATGTTAAATAATAAATAATACAATAACAATAAGAAAAGAACAAAAAGAAAAAGGAATTTGCGTAAAAATGATGTGATGAATAAGACATATTTGACTTTCAGAAAAAATAAAGTGATAGTAAGAATTTTGTTAAAATAATATAATCTAATGTGCTCAAACAAGACAGATCACAACATGACATGTTTAGTATTCTTTAATATTGACAGCGAAACGAAATGCAAGTACTAAAATCAAGGGGTTAAGTTGCTGCAGATATAGAAAAAATACATTGTCTATACAAAATTTGAACAATAATTTCATATCTTGCTTCTTTATTAATATCTAATGTTATATAATTTTTATCTAAGAGGTTTATTGATAATAGGCTATATAGTTGTTATTTACACCATAATTGTCCATGCTTTGTTGTTGTTTTATAATGTAAGTTGCCAATAAAATGCTTCAATTAATGCTATTTGGTTTCGCAGGGAATATAAGATATGAGGAGGCAACATGAAGTGTTTAGAGGCAATAACGAGAAGAAAACATCCACTCAAGAAGTACCCAAACACAAAAGAGCAAAAAGAGAAGGAACGCGGAGATAAAAAGGCCCAGCATACTCGCCACAGTTGCCAACGCGGTCCGTGCCGCGGTTGGAGTCAGTGTTCTCCTCGGTCAGACCAGAAATTTAAGGGGCCAAAGTGTCAATTCGGGAATTTTTTTGTAAAACCCTTATAAGATGTAGGAAACTCGCCCAAGAAAGAGGAGGCTTATTTTGAGATTACTTTTGCAAGAAGAACAAGTGTGAAAGATCACCCAAAACATCATAGTTCTTATTTTCTTCTATTTTTCTTGCAATTTTCCATTATGAATATTTTCGTAGTTTATTCTTATGTTGTCATGAGTAGCTAAATACTTTAATCTAAGGTTTTGGTGAAACTCATTGGGGATGACTTGGTTGTTATATTAATATAGATTGAATTGGTTGTTAATCTCTGTTTGTTCATCTACGTTTTGATTGTGGTTAGTTGAAAGGGCCCTCAATTATCCGTTCCTATTTATTATGTATCTTCTTGAGAGAGAGTGCATATTTATGTAGTTTTTTGAACAACATCACTCCCGGAGTATAGACGAGAGTCATAACCGAGGGTTTAGAGATTGGATTAGAGATAACGATACCTCGGGTGCAATCTAAAAGAACGGTAATGTGAATCTAGCTAGCATAGCTTGAGAGAGTGCGTCTAGTAAATTATCATAATTGCTTGAGAGAGATTTATGATAGCTAGAGAGTTCTTGATTGATAGAGACAACTAAGGCATCGCTATAAGAAACGTACAACCAAGGAAATCACCAATGGGGGAAACCATTACCTTAGACCTTATTCCAACTGTTTACATATCAAGCATAGTTAATTTTCAGCTGTTAATTATTTTCAGACTTTAGTTGTTAGAAATATCATCAATTGTGAATTACAAGTTTGGGGAAATTGATTCTGTGAATTTAGTAAATCCGTCAAAAGTAATTGATAGGTTAATTCTCTGTGGTTCTACTCTGGGCAGAATTACTTAGATTATATTTGCTACGTCCGTGTGTGTTTTTGTATAAGGCATAGTTTGGCGTTATCAAATTTTGGCGCCGTTGCTCGGGAATTAACGGTGTTATCAATTACAATTGAGAGAAGTACAAAAATTCTAAGTGTAGTCAGTTTTCTTTATACCCAATCTTTTCATTGAAATTCTAACGTTTGAACTCTTGTGGAAAGCAGGTGTATGCCTAGAAATTCTTCGAGGACTGGAGAACTGCTAGAAGGACTCTCAGACCCCGAGAAAACATTCAGGGCATTAAATCGTGCCAACAAAATATTTCGACAATCTCAACAATCACACCAACTCGAATTTGACATGGGTGACGTAGATAACGTCAACAGAAACGTCAGGAATGAACCAGCTGACTTAAATGTCAGAAGGGTGGCACCTCTTGTGCCCGAAGCTGCACTTTATGACTGGGTACAGCCCACAACTGATAATCTGGCCACTGCCATAGTTGTGCCCATAATTCAAGCGGAGACATTCCAGATCACCAACAACATGTTGCATCTGCTGCAGAATAAAGGACTGTTCTCCGGGTCACACATTGAAGACTCGCAACAACACTTGAAGAATTTTCTGTCAATTTGTATGACCCAAAGGCAGCCAAATGCAACTCCAGAAGCTATCAAGCTGCTACTGTTTCCATTCTCGGTAACCGGGGAAGCTCAGACTTGGCTAAATTCGCTCCCTATCAACTCTATTACCACCTGGGAGGAATTAGTCAAGCAGTTCCTGAACAAGTTCTATCCGCCTAACAAGACTGCAAAACAGATTGATGACATATTGCAGTATAGGCAGCATCCCTCTGAGTCCTTGCAAGAAACTTGGGAAAGATTTAAAGGGATGTTAGTGAAGTGTCCTCACCATGGCATTCCAGATCAGATGCTCGACCAGAGATTCTACATGGGGCTAGCTGACAATTTGAAAGCAAATGTGGATGTGTCAGTTGGAGGTGCATTTTTAAGTAAAACATTCACTGAGTGCAAAATCCTTCTCGATAAGATGTCACAAAATTTGGGGTGGATGACTAGAGGTACAACACTGGCACCCATAGTACATTCAGTTACTCTTGACCCAAATAATTTGCATGAAGAGAACATGGCCACACTCATGACCCAGATGAGCATATTGGCAAAGAAGATTGATGAGATGGGTACAAAACAAGTGCACATTGTTGATACAACAAATGGGGGACTGTGTACACCTTGTATTAATCAGTCTTATGTGTGTTCATGGAGTGGAGAAGGTGAAAATCAAAGGGCAAGGGAAGATATGAATTATGTCAACAACAATGGGGGTCAGAGGCAAGGAGCACAGCAGTGGAGACCGCAGCAAAATCAGCAGTACAAGCCTAATATGCAGCAGCCTGGGGGTATGCACCCTCAAAACCAATTGGTGCCAGTACCATATCAGAAATCACAGGGCTATCCACAGCAAAATCAGCAACAATTGACATACCAACCACCCCCTCAGCAGCAAGATAACAACATGGTAGAAATCAGGGGTATGCTTCAGCAACTCATTGGGACAAATAATAAAGTGTAGGAAAAATTGGCAGTGCATGATTCAGCCATAAAGAATATTGAAACGCAGCTGGGTCAGCTGTCCATGGCTTTGAACAACCGTCCTCAGGGAACTTTGCCTGCAGACACAAACATAAACCCCAAGGACCAAAACCCGAATCAGCTGATGGCAGTAAGTCTCCGGAATGGGAGAGATTTAGACAGAGAGCAGGAAATTGCACAAGCCAGCAAGGATACTACACCATCCACTCCAGTTCAATTAGAGGTAGAGGAACCAACAGAACTTACTGAAGTGGTGGTTGAGCAGAGTCAGGAGGAAAAAAAAGCAAAGAAAAGATGAATGAGCAAGTTGCAGAACAGGTGGCACCTCTTGTGCCAGAAAATTCTAACAGAGAGAAGCCAGCAAGCAATGCACAAAGGGTGATACCTGCACCCTTCCCTGAGAGACTGGTCAAACAAAAGAAGGAAGACCAATATAAGAAGTTCATGGAGATTCTGCGTCAAATTCAGTTGAATATTCCTTTGATGGATGCCTTGAGGGAGATGCCCGGTTATGCTAAGATGATGAAAGATCTAATGTCACGGAATTTTGATTTTCAGGATTTATCCACTGTAACTTTGACACAGACCTGCAGTGCAGTGGTGGCAAAACCGATGGCTCAAAATATGTCGGACCCAGGTAGCTTCACTATTCCATGCACAATTAGAAGTTATGCCTTTGCAAAGGTGTTGTGTGATTTGGAAGTCAGCATAAATCTGATGTCTCTGGCTGTGTACACCAAACTGGGCATTGGTAGATCTAGGCCAACTTCGATGCTGCTACAGCTGGCTGACCGCACAGTGAAGAGGCCCACTGGTATTCTTGATGATGTGTTGGTACAAGTAGGGAAATTCGTTTTCCCTGCAGACTTTGTTATCTTGGATTGTCAGGTGGATGAGGAGATACCCCTTATTTTAGGGAGACCATTTTTAGCCACGGGGAGAGCACTGATCGACTGTGAAACTGGGGAATTAAAAATGAGATTGAACGATGAAGAAGTTATATTCAATGTTCAGCAATCTATGAGGAGACCCAGTGAATATGCTAATTGCTCTCTAGTGGAAGCAGTGGATGTAATCATGCAAGAAGATGATATGACCCTAATTGTAAAAGATCAATTGGAGGCATGTCTGACGAATTTAGAAGAAATGTATGGTGAAGGGTTAACTGAATGGGTCATGGCACTGGAAGGCCGAGGATTTTGGTCAAGGGAACCTCAGTTCGAGTCCCTTGAGCTAGAAAAAGGGCCACTCCTCCAGCAAAGCCATCAATAGAGGAACCACCCAAGTTGGAACTGAAGCCACTCCCAGATCACCTTAGGTATGTGTTCTTAGGCCCCGATTTGACCTTGCCTGTTATCATATCATCCGGTTTGTTAGATGTGCAGGTAGAACGGCTCGTACAGGTACTGTAGGAAAACAAGACTACCATTGGCTGGACTATGGCAGACATAAAGGGTATCAGCCTAGCCTTCTGTATGCATAAGATTCTCCTGGAAGAGGGGCACAAACCTCTAGGAAACACCAGCGAAGGCTGAACCCAAACATGAAAGAGGTTGTAAAGAAAGAAGTAATCAAATAGTTAGATGCGAGAATCATCTTCCCCATCTCTGATAGTAATTGAGTCAGCCCTGTTTAATGTGTGCCGAAAAAGGGGGAATGACTGTTGTAAAAAATGAGAACAATGAGTTGATCTCAACTCGTACAGTCACAGGGTGGCGTATCTGCATGGATTACAGGAAATTGAACAAAGCCACCCGGAAGGACCATTTCCCCTTACCTTTCATTGACCAAATGTTGGATAGGCTGGCTGGGTGATCGCACTTCTGTTTCTTGGATGGATATTCGGGGTACAATCAGATATCAATAGCCCCCGAAGATAGAGAGAAAACGTCCTTCACCTGTCCGTATGGCATCTTTGCCTTTCGGAGAATGCCTTTTGGGATTTGCAATGCACCCGCGACTTTTCAACGGTGCATGTTAGCCATCTTCACAGACATGGTGGAGGATATTATGGAGGTCTTTATGGATGATTTCTCTGGGTGGGAGATTCATTCGAAGACTGTCTTTACAACTTAAGGAGAGTGCTTAAAAGATGTATGGAGACAAACTTAGTGCTAAACTGGGAGAAGTGCCATTTTATGGTACAAGAAGGTATAGTCCTGGGGCATCGAGTGTCCAGTAAAGGAATTGAGGTCGACCATGCTAAGGTTGATGTGATTGAGAAGTTACCAACGCCCACTTCAGTCAAGGCAGTGAGAAATTTTCTTGGACACGCTGGGTTCTACCAGCATTTCATAAAAGCTTTTTCCAAAATTGCTAACCCATTATGCAAACTCCTTGAAAAGGATCAGCCTTTTGTGTTTTCTAATGATTGCAGGTTGGCATTTGAGGAACTGAAGAAGAGATTGATCACTGCACCCATCATTGTTGTACCCAACTGGGAGCAACCATTTGAGCTCATATGTGATGCCAGCGACTATGCTATAGGAGCAGTCTTGGGGCTGCGAAAAGATAAGCCGATGCACCCGATTTACTACGCAAGCAGAACGCTAAGCGGTGCACAACTCAATTACACAGTGACGGAGAAGGAGATGTTGGTGGTGGTGATTGCGTTTGATAAGTTCCGATCATATCTGATTGGTTCCAAGGTAATTGTATACACTGACCATGCAGCACTTAAGTACCTAATTGAGAAAAAGGAGTCTAAGTCGCGCTTGATTCGTTGGGTGCTACTGTTGCAAGAATTCGACCTCGAAATTTGTGACCGTAAGGGCATAAAAAATCAAGTCGCTAATCATCTATCGCGACTTGAAGGAGCTGAAAAATCGGTCGAGGTCGAAGAGATCCTGGAAACCTTTCCAGACGAGCAGCTGCTCGCAGCCAGTCTTGAGGATGCGCCATGGTATGCAGATTTTGCAAACTACTTGGCCTGCGGTATTGTTCCCTATGACCTTTCATCTGTCCAAAAGAAAAAGTTTTATCATGATTGCCGTATGTATTATTGGGACGAGCCTTATTTGTTTAGAATCTGTGTTCATAATATGATCCGGAGGTGTGTCCCCGAGATAGAACAATCTTCTATTTTGCAGGCTTGTCACGCATCAGCATATGGAGGACATTTGGGATGAGCCAGGACAACTGCGAAAGTGCTAAAGGACGGGTTCTTTTGGCCAACATTGTTTAGAGATGCACACCTATGGGTGAAGGACTGCAACGAATGTCAGTGAACCGGGAACATTTCCCATCGCCATGAGATGCCCATGAACCTGATTCAAGAGGTAGAGGTGTTTGATGTTTGGGGGATTGACTTCATGGGCCCATTCGTCAGCTCATTTGGCAATAAATACATACTTGTTGCTGTGGATTACGTGTCTAAATGGGTGGAAGCTGCAGCGTTGCCCACTAATGATGCAAGAGTGGTGATAGGTTTTGTGAAAAAGAATATATTCACCCGATTTGGGATACCAAGAGCGATCATTAGTGATGGAGACACTTACTTCTGTAACAGAGCCTTCGAGAAATTGCTTGCAAAGTATGATGTACGCCACAAGGTGGCTACCCCTTACCATCCGCAAACCAGTGGGCAGGTTGAAGTGTCCAACAGGGAGATAAAAAGTGTACTAACCAAGACGGTGAATGCCACACGAACTGATTGGGCAAAGAAGCTTGATGACGCACTCTGGGCCTATAGGACTGCGTTCAAAACACCAATAGGTATGTCACCATACAAGTTGGTATTTGGGAAGGCCTGTCACCTGCCTGTGGAAATAGAACATCGAGCTTGGTGGGCACTGAAACAATTGATCATGGATCCCGAAGCAACTGGACAAAATCGACTAACAGAGTTGCATGAGTTGGAAGAATTTAGATATCAAGCCTTTGAAAGCATGAGGCTCTACAAGGAAAGAATGAAGAAGATGCATGATAAGCACAATGTGGACAGAAATTTCAAACCCGGTGACAAGGTATTATTGTATAAATCAAGGCTGAGATTGTTTCCGGGTAAGTTAAAGTCCCGATGGTCAGGACCATTTAGAGTGGTGCAAATATTCGCAAGTGGAGCTGTTGAGATTGAGTCAGAAGATGGGACAAACAAGTTCTTAGTAAATGGGCAAAGGTTGAAACATTACCTTGGAATAGCTGAAGAAAAAGGGAATACAGTGGTGATCAGATTGAAAGAACCCAATACGCGAATGGGGAGTGAAGGCTCAACCACTTGCGTCGTGCCGCGACGTTAAATCAGGCGCTGTGTGGGAGGCAACCCACAAATGTGTTGTAAGTGTAGTATGTAACTTTGTGTTTAGAAAAAAAAAACAAAAAGTTGCCAGCCGCGACCGCGGCCATGACTGCGGGAGACACTACCTGGCGACGTAAAGTCGCCGCGGCTGCGGCGTCGACCGCGGTGCTAACCGCGGAAATCACTGAAGCATTGCAGTTCCTCCGCGACCGCGGCGCGGACCACTGTGTCGACCGCGGGAGACTCTATCCCAAACCGCAGCACGCACCGTGGACACGACCACGGTCGGGTACCAGACGGTATATATTTTTTTTCTTTTCGTTTTCTTCAATATTTATTTTTCTTCTTCCCTTCAAATTGAAAATAAAAAAACACCCCCACCCCTCTTCCCCTAAATCAAACGTAACTTCCCCCCCTAAAGTCCCCATAATCCCTCTCTTTCTCTAAACCCTAACCCTCCCCTCCATACTCTCTTCTTCTTCTTCCTCCTTCACAATCACGCCCATCTTTTTCCCCTAAGGTATTCCGACCCCCTTCTCTTTTCTTTCTATTTTTCTTTGTTTTTGTTGCATTATGCTAGTTAATGTTGTTCTAATGTAGTGTTAGTGATAGGATTTTATTTTGTTTAGTTCTTCTTCTTCTTTTTAGTGTAATTTCATTTTTAGCATATGTTTGGTGAAGGGGCTGTGTTTTGAATGTTTGGAATGGTGTTGTTGGTGGGTGATGGTTAACAAAAAGTGTGGAATGTGTGGGTGTAGTAGATAGTTGAATTGGGCAAGTTTTCTTGATTCCCTTGGGGCCATGAATATGAAGAAAATGCCTTGCCCACAATGTGTTTGAGAAATTGCCTCAATGGTGATATAAGGAGATGTTGTGACATAGTTGTGGTGAAGTCTGAGTAACCACCCATAGTCACACATTTTAGGCTCATCCTAATACACGTTTCTCTATTTTGACAGGTATTATTAGTTCAGCCCGTAAGAGACGAAACATCGAGTCCTCTGCTAGTGGCCCAGGAGGCTCCTCACGAGCTAGGGGCCAAACCAGTGCACCACGGTTTGATAGCACTCGGTTCGTCTCTGCAGAAGTAGAGGCACGGTACAATCAGAAACTTGCTAAGAAGTTACTCCATGAGGTCCATATCGACAAGAAGGATTTTGTGAAGGAATGCCCTAATATGTTTGATGAGCTACAGAGGTGTCAGCTGGACATCTTCTTTGAGGCTCCCAAGGAAGCCAATATTCAACTAGTGAGGGAGTTCTATGCAAACCTACCAGAACACGAGGACAAGGTTGTGACTGTGCGCAACACCCCGATTAATGCTGCTATAGAGGTCATCCGCAAGGTGTATCGCCTCCCCGCATTCACGAGTGATGATCATTACATCATGGCTAGTCGCCCGATGGTTGACTGGGATAGAGTTCTAGAGGTCATCTGTATACCTGGCAGACATCCCAAATGGGTAGCACAACCGACGACTCTACATTCCAAGTTTCTTACTTGGGAGGTTAAATGTTGGCTCACTGTCATCACCACTCGGTTGCTACCATCCAGCAATACCACCGATGTAAATGGGCCACGGGCCGCTATGATCTACTACTTCATGACTCACCAAGGGTTTGATGTCGCCCGAGTCCTCTCTGAAGAAATGTTCATCCGATCGCCCGAACTAAGCAAATGCCACTACTTCCCTTCGCTTGTCACCCGTATATGCCGCCTTGCTAATGTTCCTGAGAACTCCCGAGTTGATGGGAAATTACCTATAAAAACCCCTTTCCGGGCGAGAAAAATTGGGCAAGAGGGACGAGAGCCAGTACGATGCAATGATGACTCGTCTGATGAGTCTGAGTCTGAGGATGATTCTGATGTTGCTGAAGCTACTGAGATCACAGCCACTCCTAGAGGGGACGAGGCAGGATCGTCACAGCCACGCCAGAGCACTCAGATGGATGCTTTGGAGCAGGAAATGACTGGACTGCGGACCTCCATCACTGACTTGGGGTCCCACATGGATGTTGTGGCTGACTGGCAGGTGAAGTCGGAAAAGAAATTCATGGGTTGGTTGAGAGCACTGGGTCGCACCTGCAACGTGAACCCAGACACAGTTTCAGATCAAGAGTGACCCTTCAGGGAAGTTTCTTTACCTCACTGCTTTTTATATTGTCAAGCAATGGGGACATGTCTTAATTTTAAGTGTGGGGTGGGGGACTTCGTTGTATGTTGTACTTGTGAATATTATCTATTTGTTGTTATTGGTTTTGTTTTGTGTTAGTGACTTTATAAATAAGGTAACAGTTTTTTTAGGAAGTGAATATAGAAACAACTTGTCCCGACGATAGATCTTTTTCGGCGGGGTTCTTGAGTGACTAAGTCGAGAATTTTTTTTTTGAAATATAAAGACTCTTCCTAATGACGGATTCTTTAGACAATTTTCTTGAGGGAAGCTAGTCTATAGAAAACACCAAAAGGATTTTTTTTATTTCTTAGGTAGTGTAGTAACTCCCCCTTGATTTTTCTTTGGGTCACGGTTCTTTTCCAAGGGTTTAGCTTGAACCGGGTATAGGTAGATTTTTTTGTTTTAGGTTAGGATTAATGGGTGACGAGCTTAAAATTGAAGAAGAAAAACCCTTAGCGTTCTTACACCCGAACACGATAGACGCTAGAGTGTAGCGCTTAATTTCAAGGGTTGAATCTTGTTTAAGTGCCTTAAAAATTGTATGTTTGTACCTAACTTGAACACTCAAAAGAGAATGTTTTGATAAACTAATCCAGAGTGAGTCATGTGCCATGTGGGTGTGAGTATCATTGTATTCCATGCTGTACATTTGATGCCTAGAACTTGCCCTGTGTGTTTGCAAAGCGAAATAGTAGCTTCATTCGGTTTTAGAAGTGATATAGGCATTTCTTTGTTGAGCCAGACATATAAAGTGAACCCACCTGAATGCATTACATCTTAGTTAACCCCGTTGAACCTATAAGCCTGTTCCTTTGGCAACCACAATGTGAACCTTAACCACTTGTTTGAATAGCCTGTTGTTTGAACCAATTTTCCTCCCTCTCACTAAGCACTAGATTGGTATTGAGATTATGTAAAAACAAAAGTGTGGAGTGGTGGTTTGGTTTTTGAAGTGGAACCATGGAAATAGAGAAAAGGTGCAGAATGTGAAGCGTAAAAAGAAAAGCACCGCGAAAAAAAAAGTTCATATATTTTGTAGTGATTAATGTATCTTGTACAAATTGCACCTAATATATGGGGATGTTTAAATAAATATGGTGGAGTGTTGGCTTACAAGATGATGATTTTTAAATTCAACGTAATTGTATTAAAAGTGCTTAGGTAGGTTAGTCACTATATCCAAATGTATCCTACCCATCCCTTAGCCTACATTACAACCAAATAAAGTCCTATTAATCTTAGACTGAGTGGGGCTCGATTAGTCGAGTACTACACTAGGGGCAAGCCTATGGTGCATCTTTGTGGCATGTGAATGTTCTTTTTGGAGAGTGAGCGAATTCTGTCTATTTGAGTTCCTAATTGTTATCACTATCATTATATATATGGAACTACTCTCTTGTGTGATGTGAGGGCATGTGATTCACAAAGGAAAGGTGCATCTTGACTATTGTGTAGAGTGGTTTGAGTAAGTGCAAATGTTACAGGGTACGAAAAACTTGATTCTTGAGGTAAAAGCTGTTCACTACTAGGTGTAACTCTTGTGAAATGTTCATGGCGTGAGTCGTTGAGGGAAAAGCATAGGGAATGAATTTTTATGGAGTGTGGTGAATTTCTCGAGTACTAGTAATAATTTAAGTGTGGGTGTTGATAATAGGCTATATAGTTGTTATTTACACCATAATTGCCCATGCTTTGTTGTTGTTGTTTTATAATGTAAGTTGCCAATAAAATGCTTCAATTAATGCTATTTGGTTTCACAGGGAATATAAGATGTGAAGAGCAACATGAAGTGTTTAGAGGCAATAACGTGAAGAAAACACCCACTCAAGAAGTACCCAAACACAAAAGAGCAAAAAGAGAAGGAACACAGAGACAAAAAGGCCCAACATACTCACCGCGGTCTGCGCTGTGGTTAGAGTCAGTGTTCTCCGCGCTCAGCGCCGCGACCGAGGCGGCATATTCACAGTCCAGAAATTTAAGGGGCCAAAGTGTCAATTTGGGAAAGCTTTTGTAAAACCCTTATAAGATGTAGGAAACTCGCCCACGAAAGAGGAGACTTATTTTGAGATTACTTTTGCAAGAAGAATAAGTGTGAGAGATCACCCAAAACATCATAGTTCTTTTTCTCTTCTATTTTTCTTGCAATTTTCCATTATGAATATTTTCGTAGTTTATTCTTACGTTGTCATGAGTAGCTAAATACTTTAATCTAAGATTTTGGTGAAACCCGCTGGGGATGACTTGGTTGTTATATTAATATAGTTTGAATTGGTTGTTAATCTCTATTTGTTTCATCTACGTTTTGATTGTGGTTAGTTGAAAGGGCCCTCAATTATCCGTTCCTATTTATTATGTATCTTCTTGAGAGAGAGTGCATATTTAGGTAGTTGTTTGAACAACATCACTCCTGGAGTATAGACGAGAGTTATAACCGAGGGTTTAGAGATTGGATTAGAGATAACGATACCTCGGGTGCAATATAAAAGAACGATAATGTGAATCTAGCTAGCGTAGCTTGAGAGAGTGCGTCTAGTAAATTATCATAATTGCTTGAGAGAGATTTATGATAGCCGGAGAGTTCTTGATTGATAGAGACAACTAAGACATCACTATAAGAAACGTACAACCAAGGAAATCACCAACGGGGGAAACCATTACCTTAGACCTTATTCCAACTATTTACACATCAAGCATAATTAATTTTCAGCTGTTAATTATTTTCAGACTTTAGTTGTTAGAAATATCATCAATTGTGAATTACAAGTTTGGGGAAATTGATTTTGTGAATTTAGTAAATCCGTCAAAAGTAATTGATAGGTTAATTCTCTGTTGTTCGACTCTAGGCAGAATTACTCAGATTATATTTGCTACGTCCGTGTGTGTCATTGTATAAGGCATAGTTTGGCGTTATCATTTATATTTTAAGGTTATCTGCACATGATTCAAATTAAATAACCTAAATCACAATTTGACATAATTTGTGTCCGCGCATCGCGCGGGTACTAATATTAGTTTTTTATTAGTTCTTTTAAAAAAGAGTGGTACGGTTTTATACTTCCTTAATTAATGAGAAGCTTTTATAGATCAACAAATATTATGACATGTAAAAAGTCATAAGTTTCAAAAGTCTTATTATACCCGCACAAATATAATGACAATGTTTAAAAAATTAAAAACTTCTACTTCTTTCTTAAATTTCGTGTCAAATCAAATTATATAAATAAAAAAATAAAACCAAGGGAATAGTTTGTGAAATAGTTATTAATCCGTTTTAAAAAGATTCCCACATTTTCATGAAATTGTGTTTTATAAATAAGAACGTTGTTGGTACTTCAAATACGAGAGAAAAAAAGATTTGACAAAAACCACAACAGTCACTTCAAAACAACTGATAATATGATTGTTATATTTCCGTAAATTGTTGTCTGCTATTTTCCTAAAACCAAACAATCAATCTCTTAAGAAAGTGTTTAACACGCTTCAAGCTTTTTCCTGTTTGTAAATTTTTTTTCATTTTATTTGAAATCCATATCATCTCTTTGTCTTCCCCCACGCGTCTATCCTTAGGTTACGAGTGGGAATGACACATCACAAGATGTCCCTGTGCTAATAAAATGACTGGTAAATGCGTGTATGATCCCAATGGACTTAATCAGAGGAAATTACTCGATCAAATATGAGAAAAATCAAACATATCCTATTAAGGACGTAAAAATCAAACACGTCCATAATTAAGCTCTGTTTCACTTGGTCATTGCTATCATTTCCTTTTTCTTTTTTCAGAAAAATAGACGTAGTAGTACATTAATTTTGATATATAAAGTTATCCAGGCCTCATCCGAACAATATTGGGTTGAACATAAAAGATAATTGAAGACAAAAATAATTTACTTAAAATATCAGGAATTTCTGAATGATCTTTCTATAATCTCGAGTTGAATGCTCAAGTCGTTCCTCTTCTATCCAAAGCAACGTCTTCAAATTAATCGTTAAAGCGTCATGGAGACCTATTGGATTTTGTGATATTTTAGTAAGCATATGTAACATTGAATTAATAAAAATGTATGTCCTTTTGTACCGTTACATAGAAAATTTGTAATTTATAATATTTTTAGACCCTCAAGTCATATTCATACCTCTTCTATCCAAGCTTCAAAGCAACACTAAAGTCTTCAAATTAATCGTTAAAATATCTAAATTGCGTGAATGAGATAAATTGGTGAAACTTACACAAATTAAATGGAAGAATATTGGTAAATTCTGAATATGGTCTTTGTAATATTTTACTAAGCATATCTAACCTCGAATTAATAAAAATGTGTAATTTTGGTCCTTTACATAGGAAATTTGTCATATTTATATTATTTTTAGAACTTTATTACCCTCAAATAGAAGTAATAATGCAAATTCAATACTGATGAATTATTATATACAATGAAAGTAATTCCAGTATCAAAATCACATGTAATTTAGACAACTAGCATAAACGGGATTTCACGGGCTACCTCTTGAAGCGTGAACAAAGCTCTTCTATCTCGTGAGCCTCCAATTCCACAACAACTCAATGAAATCACCATCATCAGCACGATCACAATTCCCGAATATTCCACGGTCTTATACTGTATTACCCAAATAATATCCGAAAATAGTAATTTCGTGTGGGCAAAATTTTTAGGAAAATTTGGCTGAAATTTTCGGCCACCTTGTTCTACTCCTCTAGGTGGAAAACCTTATGTATTTATAGCATAAGTTTTAAGGGTTCAAACCCTTTTCCAAAACCTGTTAGGTTTTTCGTTCCACTACAAAAAGGATTCCTTTATTTCCTATTATTTAGGCACAGCAGGGACCACAAAATTTAATTAACAAGGCTCCAATTATGGAATTAATTTCTAATTTTTGAAATTGATATCTGTCACACCTCCTTTTTTCCTTACACCCCCGAGAAGGAGTGCAAGTGGAGTTTTTCCAATTAAAGGACAATCGAAACGGGATTATTTATTTATTAAAAATCAGAGTCACCACTTGGGATATTTTATGGTGTCCCAAGTCACCGGTTTAATCCTGAATCGAGGAAAAGTTTGACTCTGTATTACAGTCAGCGAGCCAGAAATCCAGGTAAGGAATTCTATTAACCGGGGAGAAGGTGTTAGGCATTCCCGAGTTCCGTGGTTCTAGCACGGTCGCTTAACAATTTATACTTGGCCGAATTCTCTGACTTATTACACGTTTTAAACTTATCGTGTATTTTTAGTTTTTATAACCGCTTTTAGCTTAATTATAGAATTGTCTTGAAACGAATCACGCGTACGTATATTCATTTTATGTAAGGAATCATGTCACGCGTACGTGTACATAATTAAATTAATAACATTTTAATTATAAGAATGAATTTGGCCGAAGTTGCGCGTGCTTAAAACAAACTACGAACATTTGTCATTTTTGTATGATTAAATGGTGGGCGGCGCGCCTCGGACTATATGAGCTAATTTAATTTGATAACCTCCAAAAACCCATTTTTATTGAGAAGATTTGTTCGAAGTTGCGCAAACGCATACTCCGAATTGTCTTTTGAATTATGATCATGTCACGCGAACGTGTCCACGACTATGATAATCCATTAAACGCGCCTAAAACAAATTACGATAATTGGTTATTTGTTGTCTTTAAATCATAAGAAATTAGTAGAGGGCCATGCATTTGTAATTCTGTTTGGCACATTATGTCTCGATTTGTTCTAACTTCTATACTTAATTAGGAGAGCCATAACTTTTTATGTTAAGTGTGGCACACCTCAATTTATTAATGAGCATGACTAATTGATTTAAAAGATGCAAGAGGATTCTTGCCTATTTTTGTGCTAATGTTTAAGCTAAAATTTAAATGTCAACGGACTAGTGATAGGCGATCCATGTTTGATTACGAAAAGGCCCAGGCTGATTATGAGCCCAACGACCAACCTGCCGGTTACTCCATGACCAGCGAAATAAGCAGCTGGGGTTGACGTGAGCCCAGATGAAAATCACATCGCTGAAAAGAGTTTTGGCATAACTGGGCCAAAGAATGCAACCCAGTTTCATGATTCAGTGCCAATGTTTGAGGCAAATTACATCATTCAAGAAAATCTGAGTTTGAACCAATTCTGGTAATCCTTGACTCAAATCCAAAGTATACTTTAATGTTAAATATCTTCTAAAATGAATATGCAATTCCTAGTAAAATTTATTTCAACAAAACGCAACAAACGATCTCCCTATCTTGCCAAAATAAAACATTCCATGCCTAAATAACAACATGCCTATCATCAATTGTTACTGAAATTGAAATACTGAATGAATCTTCCCTAGAATGTCATTATCTTTCACACAAATAACCTAGCTACCAAACACATCCAATTCTTACTTCAATTTCCATCAGACTACCTGGAAGGACCTCGAAACATATGTATATGTTTGCCAATATAGTTTAACAAGAAATTTTCACTCTATACTCAGTCGAAAGCCCTTTTGAAATGCAAGAAACTCATACACAAACAGACGCAGAACTAAATGATAGTTTGACGTCATTGGATCAACATATATTACATTAAGTCCAAATAAACACTCCTGAATTAACTACATTCAGACAAGGTCCAAATCCATCACTTAAAACAAATGTAATATCAAGGAAAGGAGTATGCAAAATAAGCTAGACTAGGCAAACATGAAATGAATAAAGAAAGATGGCATAATCAAACAGTAATCAACACTAAAGTTTAATCATTTTAACTTCAACTTGGTTTTACAGATCTTTATATAGAGGCTCAGTCAGGCTTCATTTCCAACATAGTTTCAAGAGAATACCTGGTATGTAGAACAGAAAAATGGGGTAAGCAATCAGCAACAACAAACAGCAAAATACAGCAGCAGAAAGCCCAACACAGTAGCTTCAACACCTCAATCCAGAAATCCCAGCAACACGGAGAAAACCAGTAAAAATGGAGAAGAAAAATAGTCCGAAAATCTCTCTTTGTTTTCTCTTTATAGCTTTGAACTCTCTCTAGTGTTCTTCCGCTCTCAATATTTCAGAAAATTTGGTTCTATCTTTTTTACTCTCTCCAAAATGAATTCTGCCCCTGTATATCCAGTGTATGCAAGATGTATATCGAGTGTATACCGCTCTCTCTGCCCCCTATTTTTTGATTTTCAGCTCCCTTAAATGGGCATTCAATTAGTGCATTTTCCACTACCAACTTAACTTTTCATTTCTTTAATCCTCCACTCCATTGTCCGCTCAATTATCCACTTAATTATTTAATCCATTAGTGCAATCCTAACCCTACTATCCACTAGAAACTTCTTAAGTAGGTAAACTCTTGAATTGCTTATATTAATCAGTTCTTATTGACACAATTAAACAAGAACTTAATACCAAACTTATTGAACTAATCCTACTTATTTTGACTGAGTGATTAACGAGATACTATTTCAAAGTTTTCTGATATCCTAATTATTAATTAATTTCAAAAAATGTAAAATCAAATCTTAAATGCCAATGCTATATTTTTGTATTTTTAATGCATTAATAAAATTAAACATGCCCACAAATATATGCAAACAATCAGAAAAATCACGCAATAATTCCTAAAAATAACAAATAATCAAGGCCAAAACCTAATTTTGGGAAATATTTTGGAGTAATTCGTATGAGGCAAAAATCACGTGCTCACAATATCTACCATAATTAATTACGAATTATTCCACTAAAAATCCGTAATTGCACTCCTTATTCAATTTCGAAATTCATCCATTAAATCTTATTTAACTCCCCATGTTAAGATTCAGATACTAATCAATTAAATTAAATTACTGACGATTTAATTTATTGATTATTTCCTTTAAACTTTCGCTTAACTTATTTCATGTGTTGGATACAAAATCTACCGGCCGGGTTTACACATGAAAACTTATAAGCTTTCATAAAGGTGTATCATCAATCTCTAAACCGAGACATGGATTCCATCAACTAACTATTACTTCGCCAATGTATATTATTATTGTCCAATTTACCAGGTATATTGACCAATAAAAGAATTTCGCCTTTTAATAAATCAAAACAATAATAATATACACAGCTAATAATAATTATATCAAGATTAAGAGTATAAGTACATTTAATGGCTAGAGAGTTTATTTTATTAAGTCAGTATAAAATACTTATCTTTACTTGGTCCGTTCAATACATACAAAATGTACTAGCACAAGAAGTTGGAATTAAACCATTCCCATAATCAAGATAAATTATATTTAATCTTGCTACAATCATTCTTGATGGTTTGTCCAATTCCATCATTAGATTGTGAACTCAAACTTTATACTTATAAGAACCGATGATTTAATCTTCCATGTATAAGCTAAACTCTATACACTAAATCATCTACTATATAAGCAAAGGACACAGACTAATATATGATCTATTTAAAACTTTATTAAAATTGAATAAACAATTATTCCATAGTAAATACTATATCTAAACCAAACCCATAGTTAATAGTGTTATATCCCAACAAATACAACATATATAAATGGTTCTACAGTTAATAATTCATTAAATTTGGTGAAAATTAACTAGTACTTAGAAGGATAAACGTGCACATTTCAATTAATCGAAAGTTAAACTTAAATATACTTAACTAATTATCACAAGGGCCAAAATTCCAATTTGTAAATATTTTAGGGACTTAAAGTGTAACTTATGCCCAAATTGATAAGAAAGGAACCGAATAAAGATCTATATAAACTAGGAAATTAAAATGGTAAAATGCATAATTTACCGATCAAACTTGCACCGAAATTCCGGTTACACACCTTTTTCTCACGTGAAACTTTTTATATACTCAACCTTTTAAAAGTATACCTAAAACACACATCTTCAGTAGTTGACCGCTTTTTTCTCCTCAAGTATATTCACGCACCAATAGTAGCGTGACACGTGTTATTGACTTAAAAAAACTTGAATTTACAATTATATCCATCGTCTTCCCCCAAGCTATACCACCATGGCTGCCCTCTCCCCCCTCCCCCACCACCCAAAGTGAGTAATTTTGTACTAGCAACCATGAACCTTAATTTCAAATTTTACTTTTTCAAATTATTAGGATAATATTGAATTTCTGTCAACACTACCAATTAAATATTTTCCCTAAAATTTCCTGTATTTGTATCTTCCCTCTTTCAAATTGACAAATCGATTATATAGTTTGGGTACCAAAATTGCTTACGCCAGCAATAACAACAATAACAACAACCACCAATAAAATCCCACTAGTAGGGTCTGGGGAGAGTAGTGTGTATGCAGATCTTACCCCTACCCGAAGGAGTAGAGAGGCTGTTTCTGAAAAGACTCTCGACTCAAGAAAATAAAAAGACAAAAGGAGACAATATTAGTATCACCACAGAAATCATAGGAAAAATAGGAACAACATGAAATCCAGAAGAAAGATGCAAAGCAAAAGCGATGGATAAAAAATAGGTCATGCACTGAAAAGAGAAATAGTAAGACACACCATTGCCGCTAGCTATCTTAGACAAAACCCTACCAGACTAGTCTCAAAAAGATATGAAGTAAGGCAAGACTCAACTACCTCCTAACCTACAACCCTAATACTTGACCTCCACATCTTCCTATCAAGTGGCATGTCATCAGAAATCTAAGGTCTAGCCATATCCTGCCTGGCTTACACCAGCAACAGTAAGAACAAAAAAGAACCAAGAACCTAAAATTTCCAACCCATCAATGACTGAAATGGAAGAAACTCCACAGACCCAATTAGAACCTACAAATTCTCACGAAACACATATGAAGAACCTCACAAATTTTCCCTTCAGCATTTGGCCACCCAGGTAGCTCAACCATGACATTGTCATTCAGCGATTGCTATATTGAATATGAAACTCTGATTTCTTTTTATCCTCCTTTAAATTTTGGCAAACATATTTGGTGGTATGGTGGTAAGAAAAAAGCGATGGTGAAGTAATAGAAAAAGAAGGAAAAGAATAGTGGATTTTGTATTCTAAAAAGTGAAGAAAAAGATTTAGAAAAATTAAAATATGAAAAGACTAGACAAATGCTGTCAAAATAAGCCTTTATGTTATATCTCGCGTTTTCGTACATTAAAGTTTCATCTTCCGTTAATTGACGTAGACACGAGGATGAGATTATCTTGAGGTTAATATATTTACGCTAATTATAACAAGCGATAAGTAAGTGTCAAGAAGGATAAATGGTACACGGATTAAAGAAAACGAGTTTTGTTGAAAGTTTTCGATTTGGGATAAAATACGGGTCGAGCGATACTATCCGATATTTATGGACTAGTACCATACAGGGTATCACCTGGTCGTGATAGTATGATGTATAAAGTATATTAAAAAAATAAAAAAAATGAAAAAAATGAGTAACAGTTTTAGGTAATTTGAGATAATTCTTAATTACACAGGTAATTGGTTAATTACCGAGTAACAAGACATTACCTAATTACCTAATAATTGGATAAAGATTTAAATTTTAGGGCCCCCACACATATGGCTGCAGGCCACTCTTTAAGAAAATGACTCTTAGTCATTTCTTATTAGGTGGCCACTTAATTCATTAGGTATAAGACACCTAACTTTTTATACTTTGTATATGAAGACATTATCATTCTTGCACAAAAGCGTTAACCCACATAATTCATTAAGTATAAGACACCTCACTTTTTATACTTTGTATAGAAAGACATTATCATTCTTGCCAAAAAAACGTTAGCCATCATCAACCAAAAATTCTTAAATCCAGAACGTAGAAAGCTTCAACAAACGTTTTCCAACCAAAAGTCCAATGAGAATTATTGGAAGCTTAACAACGTACAAATTTTGCGATTCTAAAAGAGTACGGTGCAATCTTCAAGAATATTATACGGAGTTTTTCCTACTCCAGGTATATTAAGGTCATTCTTTCTTTCATTTTGGCATGATCCAAGTTATATAGGAGAAACAAACAAACGCATAGTTTTCATAAACGACTCAATTCATAGAAATACTAGGGGTCTCTGTGTTCTTGATTCCCCATGTGACATATTATTATATCTTCTGTTCATGAGTCTCAAAATAATACGCAGTTGATAAAGTTTATCCGGAAGGAATATTGAGATTAATAACATATTTTCACACATTTCATGCATTTATACAGGTATATCGACCCATGACCAGATGAAATTTTATATATATATATATATATTTGTAAATGAGATACGAAAAAAGGTTACAGCGTTATATATGCACCACCACCTGATTAGTTGGTATATGTTGATGATGTTGCCCACAGTGGCCGAGACAATATGATGAGATATCCTCAGAGGCTTGATGATATTATGTACACCTATACCTATGCATGACACGACATTTATATGCAAGTACATGATATTATAAATGTTTCAGAATTTACGAAGTTATTCAGATTGATAGATGGATTTCCTTATTCCATGTTTCATCTATGACTTTGACGTATTGATTTTCATGCCTTACATACTTAGTACATTTTTCTTACTAACGCCCTATTCCACGGGGCCTGCATTTCATGCCCGCAGGTGCAGGTAGGCAAGCTGATGGTCCCTCTTCTTAGGATCCTTGATCTATGACAACCCGGCCAGTCGTCTCATTAGTTACCGCTCCGTTTCCCCCATTTCTGATTTTTATTGCTTTGTCTATCAGCTCTATATGTGATCAGGTTGGTTGGCTTTAGTTCGGAAAGAATTTGGTAAGGTTTGAGACACTTAGTCTCTTTTGAGGAAGCTTAAGTTGAAAAAGTCAACCAAATGTTGACTTATGGGTTAGAGGGCTTTGCTGTGAGTTCTGATGGTTCGGATAGCTTTGGTAGGTTATTTGGGACTTAGGAGCATGATCGAAATAAGTTTTGGAGGTTCGGAGTAGATTTAGGCTTGAATTGGTGAAATTGGTTTCTTGGCGATTTCCGATTTATAGGAGAGATTTTGATATAGGGATCAGAATGGAATTCCAAAAGTTTCAGTAGTTTCGTTGTATCATTTGGGATGTTTGCACAAAATTTCAGGTCATTCGGACGTGGTTTGGTTCGGTTTTTGATCAAAAGCGTAATTTAGAAGATTTTGAAATTCTTAGGCTTGAATCCGATGCAAATTTGGTGTTTTGATGTTTTTTTGAGCGTTCCGAAGGTTGGAACAAGTTTGAATGAGGTTATGGGCTATGCTATCATGTTTGGTTGAGGTCCCGGGGGCCTCGGGTGAGTTTCGAGTGGTCAATTGGACCATTCCATGAAGTTTGGAATTGCAGAAATTGCTGATCAGTGTTGCAGAGGAAATGGCCTTCGCGTTCGCGAGTAGGCCCTCACGTTCGCGAAGGGTCAGTTGGTGAAGGCTGGGATTCAAGCCTTCGCGTTCGCGAGGAAGGCTCCGCGTTCGCGAAGGGATGAGTGTTTGTGCATTGCGTTCGTGGGGTGGTGTCGCATTCACATAGAAGAAAATGGGTAGCTGAGCTTCAGGGGATTCATTCATCGCGTTCGCGAGAGAGGTAACACGATCGCGAAGGGTTAGTCTAAGGAATCATCGCGTTCGCGATGGGCAGGTCGCGATCACGAAGAGGAATTTTTGGTCAAAGTTATTTTGTGCTCCGCGAACGCGAGGCTTTGACCGCATTCGCGAAGAAGGATTTCAGGCATGGGCAGAAGGTTTAAATAGTCTGCCACAGAGATGCTTCTGTATTATTTGATCCTAGTTCCATCTTTTCTTATGTTTCATCATACTTTGCTCGTTATTTGGGTATGCCCCGTGAGTCTCTTGCTTCACCTGTTCATGTATCTACCCCGGTGGGCGATCCTTTTTTTTGTAGACCGTGTGTACCGGTCGTGTGTGGTAACTATTAGGGGTCTGGAGACCCGAGCGGATCTTTTATTATTGTGTATGGTGGATTTCGATGTCATTTTGGGCATGGATTGGTTATCTCCGTGTCGTACTATTCTGGATTGTCGTGCTAAGACAGTCACATTGTCTATACCGGGTGTGCCACGGATTGAGTGGCGAGGTATGACTGATTATGTTCCTAGTAGAGTGATCTCGTTCTTGAAGGCCCAACGTATGGTTGGGAAAGGTTGTCTTTCGTATCTAGCCTTTGTGAGGGATGTCGGTGTTGAGACTCCCAGTATTGATTCTGTTCCAGTTGTGAGGGATTTTCTTGATGTGTTTCCTGCAGACCTGCCGGCCATGCCACCAGATAGGGATATTGATTTTGGTATTGACCTGGTGCTGGGCACTCAGCCCCTTTCTATTCCGCCGTATCGTATGGCACCATCAAAGTTGAAGGGGTTAAAGGAGTAGCTTCAGGAACTCCTTGATAAGGGGTTCTTTCAGCCTAGTGTGTCACCTTGGGGTGCGCCAGTTCTATTTGTGAAGAAGAAGGATGTCACTATGAGGATGTGCATTGATTATATGTAATTGAACAAAGTAACAATTAAGAAAAAGTATCCTTTGCCTCGCATTGATGATTTATTCGACTAGCTTCAGGGAGCGAGAGTATTCTGCAAGATTGATCTTCGTTCAGGTTACCACCAGTTGAAGATCAGGGACTCAAATATTCTTAAGACATCTTTTAGGAACCGATATGGTCATTATGAGTTATTGGTGATGTCTTTTGGGTTGACCAATGCCCCGGCAGCGTTCATGCATTTGATGAACAATGTGTTCCGGCCTTATCTCTATTTGTTTGCCATAGTCTTCATTGATGATATTCTGGTGTATTCGCATAGTCAGGAGGAGCACGCGGAGCATTTGAGAGTTGTGTTGCAGAGATTGAGGGAGGAGAAACTTTATGCAAAATTCTCCAAGTGTGAGTTTTGGCTCAGTTCAGTGGCTTTCTTGGGGCACGTGGTGTCCAGCGAGGGTATTCAGGTTGATCCGAAGAAGATAGACGCGGTTCAGAGTTGGCCCAGACCGTCCTCAGCTACAGAGATTCGTAGTTTTCTTGGCTTGGAAGGCTATTATCGCCGGTTTGTTCATGGATTCTCATCTATCGCATCGCCCTTAACCAAGTTGACTCAAAAGGGTGCTTCATTTGTGTGGTCGGATGAGTGTGAGGAGAGCTTCTAGAAGCTCAAGACAGCCTTGACCACAGCTCCAATGCTAGTTTTGCCATCAGTTTTAGGTTTATATACCGTGTATTGTGATGCTTCGAGAGTTGGTATTGATTGTGTATTGATGTAGGAGGGTAGATTTATAACTTATGCTTCTCGTCAGTTGAATCCCCATGAGAAGAACTACCCCGTTCATGATTTGGAGTTGGCTGCCATAGTTCACGTGTTGAAGATTTAGAGGCATTACTTGTATGGTGTGTCTTGTAAGGTGTTTACTGATCATTGTAGCCTCTAGCACTTGTTCAAGCAGAAGGATCTTAATTTGAGGCAGCGGAGGTGGTCGGAGTTGCTAAAGGGTTATGATATTACTATATTGTACCATCCGGGAAAGGCCAATGTGGTGGCCGATGCTTTGAGCTGAAAAGAGGTGAGTATGGAGAGTGTGGCATATATTCCAGCTGGGGAGAAACCTCTTGCATTTGATGTTCAGGCCTTGGCCAATCGGTTCGTGAGGTTAGATATTTCAGAGCCCAGTCGGGTATTAGCTTGTGTGGTTTCTCGGTCTTCCTTATATGATCGCATCAGAGAGAGCGAGTATGATGATCTACATTTGCTTGTCCTCAAGGATAAAGTTCAACATGATGATGCTAAAGATGTGACTATTAGTGATGATGGGGTGTTGAGGATGTAGGGCCGAATATTGTGCCCAATGTAGATGGGCTTTGGGAGTTGATTCTGGAGGAGGCCCATAGCTCGCGGTATTCCATTCATCCAGGTGCCGTGAAGATGTACCAAGATTTGAGGCAACATTATTGGTGGAGGAGGATGAAGAAAGACATTGTGGGATTTGTAGATCGGTGTCTCAATTGTCATCCGGTGAAATATGAGCATCAAAGATCGGGTGGCTTGCTTCAGCAGATGGATATTCCAGAGTGGAAGTGGGAGAGGATCACTATGGACTTTGTAGTGGGACTTCCACGGAATTTAAAGAAGTTCGATGCAATTTGGGTGATTGTGGATCGGCTGACCAAGTCCGTGCACTTCATTCCTGTGTGTACTACCTATTCTTCAGAGCGGTTGGCAGTGATCTATATCCGGGAGATTGTTCATTTGTATGGTGTCCCAGCTTCCATCATTTCAGACAGGGGCACTCAGTTTACTTTGCAGTTTTGGAGGTCTGTGCAGCGGGAGCTAGGTACTCAGGTTGAGTTGAGCACAACTTTTCACCCTTAGACAGACGGGCAGTGCGAGCGCACTATTTAGATATTGGAGGACATGTTACATGCTTGTGTCATTGATTTCGGAGGGTCATGGGATCAATTTCTACCTCTTGTAGAGTTTGCTCATAACAACAACTACCAGTCGAGTATTCAGATGGCTCCATACGAGGCTTTGTATGGGAGGCGGTATAGATCTCTAGTTACTTGGTTTGAGCCGGTTGAGGCTAGACTACTGGGGACAGACTTGGTGCAGGATGCTTTAGAAAAGGTGAAGGTGATTCAGGAGAGGCTTCGTATAACGTAGTCGAGATGGAAGAGTTATGCTGATAGGAAGGTTCGATATGTGTCCTACATGGTTGGCGAGAAGGTTCTGTTGAAGGTTTCGCCGATGAATGGTGTCATGAGATTTGGGAAGAAAGGTAAATTGAGTCCTCGGTTCATTGGGCCTTTTGAGGTGCTTCGAAGGATTGGAGAGGTGGCTTATGAGCTTTGTTTTCCACCCAGCTTGTTGAGTGTGCATCCGGTATTTCATGTTTTTATGCTCCGGAAGTATATTGGGGATCTGTCTCATGTTCTGGATTTCAGCACGGTTCAGTTGGATGATGATTTGACCTATGATGTGGAGCCAGTAGCTAATTTGGGTCGTTAGGTTCGAAAGTTGAGGTCAAGGATATAGCTTCAGTAAAAGTGTAGTGGAGAGTTCGGCCCGTGGAGGAGGCTACCTGGGAGACCGAGCGGGAGATGCAGAGCATATATCCTCACCTGTTTGAGGCTTCAGGTATGTTTCTTGACTCGTTCGAGGACGAACATTTGTTTAAGTTTGGGAGGATGGGACGACCCGACCAGTCGTCTCATGAGTTACCGCTCTGTTTCCCCCATTTCTACTTCTTATTGCTTTGTCTATCGATTGTATATATGATCGGGTTGGTTGGCTCATGTTTGGAAAGGATTTGGTAAGGTTTGAGACGCTTAGTCTCTTTTGAGGAAGCTTAAGCTGGAAAAGTCAACCGAATATTGACTTATGGGTTAGAGGGCTCAGATGTGAGTTCCAATGGTTTGGATAGTTTCGGGAGGTGATTTGGGACTTAGGAGCGTGATCAGAATAAGTTTTGGAGGCCCGCAGTAGATTAGGCTTGAATTGGCAAAATTGGATTTTTGACGATTTTCGGTTGATAGGTAAGATTTTGTTATAGGGTTCGGAATGGAATTACAAGAGTTTTAGTAGTTACGTTGTGTCATTTGGGATGTGTGCGCAAAAATTTAGGTCATTCGGACGTGGTTTGGTTGGGTTTTAGATCAAAAGCGTAATTTAGAAGATTTTAGAATTTATAGGCTTGAATCCGATGCGAATTTAGTGTTTTGAGCGTTCCGAAGGTTGGAACAAGTTTGAATGAGGTTATGGGATATGTTGGCATGTTTGGTTGAGGTCCCAGGGGCCTCAGGTGAGTTTCGGGTGGTCAATCGGACCATTCCATGAAGTTTGAAATTGCAGAAATTGCTGATCAGTGTTGCAGAGGAAATGGCCTTTGCGTTCGCGAGTAGGCCCTCACGTTCGCGAAGGGTCAGTTGGTGAAGGATGGGATTTAAGACTTTGCGTTCACAAGGAAGGCTCCGCGTTCGTGAAGGGCTGAGTGTTTGTGCATTGCGTTCGCGGGGTGGTGTCGCGCTCGCATATAAGAAAATAGGCAGCTCACTTCAGGGGATTTCATTCATCGGAGTTCAGGAGGTAGCTATTTAGTGTCTACAACCCCGTGTTTCTCCCCCTTTATCTCATTTCCTTTCTCTGATTAGTGACTCTGTACTATCTTTGTAGACCTTTTTTTGTATTTATCCAGATTTGGTCGTTGCTCATGATTAGTGACTCCCCGGTATCGGGCTGTGTTGGTTTGTATTTTTGCAAATTGTTTTGTATTGTTACTGCTTACTTTTGGAGTTATATCATGTTTAAGACTAAATGCTTATTGTTTAATTTCTTAAAACTGAATTGGAAATGTGTCAGCTGGCCTTGTCTTCATGAGAGGCGCCATCACGACCGGGTCCGGGTGTGGGGTCGTGTCATGATCAGTGAGAGTTGGCGTGCTCCACTTGATCCGGAGCTACTTTTGATTTTGGTACGATATGCTTGTACATGTATATATGGGTATGACGTGGTTCAGTCCCGTCTTTGTACAGTTGTATTTCTGTTAGAGGTCTATAGACAGTTATGTATAGTTGGTTAGTATGTAGCCTTGCCGGCTTTCAGTTTTGGGTATATAGTCATCTATCGCGGCCTTGTCGGATCGCCCACTGTAATCCGCATGTATATATCTATGTCTTTTGGACATGTTTCCTTCATGTATGTATTCTCTTAATTCAGCAGACATTAATCAGGTTTATAGCTTAGACGCATGCTTAGGGGTGTTTGATAGGTAGGAATCGGGCACCCGCCGCGGCCCTTCAATTTGGGTCGTGACAAAAGTGGTATCAGAGCAGTTCTGTCCTAGGGTTGTCTACAGACCGTGTCTAGTAGAGTCTTGTTTATGGGTGTGTTGTGCACCACACTTATAGACAAGAGGCTACCTGCTATTTAGGATGATTACTTTTCTTTTTAATCTAGATTGTGCGATAGAACTGAGTCATAAGTATCCACTCCTAATCTTTACCTTATTTATGTTTTTAGCGATGCCAGTTACTACTAGACGACAGGCGCAAGCCGCTAACACGGGCTAGAAGGCTACGAAAGTGTTAGAAAGTGACATAAGTTACACTATGGAGTCAGACCCATCAGAGATCATGGGTTCTATTGAGGATGATCCATATGAGGATCCATATGAATCATCTATTCGAGCTGTTTTGACCACTCCGGCATTATATGGGGTGAGAGGAGTTCCAACCTCACCAAGGCCCTTAGTTTCATTATCACATCCCGTTGATCAAGGTATAAGGGGAGTAGTGTATGGATTGGCACAGCCGGGTTTCCCTCAGGTTCAAAACTATGTCAGTGTATTTGCGGACACTAGCTCCTCTGAGGTTCCAGATAGTCTACAGTGTTGGGAATCCGTCAATCAAGGTTCATCTGTGTATGTTATAGGATACGCAGAGAAAGAGAATAGTAGTCGGGCCAAGAGGAGGAAGGTAACTGATAAGGATATGAATGTTCCGCTTCGAAGTGTGTCTGATAGAGGATCTCATATAGGACAAGGCAAGGACCCTATACTATAAACTTCCTCCAGATGTCAGCTTTTGGTTGGTGAGTTCCACCTCTTCTTGGAGTACTACCAAGTCAGGATTTTGAATGTGTTAGGTTGTTTTATGATGACTTACGGAGCCTTGTACTGACTTGTATATATTATGGTTATGCCTACTTAGAGGTTTTGCAGACAGTATCCAGTATATAGTTTTGGGTATGATATGTCTACAACCTTGCTGACCCCTATATATATAAACCTTTTTCTAAATTAGTTATGCGAGTTAAGTCTTAATATTGTTACTTATATATATGGATTGCACCCCTACTGGCCCATGATAGATTTGATAATAAACAAGGATAAGGTACGTGGTTTTCGGTTGGGTAGAACTTAATATTATAGTGGGTATGGATTGTTGGCTTTTTGTTATGCTAACATCAAGTGTAGGTCAAAAATGGTTTGATTTCAGTTCCCAGGAGAGCCTGTTTTAGAATGGGAAGGTAATACGACATCGCCAAAAGGTAAATTTATCTCCTATCTCAAGGCAAGGATGATGATCATAAAGGACTATATTTATCACTTGGTTCAGTTTTGGGATGTAGAAGTAGAGTTACCAACCATTCAGTCCTTCCCTGTGGTTAATGAGTTTCCCGATGTTTTGCCCAACGAACTTTAGGGTCTTCCGCCAGAGCGAGAAATTGAGTTGTTATTGACCTACTACCAGATACGCATCCAACATCTATTCCTCCCTATAGAATGGCCCCCGCAGAGCAAAAAGAGTTGAAGGAACAACTAAAGGATTTGCTTGAAAAAGGATTTATCAGACCTAGTATATCACCACGGGGAGCACCTTTGTTAATTGTAAAAAAGAAATACTGTTCCTTACAGATATGTATTGATTATAGACAGTTGAATAAGGTGACAATCAAGAATAAGTACCCGCTCCCGAGAATTGATGATTTATTTGATCAGTTGCAAGATGCCAAGTGTTTTTCAAAGATAGACTTGAGGTCCGGGTACCATCAGGTAAGGGTTAAGGAGGAAGATATCCCAAAGATAGCATTCCGGACCAGATATGAGTACTTCAATTTTTGTGTTATGTCGTTCGGTTTGACCAATGCTCAGCAGTATTCATGGATTTGATGAACCGTATGTTTAGGCCCTTTTTAGATCTGTTCGTAATTGTATTTATCGATGATATATTGGTGTATTCTCGTTTAGAAACGGAGCATGCAGATCATTTACGTACCGTACTCAGAGTCCTACAAAAAAGGGAAGTTGTATGCAAAAAATTCTCTAAATGTGAATTCTGGTTGAACTCTTTAAGCTTTCCTTAGGTATATCATTTCGGGTTAAGACATCCGGGTGGATACACAAAGGATGGAGGCAATAAGGACTTGGCCTAGACCCACAACACCAACAGAGGTTCGTAGCTTCCCGGTTTGGCAGGTTATTACAAGAAACTAGTAACAGAATTTTCTTCTCTTCTAAGCACCTTTGACCAAAGTGGTATGTGGTGTCTCGCTTGATGTTCCGGAATAACATAAAGAAATCTATGGTGCAAGCAAATTGAAGAAAGGTTGCAAATAAGTATAAATAGATATGTGCAGGTCGCAAGCTAAAGTGTGATAGAGCGACAAGGTTTTATGAAGATAGGAGAAAAGATAAGAAAAGATGAGTGAAAAGGTAACGAGAATGGATAAGTCTTTGGGGTAAAGCTCATAAGAGAGCTGATGGTTTCTCTAAGTTATAGAAGGCTCAGTATAGCCTGAATGAACTCAAATGAGTCTAAGACTAGTAACATTTAGAATAGATGAAATGCTGCCCTGTTATTGGAATAAGGGCATGATTGTGATAGATAAAGGATGATGTTTGGGCCTACGAAAAGGGAATTTCATGAATTGTGAAATATTAAAATACCCATGTAAGTTAACTCAAAAGGGAGACAATTTTTAATGATGCTTGCGAACGAAGTTTCTAGGCATTAGAGGATAGACTAACTTCAGCACCGGTTCAAACACTCCTAGAAGGGACCGTTGGTTACATTATCTATTATGACTTTTCAGGTGTTGGATTGGGTTGTGTGCTGATGCAGCATGGTAAGGGTGTAACTTATACTTCTAGAGAACTAAGAAGCCATAAGAAGAACTACCCGACCCACGATTTAGAGTTAGCCATGGTGATTCATGAACTAAAGATGTGGAGGCACTACTTATATGACATTCATGTTGATATCTATACGGATCCTAAGAGCCTCCAATATATCTTCAAGCAAAAGGAATTGAATTTACGTCAAAGATGATAGTTTAAGCTACTTAAAGATTATGACGTTGATATTTTATACCATCCGGGGAGGCGAACCTAGTAGCCAATGCCCTCAGCCATAAATCTATGGGTAGCCTGTCATACTTACATCCAGAAAAAAAGAGAATAGCCCATGAGGTTCACCAGCTAGCTAGTCTTAGAGTTCGGTTACTAGACTCATGTCATATTGGAATTTCTATTTAGGATATGACAACATCCTCATTAGTAACTGAAGTAAAGGAATGCCAGTACGAGGATCCTATGTTAGTTCATTATAGGGATACTACCCCTCAGAAGGAGAAGACACCGTTTGAAATTATAGAAAATGGGGTCCTCAGATCTCGAGGACAATTATGTGTCCCTAATGTTGCAGGGCTATGTCGACAGGTTATGGGAGAAACTCACTATTCTCATTATTCTATCCGTCCAGGAGCAACAAAGATGTATCATGATATCAAGGAGGTATATTGGTAGGATGGAATGGAAAAGGATATAGCGGAGTTTGTTGCTCAATTGCCCTAACTGTCAACAAGTTAAGATTGAGCATCAGAAACCCAATGGGTTATTGCAGGCTATGGAGATTCTGACTTGGAAATGGGAAGTAATCAATATGGATTTCATCGTAGGCTTACCTCATACCCATCGTAAGTTCGATTCGATATGGGTGATTGTTGATAGGCTTACAAAGTCAGCCCATTTTCTTCCCTTTAGAACTACATATTCCTTAGAGGATTATGCAAGGCATTATATTAAAGAGATAGTACGACTGCATGGTGTCCCTATATCTATTATCTCGGATTAAGGAGCTCAATTTATAACTAACTTCTGGATGTACTTCTAAAAAGGATTGGGGACTCAAGTAAGTCTTAGTACAACATTTTACCCCCAAACAAACAGATAGGCTGAGCGTACTATTCAGACACTAGAGGATATGTTACGAGCTTGTGTGATGGACTTCAAAGGTAGTTGGGATGATCATCTGTTACTTATTGAGTTCGCATATAATAATAGCTACCATACCAGTATTCAGATGGACCCATACGACACTCTTTACGGACAAAAGTGTAGATCGCATATAGGGTGGTTCGATGTGGAGAAGCTACATTAGTAGGACCAGGATTGATATAGTAGGTCATCGAGAATATTAAGCTTATACAGGAAGGCTATTAGCAGCTTAGAGTCGTTAGAAGTCATATTCTGACATGCGGCGACTAGATTTGGAGTTCGGGGTTAATGACTGGGTATTCTTAAAAGTGTCACCTATGAAGGGTGTGATGAGGTTTGACAAGAAAGGCAAACTTAGCCCACGGTATATTGGGCCTTATAGGATCATTCGGAGAGTGGACCAAGTAGCTTATAAGTTAGAATTGCCCTCGAAATTGAAGTTTGTCCATCTGGTTTTTCACGTATCCATGTTATGGAATTGCATTGGCGATCCTACCCGAGTGGTGCCCATGAGTGATGTGTAGATTACAGAGGACTTATCATATGAGGAAATTCCGGTTTCCATTCTAGACCGACAAATTCCAAAGCTACGTAATAAGGAGATAGCCTCCGTGAAAATGCTTTGGAGAAACAACAATGTGGAAGAAATGACTTGGGAGACCGAGGAATATATAAAGTCTAGATATCCTTACTTATTTCCTCCTCCAGAGAAGGGTCCGACTAGGACATCACAACCAGAAGGTACGTGTATGAATTCTTGTGTTGGTTATTGTCATTGGTCGTGTGAGGCCATTATCGTTATTGATGATTGTGGCCCTAAGTGGCGTTAAATTATTGAGTTTCTACAGGAAGAATGGGTAGTAGTATTGTTACAAAGGTGACTCTGCCAAGGATATGTACATCCCGGAGAGTTAAACATTCGAGGACGAATGTTTCTAAGTGGGGAAGGATGTTACATCTCGCGTTTTCCTACGTTAAAGTTTCGTCTTCCGTTAATTGACGTAGATGCAGGGATGAGATTAACTTGAGTTTAACATATTTACGCTAATTAACAAGCGATAACTAAGTGTCAAGAAAGATAAAGGGTACACAGATTAAAGAAAATAAGTTTCGCTGAAGGTTGCCGATTTGGGATAAAATACGGGTCGAGCGATACTACCCGATATTTATGGACTAGTACCATACAAGGTACCACCTGGTCGTGATAGTATGATGTATAAAGTATATTAAAAAAATAAAAAAATGAAAAATGTGTAATATTTTTAGGTAATTTGAGATAATTCTTAACTATACGGGTAATTAATTAATTACCGGGTAACAGGACATTACCTAATTACCTAATAAGTGGATAAGGAATTAAATTTTCCACCCCCCCCACACATGGCAGCAAGCCACTCTTTAAGAAAATGACTCTTAGTAATTTCTTATTAGGTGGCCACTTAATTCATGAAGTATAAGACACCTCACTTTTTATACTTTGTATAGGAAGACATTATCATTCTTGCACAAAAACATTAGCCCACTTAATTCATTAAGTATAAGACACCTCACTTTTTATACTTTGTATAGAAGGACATTATCATTCTTGCAAAAGAAACGTTAGCCATCATCAACCAAAAATTCATAAATCCAGAACGTAGAAAGCTTCAACAAACGTTTTTCAACCAAAAGTCCAACGAGAATTATTGGAAGCTTAACAACGTACAAATTTTGTGGTTCTAAAAGAGTACAGTGCAATCTTCAAGAATATTATACGGAGTTTTCCCTACTCCAAGTATGTTAAGAAAGTCTTTCTTTCTTTTTGGCATGATCCAAGTTATACAGGAGAAACAAGCAAACACACAGTTTTCATAAACGACTCTATTCATAGAAATACTAAAGGTCTCTGTGTTCTTGATTCCCTATGTGTCATATTATTATATCTTCTGTTCATGGGTCTCAAAATAATACGGAGTTGATAAAGTTTATCCGAAAGGAATATTGAGATTATTAACATATTTTCTCGCATTTCTTGCATTTATACAGGTATATCGACCCATGATCAGATGTCGTTATATACACGTATGTATGTATATATATATATATATATATATATATATATATATATATATATATTATAGATATATATGGGATATGGGAAAAGGTTACAACATTATATACGCACCACCACCTGATCAGTTGGTATATGTTAATGATGTTGCCCATAGTGGCCGAGACGATATGATGGGATGCCCTCAGAGGTTTGATGATATTATGTACACCTATGCCTATGCATGCACGATATTTATATGCACGTGCATGACATTATAAATGTTTTTGAATTTACGAAGTTATTCAGATTGATAGATGGATTTCTTTATTCCATGTTTCATCTATATCTTTTACGTACTGATTTTTATGCCTTACATACTCAGTACATTTTCATACTGGCACCCTATTCCATGGGGCCTGCATTTCATGCCCGCAGGTGTAGGTAGGCAAGCTGACGGTCCCCCTTCTTAGAATCCTTGATCAGTGAGAGTTGGCATGCTCCACTTGATCCGGAGCTACTTTTGATTTTGGTACGATATGCTTGTACATGTATATATGGGTATGACATGGCTCAGTCCCGTCTTTGTACAATTGTATTTCTGTTTGAGGTCTGTAGACAGTTATGTACAGTTTGTTAGTGTGTGGCCTTGTCGGCTTTCAGTTTTGGGTATATAGTCGTCTATCGAGGCCTTATCAGCTCGCCCACTGTAATCCGCATGTATGTCTATATGTATTTTGGACATGTTTCCTTCATGTATGTATTCTATTAATTCAGCAGATGTTAATCAGGTTTATAGCTTATACGCATGCTTAAGGGTGTTTGACAGGTAGGACTCGGGCACACATCGCGTCCCTTCGATTTGGGTCGTGACACTTTAGACACAAAATTTTAATTGTCCACTCACCTCTTATGTGTGAAAAATACACGACTGACACATAATCAAAAAGGTGTGTTTCCGACACACTTTTAAAATGTTAGGTGTGCAAAATATTACCCGTAAGAAAAGGTGTGTAACAGGAATTTCTGTGCAAGTTTGATGGGTAAACTATACTCATTAGGGTTGCACGTAATGATTTTGGACCATACATTACTGACCAGATCTCAGTTAGGGTCGTTCCTATTAGTCTAGAAGGAGATAAACTTAGCGATAGAATTTAAGGTCCACCTAACTGTATAGAGAACCTATTTCTCTATTAGTTCCCATAGAACACACACAATCAAAAATAAGTAAATGATACACCAGAGTTTTACGTGAAAAACTCCCAGCTCTCGGGATTAAAAATCACGACCTACACTCGTATGATTTCAACTTCACTAACCGGGCAAACTTCAGATTACAAACTACTGTAACCTAGGAATTAAACTCTTAATCCTTCACCTACTTGTAAAAAATCTATTACAAGCATCTTTGTAATAACTCTGTAACAAAGCTCACAACTCGACAAACTCTAGCCAAGTAACAAACATAAGGTTTATGGTTTCACATATGATTTCCTACACAATGCTTCTAGATAAGCTAAGTACAAATTACAATTATATCACTCTAACGAAGGTGCAACAAAACTAAGGATATATGGTAACACAATGCTGGAAACTAGTTCTTCGTTCTGTTATTCTTCGTTCTTGAAGCCTTGAAGTCACTTGCAAGATGGCAACACACTTGAGAGTGAAGTTTCATAATTTTCGAATGTTAAAGTGTGTGTTTTTCCTTAGCTTCATGTTGATAATATACAAGTGATGTCAGTTGGATGATGCAAGAATTTATCTAGAACAAGGCATACTCCTTAAAGTGACTGCTACACTGTTTGCACTATTGTGTGTGTTCAGAGAAAATAGGGCAGCGACGTTACAGTTGTGGGGCATTGACCTGTATTGTCAACAAGGGAATGGTGTCCATCTATTCCCTCTATTGTTTCTTTGAATCTAGTTATTGGAACTTGTGCCTGTCGCGCCCCCTTTTTCTCGCGAAATCGGGCTTGTGACATTTGGGAGGAAAATGTTCCATTTTGGGAATTGGGTTTTGGAACTTGAAGAGTCGCCACCTAATGATTAAGTGCATTAGGACACTAAGAAGGGTTTGGGTTTGAAGAACCAGAGTTTGGGTAAGGGCTAGAAATTATCTCGAGGGGAAGGTGTTAGCCACCCCTCAAGATCCACTAGTGTAGTTCCCGACCATGTTACAATTGTGACTTCACATAATCAAATAAGCAATTAAGGGCCTCAAATAAAAGGGGATTTTCACATATTATTGCAAGCAAATTGAAAGTTTGAAGAGAATAAAGAAAGCAGAAATTTTAAGGAAATAGTTCGGACAATAAAACAAGTTAAAAAGAAAAGGGGTCCTAGGTTTACAAATAATATAGATCATATCAATGCAATATCCGGTAATCACACCTCGAAAGAGGGGTTACACATAGTATTAGCGCACCGGTCATCATATCTATATCTACCCTTCCCACCCCGTTAAGGTATTAAAGCGCAGAATGGTGTCGTTATTTGTTGCATGCTAGTACCCGCCCCAATCCTATCTACCTCGGAGGCATTGAGACTACTAGTCCAAAAGGGAAGGGAGATTTGGCTTTTACGGTTTAAAGGATAAAATCTAGGGCGACAATCAAAACATATAAGGTAGGTACGGGGAGAACACATAATAGTTTAAAAGGCTCAAACATGCCTCCTCAACTTAAAGACAGATTGTTTAGCATGTCTTGCATGTACTGGTTATGGTCTGAATTAAATTAAAGAGTAGGATAGGCTGATTCATCACATATTTCTCAGATGAGGAGTACGAATTAGCCTTCCCTGGTTGTAATTTATCAAAGACTGATGCAGTTAATTAATTACCTAATGGTTTGCCTAAGTGAGACCTATAGACATGATATCTAATAGTGCTTACTCCGATTTTAAAGAAGGCTTACTGATTGTAGAAAACACATAAGTTCTGCAGATGTTAAACGACATTACTACTGATTTTAGACTTGTAGATGAAATTAACGAATTGGATTCAACCGGTTACTCCTATAGGTATGATTTCTAGGCGTTGTTGGTTTTAAAGCAATTATAATAGTGTAGGAGTCCTATAGACATGGTATCTAGAATGAACTTATTATTACTTATCCTATAACTGTTTGCCTAATGATAGATGTAAAATGTAGAAGTGCCGAAGACCTATAGTCATGATTTCTATATGCAGAAATGCAGAAAAACCTACAGACAAAATTTCTATATAATATGCAAAAGTGTAGAAAACCTATAGACATGATCTCTATGTATGCATAGGTGTAGAAAAACCTACAGACAGGATTTTTATATGATATGCAGAAGTGCAGAACTTGTGAATAGTAACGCCTATGAGCATGATGTCTACCCTTTGCATACATAAGTGACCCTCCCCTTTTCACTAGAACCCCATAAGTTATTACAACATTATACGGACCAGAATGAATTAAGAAAAGAAAATTACATCAGAAATTAAGCTACAACCAAGGAGCCTAATTCAGACTCAAGGTCTAACAATATGAGGTGAACCAACTTCCAAGATCAGGTTTCCAAAGCCTTCTCTTATTTGGGATGTGTAAAAGTTCCTCAAGAGCCTCAAATGGACTCCAGGAAGTGCTTACAACCCAAATATATTGTAGGATTAAGAGCATAGTGCAGTGTGGAAATGCCAACCCTCAGATGTCCAAGTTCAGATGAAACTCAAGGTCCCAAAGCAAGGCTCATAAGAGGGAGGCAGAACTTAGAATCTAAGAGTAAGTGTAAGTGCATAAGGGGGAATTGGGGAGAGCCATGGCAGGCTGGTGGTCATGCCCAGCAATCAGGAGTACTGACACACCCCTGACTAGCCTATTAGCCACATTTTGAGAGTTGGGATCCACTGAGGATCAGGTTCAGACCTAAGCAGCAATTTGGATGTTGTCAGGCCATGAACCTTAACTCAAACACATAGAACGGAGTGGGGGTATAGGGAGTTCATAACAAACAGCAGATGCAAAGAGAGAGTATCATACTCAATACAGAACATGAATAACAAAGTAGACAGGAGTGTAGCAACTGTAAAATAAACACATAGGGATGGTGCTGAAATCGAAATTAAGGCATACCAATTTCAGGGAAACAAATAAGTGAAAGCTGAGGTCTTGTAAACCAAATTGCAAGCAAACAGTACAAAAGATCTCAGAAGAGAGTTGAGTATTGAAATTGAGAGGGGTGTGTGTGTGTGTGTGTGTGTAAAGTATTGAATTCGATGTGTTGAACTGAAGGTTCAAGGTGTCTAAGTGCAGAAGGGTCGTGCCCCTTTTATAGTGCAGAAAATAAGTAAGAAAAAGTAAGGGAATAGTTTGCAATCAATCACACAAAATCTCTCTTCAGTTAAGGGATTCTGATTTCAAACGGGTAGAAGACAATTAAGGAAGGAATTGGATTAAAATCTTTTCCAAAGTAGTACAAGAAGGGCAAATACATAGAAACTATTTAAGGAAAGAGTTTGATAGCAACGCGATTTGTGCAAATAAGGAAAGGCAATCAATCATCAGCCAGTAAAAATAAAAAATTGAGTTTTGGTATGAATGAATCCAATCAGAAAGGGTGAAGAAAGGTTTAATTAAAGAAAATCAGTAACAATCAATCGAACCTTATTAAAAGGAATTCTGAATCAATCACAAATTGGCAAAATCTCTTTTGAAGGAAGAATTCCTCATATATAAAGCATACAGACATGTCAAACAAGAAAGAACTATCATGCTAATTAGAAAGAATCTAGCATAGAAAAGTTCAGAGTCACAAGCAAAGAGGCTCAAATTCAGTACATAGACCCAGACTTAGTTTGAGAGAATCCAGGGTTCCATAATAGAACCCTAGTCCAAACATAAGATCAAACTCGCCAAAACCCCCAAATCCTAGGGTTTTCAACTCGAATCAGATGCAGAGACGAGAAGAAAAATAACTAAAACGGGCTCAGAGGTCTCTTTCAGAGGCTCATGAGAAAACAAACGGGTAAAATAGCAGGTTCGAAACAAACGTAGTGAAAAAGCTGATTTGAAGCATAAAGAACATGTTTTAAGAAAAGCTTGGAACTTAAACAAGTTCATAAGACAAAGAGGCAGCATGAACTTAAGGAAACAGTAGATGAAACATGCTTAGAAAGAACTCAAGCAAAGTCTAGAAGAAGGCAAATAAGAACTAAGAGCTTAGTAGAAATTACAGTAAGGGAACACAGGGTTAAACGAACACATAAGATAAACGTGTGAAATCATGATATAGAAACCAGTAGAAGAAAGAACGGAGCACAGTAGAAGAATATGCATAATAAGGAAAACCTAAGAACACAGGAGAATGACATGCGAGGTAGAAAAGAGAACATAAAAACATAGCATGGACAGATTCACACAAAGAAAAGAAGAAGAGGAGTCAGAAAACATTTTAAAACTTTTTCAGAAACCCTAAATCGAAGAGAAACAAATTTTGAAAGAGAAGATTAGGGAAAACGTTTTAAAATTCCAGTAGAACACAGATATAGCATAGATATAAGAAAACAACCAGAGAAAACCTCGAATAGATTAGGGTTTCAGAGAAACCTTAAAAATGAGAAAAGCTTGGAAGAAAATCCGATTCTGAGTCGAAAAGACTCATATTGCTTGAACACGCCGGAATAATGGCCGGAGAAGCCATAGATCTATAGATCTGAGAAGGATCTGAAGAGAGCCATTGGAGTCGAGCCTTGAAGCTTCAAACAACCATAATTTGATGGTGGAGGGGGGTGAGTACCAACCATCCATGGCCTGAGAAGCCACGGATTCCGGTGGAAACATGGTAGAATAAGGTGGGAGATGGCTAGGGTTTCAGAGAGCTTGAGAGTGTTTTGAGAGACGAAGGGTTTCAAGGCGGCGGGTCAGGTGAGAATGAGGGATATTAGGGTAGTCGTTTAGGTTTAATTATGGAAGGGCGAGTCTTGGCCGTTGATCTTGAGTGATTAACGGTCCAGATTTAAGTGGTAGGTGGGGAACAGGTTGGCCCGTTTGTAATTAAGTCATGGGTTGGATCCAGACTGAAACTGGGTTGGTTTCAATTTGGGCGGAATTAGGGTCAAATTGAGGTTAAAATTGAAAGGAAATGAGGTTGTAATTGAAATAGAAATAGGCTAAATGTTAAATAGCCAATTATCTTCTTTTATTTTATAAAAATAGTGAAAAAGACTTTTAAACAAATTAAAAGTACTGAACCAACTAATAACACATAAATATTTATTTAAAATATTGAAACCATTTTTACAATTATAAAAATGCTATTAATCTTAAAATAGGCTATAATTGCAATTATATGCAATTTAGTCTTTTAAATACCAAATAAATTTGTAAAAATATACAAAAATTATCTTAACTATATTTTGGTATAAATATGGGAATAAAATAAATTATTCACCAAAATTGATAATTTTGGGAATAATTATGGATATTTACTGCTAAAATGTATAGTAAATTGATTTTAAAAACTCTTCAAAAGATTGGAAAAATACTAAAACACTTGGGTATGCTTATGTATGAATATATATGCTATTTTAAAAGTATTTTGTATATAAAAATACATAGGAAAAAATTGGGTATCAACAGCTGTCCCTCTTTACCCAGGAAAGATGAAAGAGTTGCAGGTAAAGATATGATGGCCAATTTTGACTGAATGAAACGATTTGAAGAATTTTGACCGAGCTCTGGTTCCTGAGCTGCCTACATATCCCTGGTCTTACAGGAATCAGGCCATATGTAGTTCAGGATCCATTGGCGGAATATGCTGATGTAGATTTCGAAAAGCGGACGTGATGTTAGGGTTGAGAAGGATGGTCAGAGTCTGATAGGCTACGGGAAATGGAGCGAGATTGCCCCTGCTGAGACGGTCGTTGCCAACCGGTTTACCACCAATGAGCATATATTGTGCATAAATTTAAACGTGATGGAAGTTCCCATTGGACCATGAATGCTGTCCTTGGACAGTTAGGATGACGTCCTCGAACTATGACGTCCTGGGCCATGAAGCGTATGATAAAGGATTCACAGACTATGAAATGATGTTCTCGGGCTATGAGAATGATTCCTCTGAACTATGATGCCTTTGAATAATGATATGCAAGAGATAAAATGAGGTCCTCAGGCCATGACATGGCGTTCTCGGGCTATGCAAATGGTGCCTCCGAACAATGACGCCTTTGGACAATTTGGCGATCTTTCAGCCCATGAAATGCAGAAGGTGGCGATATTTCAGCCAATGCAAGACGTAAATAAAAGGTGGCGATATTTCAGCCATGCAAGAGGGATAAAATGGCGATATTTCAGCCATGCATGATGGAGACAGTGCTTAGTCTCGGAAGGCAGAAAGGTAGCCCTATGCAATGCAGAGAAATGCTGATGGAGACAATGCTTAGTCTCGGAAGGCAGAAAAGTAGCCTTATGCAATGCAGGGAAATGCAGATGGAGAAAATGCTTAGTCTCAGAAGGCAGAAAGGTAGCCTTATGCAATGTAGGGAAATGCAGATGGAGACAATGCTTAGTCTCGGAAGGCAGAAAGGTAGCCTTATGCAATTCAGAGAAATGCAGATGGAGACAATGCTTAGTCTCGGAAGGCATAAAGGTAGCCTTATGCAATGTAGAGAAATGCAGATGGAGACAATGCTTAGTCTCGGAAGGTAGAAAGGTAGCCTTATGCAATGTAGGGAAATGCAGAGGAGACAATGCTTAGTCTCGGAAGGTAGAAAGGTAGCCTTATGCAATGCAGGGAAATGCAGATGGAGGTAGAGCTTAACCTCGGAAGGCAGAAAAGTAGCCTTATGCAATGCAGGAAATGCAGATGGAGGTAGAGCTTAACCTCGAAAGGTAGAAAGGTAGCTTTATGCAATACAGAGAAATGCAGATGGAGACAATGCTTAGTCTCGGAAGGCAGAAAGGTAGCCTTATGTAATGCAGAGAAATGCAGATGGAGACAGAGCTTAGTCTCGTAAGGCAGAAAGGTAGCCTTATGCAATGCAGAGAAATGCAGATGGAGACAGAGCTTAGTCTCGAAAGGCAGAAAGGTAGCCTTATGCAATGCAGAGAAATGCAGATGGAGACAATGCTTAATCTCGGAAGGTAGAAAGGTAGTCTTATGCAATGAGTAAAAGGGCAAAATGATGACAAAATTTTCTTAGCTGATAGCGGATCGAGATATTGCGACTGTTGGGGATATTGTGTCTACTAGAAGCACTGTGTGCGGATAGCAGCTGTGAGTAAGTACAACGGTTCTGAGAGTTATATTCCTGAGTAATGTGAGTCTCGTGAGTGTATAATATATTTGATGATTTTGCAACTCAAGTGCCTGCATTCAAAGAAAAATCGTGAGTTTTGTAAAGAGAGGAGGTTAGTTCGTATTCCCGCTGGCTCTGGTTGACCTGCTCAGCTCCATTCCGATGATATTGGGCGTATCATTGGGGTAGCATTGTTAAACGAAGCAACTTTGGTAACAGACATGCATGATTTAGTAAAGAAATGTGACAATAAATACATAATTAAGAATAGTTTTCTTTAGATGAACTGACGAGTGCGACGTGGTCCAAGATACTGCAACTTCTCTCGCTCTGGAATTTTGAGGGTCCTCCTCAAAATTCTGCCCCAGTTTACCTGGCTACTGCTTCCGATGGCTGTTTGTGTCGAATGGCTGAAATTACTTCGGAATTTTGAGGGTCCTCCTCAAAATTCTGCCCCTATTTCCCAATAGCAAGGGAGGGGAATGAAAATTTTATTGAATTATGACCAAACCCATAGGGCTGCCTACGTATCCCCTCTTAAATGGGAATCAGGTCAGGCGTAGTTCAAATTACATCACATGAGGAAAGAATAAAAGTTACACATAGTATCGTTTCACTACATCTGAATTGATCAGCTTCGGCCAAACTTCACCGTCCATTTCTACAAGTATGAGGGATCCTTTGGTGAGGACCCGGTGAACCATGTATGGACCCTTCCAGTTGGGAGAGAACTTCCCTTTGGCCTCCTCTTGATGTGGGAAAATCTTCTTTAACACCAGCTACCCCGGTATAAACTGTCTCGGTTTGACTCTTTTGTTGAAGGCTCTGGACATTCTGTTCTGATAGAGCTGATCGTGACAAACTGCATTCATTCTCTTTCTGTCTATAAGAGCCAACTGCTCGTAGAGACTCTCTACCCATTCTGCATTGTCAAGTTTGACTTCCTATATGATTTTTAAAGAGGGAATTTCTACCTCGGCGGGAATGACTGCTTCTGTACCATAAACCAACATATAGGGAGTTGCCCCTATTGATGTGCGGAATGTGGTGCAGTATCCCAACAAGGTAAATAATAACATCTCATGCCACTCCTTATGCTTTTCTATCATCTTCCTTAGTATCTTCTTGATATTCTTATTGGTGGCTTCTACAGCTCCGTTCATCTGAGGTTTGTAAGATATAGAATTCTTGTGTTTGATTTTGAAGGTTTCACACATGGCTTTCATCATGTCGTTGTTGAGATTGGAACCATTATCAGTGATGATTGACTCTGGAATTCCGAACCGACAAACAATGCGGTCGCGGACAAAATCTGCTACCACTTTCTTAGTCACTGCTTTGTACGATGCTACTTCAACCCATTTGGTGAAATAATCAATTGGCACTAGAATGAACCTGTGCCCATTTGATGCGGCAGGCTCGATAGGTCCGATAACATCCATTCCCCAAGCGGCGAACGGCCATGACGATCTTGTTGCAGTAAGCTTGTTTGGAGGCACCTTTATCATGTCTGCATGTATCTGACAGCGATGACATTTTCAGACATACTGGATGCAGTCCGTTTCCATAGCCATTCAAAAATAACTAGCTCGGAGTATTTTCTTAGCTAAGACAAAGTCATTCATATGTGGACCGTAGGTCCCTACATGAATTTCCTCCAATAGCCCGGATGCTTCCTTTGTGTCGACACAGCTTAGTAATCCCAAATCAAGAGTCCTCCTATACAAGATTCCTCCGCTATGAAAGAAGTTGTTAGATAATCTCCGGAGTGTACGTTTCTGAGTAGGATTTGCGAGTTCTGGATATTCTCCTTTAGTCTAATATTCCTTGATATCATGAAACCAAGGTTTTCCGTCCGCTACTTCTTCTACATGAGTGCAGTAGGCTGGCTGATCATAGATCTTTACAGGAATAGGATTAATGAAATTCTTGTCTGGGTGCTGTATCATGGACGATAGGGTAGCCAATGCATCGACAAATTCATTCTGAACTCTAGGAACATGTTAGAACTCTGTCTTTGTGAACCTTTTACTCAATTCTTGTACATGATGCAGATAAGGGAGTATCTTGGAGTTCTTGGTTGCCCATTCTTCTTGGACCTGATGTATAAGCAGGTCTGAATCTCCGATCACTAGCAATTCCTGAATGTTCATGTCAATGGCCATATTGAGCCCTAAGATGCAGGCTTCGTACTCGGCCATGTTGTTGGTGCACGGGAACTTAAGCTTGGCAGACACCGGATAATGCTGGCTGGTTTCTGATATTAGGATCGCTCCTATGCCAATTCCTTTGAAGTTTGCTGCTCCGTAGAAAAACGTTCTCCAACCATCATAGGGTTCTGCAATATCTTCCCCTATGAAAGATACCTCTTCATCGGGAAAATATGTCTTTAGACGCTCGTATTCTCCATCCACGGGATTTTCAGCAAGATGATCTGCTAGTGCTTGTCCTTTGATTACCTTCTGAGTCACGCAAACAATGTCGAATTCACTCAACAGGATTTGCCACTTGGCTAGCTTGCCAGTGGGCATGGGCTTCTGAAAGATGTACTTCAAAGGATCCATTCTTGATATGAGGTAAGTGGTATAGGCACAGAAATAATGTCTCAACTTCTGAGCTACCCAAGTCAGAGCACAACAGGTGCATTCAAATAGAGAATATCGGGCCTCGTGCAGGGTGAACTTCTTGCTGAGATAATAGATGGCTTGCTCCTTTCTTTCCATTTCATCATACTGCCCCAGAATACAACTAAAAGCTCCATCCAATACTACAAGGTAGAGTAATAGAGGTCTACCCGGCTCGGGCGGGACCAAAACTGGCGGCGTTGACAGGTATTCCTTGATTCTGTCAAAGGCTTTCTGACAATCATCAGTCCATTTGGTAGCGGCGTCCTTCTTCAACATCTTAAAGATTGGCTCACAAATGACAGTGGATTGAGCTATGAACCGGCTGATATAGTTAAGCCTTCCCAAGAAACTCATAATCTCTTTCTTGTTCTTCGGTGGTGGAAATTCTTGGATGGCTTTGACCTTTGACGGATCCAGTTCTATTCCTCGGTGACTCATAATGAACCCAAGTAGTTTTCTAGCAGGAACCCCGAATGCACACTTGGTGGGATTCAACTTCAACTTGTACCTTATTAGTCTGTTGAAGAACTTCCTCAAATCTTCCATGTGGTCATTGGCTCTCTTGGATTTGATGATAACGTCGTCTACATATACCTCGATCTCTTTGTGTATCATGTCATGGAAAATAGCAGTCATGTCCCTCATGTAGGTGGCCCCAGTATTCTTTAACCCGAATGGAATCATCTTGTAACAATACATTCCCCATGGCGTAATGAAAGCCATTTTCTCCGCGTCTTTCTCATCCATCCATATCTGATGATACCCAGCAAAACAATCAACAAACAACTGCAGTTCATGCTTGGCGCAGTTGTCAATTAGAATGTGTATGTTCGGCAAGGGGAAGTCGTCTTTTGGACTGGCCCGGTTGAGATCCTGGTAGTCGACACAGACTCTAAACTTCCCGTCCTTCTTCGGCACTGGCACAACATTGGCTAACCATGTTGGATACTCTAATACCTTGAGAACCTTGGCTTTGACTTCCTTGGTGACTTCTTCCTTGATTTTCAAACTCATGTCAGGTTTGAACTTCCTGAGCTTCTGTTTTACTGGTGGACATGTCGGATCGGTTGGCAGTTTGTGAGCTACAATAGATGTACTGAGACCAGTCATGTCATCATAAGACCAGGCGAATATGTCCTCATATTCCCTTAGAAATTCCGTGTACTCTTTCTTTTCTGATGGTGACAGATGAACGTTGATTCATGTTTCTTTTGACATTTTCTGCATCTCCCAGGTTGACAAACTCAGTTTCGTCCAGGTTAGACTTAGGTCTGTTCTCAAAATCCTCAACCTCTTTAACAACCTCTTCTGGTATATCATCTTCTTTTGAGTCCATATCCGTTTGTTGCGTTTCCTTGTCGCACGTCACAATCGTCGGTTCAATAAGATAAGTAATAGTAATGCTGTGTGAATAAAGTAAACAATAAAAAGTAATAAGAGCAAGATTTATAAGAAACTGAAATGCTTTGATAAATTTTTATAGTTGTTTTGAACATTGGAGCTCTTATTTCAATATTAAAAATGCGGAAAGAAAGTCAATTAGCGAAAAAATAAAGATAATGCATGGTGTTTTGTCCAGCCTTGCTACCCCGAAGCTTTCTGGGCCCTGGTGGTTCTGATGGACCAATTATTCAGGCGTGCTCCTCGGCTCACCACTTGTATAGAAGGGCTTTCCTCCCCCTCCTCCTTGAAAATGACACAACAGTCCATATTATCATCTTCCAAAAACAAATTCCTCATCGCCGCCAGTGCTTCCTCTTCTCCCGACCCATATATGACACTGGCGGGCGGAAAAGTCTATTCCAAGCGAGGTATCAGATGCTCCAGTGGGTAGTAGGGACTGCACCATAGTGGCGACCAGTGGTTGAATTCCTCCCAAGTGTATTCATATCCCAAACCAAAAGTGGTACCATGTTTCTTCAACTTGATAGGCTTAACGATTCCTTGGAGATTCTTGCCAAGTCCCTTGCTAGGTTCGTATCCATACCAATTTAGTATACTTTCAATTTTGCTATCCCACCATTTGTCCTTGTCTACGGTGTTGACCCGTTCAATGTGATGGTAGGTTTCTCCGCCTATCTTCCTTCTTCCTTCGATTGCTGGGATGGTCTGGCGACTGTATATGGGATTGCTACCGTCGTCGTGAATAATTACCTCTTAGTGATTCCACTCAAATTTCATTGCTTGATGTAGGGTTGATGCTACAGTCCCAGCGGCATGGATCCAGGTCCATCCCAATAGCAAGTTGTAAGATGCTGGGACGTCTATCACTTGAAAATCAACATCGAACCAAGTCGGTCCCATTTGCAGACACAAACTGATTTCCCCAATAGTAGACCTTTGGGATCCATCGAAAGCTTTAACATTGATGGCTCCATCCTTGATCTCATGCAGGCTCTTTCCCAATGTTCTGAGAGTCACCAATGGACAAATATTGAGGCTGGACACTCCGTTAATCAGGATTCTGGTGATGAAGTGATCTTCGCACTGCACAGTGATATGCAAGGCCTTGTTGTGGCGTAGCCCTTCAGGTGGCAGCTCATCTTCGTGGAAAGTGATTTTGTGACTCTCCAATACTTGCCCCACCATGTTTGCCATTTCTCCTCCAGTTATGTTGCTGGGTACATATGCCTCGCTCAGCACCTTCAATAAGGCATTCTTATGTGCGTCAGAGCTTTGTAGCAGAGCCAAGATAGAGATCTGGGCTGGCGTTTTGTTCAACTGATCAATGAACGAATACTCTTTGGCTTGTATCTTCCTCCAGAGATCATCAGGCCCAGTTTCAGTAACGGTTGGTCCTCCAGAGGCCTGTTTACTGGACTTGGCTAGGTGTTCTGGGGTATAAACCCTGCTGGTTCTTGTCATACCCTATGCTGCAATTGCTTCTCTAGATTTGGTTTTCCCTTTCCTTCTCGCCTCGGCAGTGTAATCCCATGGTATGGCCTTTGGGTGGAACGGTGTTACGACTGTCATGGTCACCGAGATGGGTACATTTGCCTTGGACCCAAACTCGACCTCAATAGGTCCTGGCGTCTTTGCAGAAGAAGGTGCTTCGAACTCAAGTGGTATGGGCATGTCTACTTCAGCGTTTTCAGAAGGCTGGATCTGGACCACAATTGGATTAAGTGTGACTGTTGGTTTCTTTGGCTCGTCACCTTCAGCGATCAATCCGATCGACCCTTTGGGGTCCCAATCGTTCTCTATCTCAATCATGTGAATGCCCCCACCCTTGTGGTTAGGCAGAGGGTTGTTGCAGACATTCGGAGCTAGCTCCTTTGCTATGATGATCTTGTTGTCAATCAAAGCTTGGATCTTATCCTTCAGAGAGCGGCACTCATCAATGGTATGCCCCTTCATGCCGGAATGGTATACACAGGTTTTGTTTAGGTTGACCCATTGGGAGGGGTTTTCGGGGATTACGGCAGGGATAGGGGGTGATGTAACCAGCATCTTTGAGCCTTTCATACAGTTGGTCGATAGATTCGGCAATGGCGGTATACTATTTGGGGGGTCTACGGTCGAAGTTTGGTCGGAGTCTAGGAATGTTTTGGCGGGTGGGAGGTGATTGATAGTGAGAGGGTTGAGTATTGTAGGTTTGATAGACATGTGCGAGTTGGGAATATCTGGGTGAAGTAGGCTGATATGTGGGAGGCGGAGGTGGTTGGTAAGTAGGTGGTGGAGTTTTGTAAGAGGGCGAGGGTGCTTGGTAATTTGGGGTAGGTTGATATGTGAGTGGAGGTATTGGGTAGGTTTGGTATTCAATTGGGGATTTTGTTCTTTGTGCAACCATCACGGCGCTTACATCCCTTTTCTTGGACGTGCCACCAGACTGTAGAGCCTTGTTTGTGGCCTGCAAAGCTTCAAAGTTAGTGACCATACCACTTTTCATACCTTCCTCGATCCTTTCCCCTAGCTTGATGATGTCGGAAAATTTATGGCTTTCAATCAGCATTAACCTTTCATAGTACTGTGGGTCTTGAGCTCGGACGAAAAACCTGTTCATTTGTTCTTCTTCTAAAGCCGGTCTGACCTTAGCAGCTTCTGATCTTCAACGAGTAGCATACTCGCGGAATGTCTCCGTGGGTTTCTTCTTTAAGTTCTGGATGTAGAACACGTCTGGTGTATTTTCCGCGTTGAACCTGAACCTGTCCATGAAATCGGATGCCATACTTACCCAATTTGACCACTTCTTAGGGTTTTGGTTGGTGTACCAAGACAAAGCATCTCCCTTCAGACTCCTCATGAAGAGTTTCATACGAATCTTTTCGTCCCTCCCTACTCCGACCAACTTGTCGTAGTATGTCCTCAGATGAACTCTCGGATCTCCGGTACAGTCAAACATTTTGAACTTATGAGGTTTGTACCCCTTGGGCAGTTCGACATCTGGTTGTATGCAAAGGTCTTCGTAATTTAGTCCTTCAATCCCCCTACTTCCTTCGGCACCCTGAACTCGGCTAGTCACCTTCTTGAGTTCTGCGGCCAGATTCCCGATAAGAGAGTGTTTGTTATTAGACTCAGGTGTGTTTGAAATAGGTTGAGTATAGTGTGGTGTGGTTTCCACATAGATGGGGGTGTTGTGGGGATGATCATTTGTGGAGTTTAGTGGTTCAGGAATGAGTAGTGGGGTGTTGTCTGAAGTGTGGCATGTGTTGCAATGGTGATGTGGAGCGGGTTGATTTTGTGGTTTCGGGATACTTTGTGGAGGTGTGGGGTTTTGAGTGTTGGCAAAGTTGACATTTGGGGTAGTGAGGGAAAACGACAAATTCTCCAAGTTCCGAACTTGGTCCAGTTCTTCTTGAAACTTCAATAACTTCTGTTCGATCTAGGAGGCACTTTCCTTGAAAACCTGAATACCCTGAGGAACCTCTACCCTTTCAACTGAGTTCTCCTTTCTAATGTTGCTCAAATCTTCCATTTTTCCCTTGTTCTTGTTTCTAATAAGACTCGGTAGAGGAGGAGGTGGAGGGCCCTTAGATCTTGTGGAGTATGATAACGATGCCAGAGTTCACGAACTAACCTTTGGGGAGGGGAATAAACAAAAGGTAAAAACAAAAAAGGTAGCAAGTTAGTGCGGATTATGAGAAGAAAACGTTGCAATATTTAAACACATAGTGCAAGAATATGAATCGTGTCCTAATTTGGGAGACTCGTTATGCCCGAGGTAGTCCTAACGACAAGTTGATTTGGAGAACTTATAATGCTAAATGCCTCATTTTATTGATAAAAAATAAGGCGAATCCCAAAACGATACTAATAGCAGAAAATAAAATGTTACTAATGGCCGTTGGCCTTATTACATTTTTAAAGCAAAAGAAAAGACTCCTAACTACTTGGTCCTAGAAGAACCTTCCCCATACTCGACATCTTTAGCTCCATCGAACAGCTTCACCAGCTCACGCAGTCCCAGCAGCAAATAAGCTCTAGCCAAGTGTCCTCCTTCGTTTCCCTTAGCGTTCTGGCAGTTTTCAATCCTCTGAATGAACTTCCTTTCCAATTACACTAAACCCCGCTCCAAATACCCTAGTCGCTTGTTAGTGCTGGCAGCCATATCTTTCCATTCTTCAATCAACTTTTGATGGGCTTCTTGAATCTCCCATTGCTCACTTTCGCATTCCCGTATCCTCTTGCGCAATTGGTTGTACTTGACTTGTGCTTCAGCCTTTTCATCGATGATCATGTGACCTCGAAGAAACCCAGGTTGGCCCAGACCATTGTGATTATCCTCCAGCCATCCTGAATAGTATGGGGTGCAGCCAACATGGTATCTGTCTGGTTCAATAGTATCTCTTCCCATGATGATCTTGCAATGCCACATATGCTGAGCTTGGCACTTATAAGGACTGTCATCAGATTGGAAATCAGTCCGGAAGTGACTCATCTTGTCGACCCTTGGTATAACCTGCTTCCTGCCAGCCTGTCTCATGACCCGGAGGGGGACATAAGGGTAGGTTCCTCTTAAACCAATCAGTATCAGAAACGGTGCGTCCCTGGATCGAGCGATGGACTCGTTAGTACGGAACCATTTGAACATCCATTGTATTTGATCCTTAGTCAGATTTTCAAACAGCTCCACCCATCCTTTAGCATCTTCTGGCTGAGCAAACATGTTGGGCATATAGTTCATTCGCCTTGGTTGATGGAAGGCTATATGATCGTCCCAGTCTCTCCGCTGAATCTCTTGCCGATATTCACCCCTTTGGAGATGCTCCATCAGCCAGAGCTGGAGTAGCAAGTTACAACCTTTGAAGTGTGGGGCTCCTTGTTGACACTTTTCCAAGGCTCGGTACATTTCTGCAACGATCATGGGCACTATGCTAAAGAGTTACCCACCAATTCCCTCCATTAAGGTTTTAGTGACCATAGCTAGCCTGGTGTGAATCCTTGCTTTCAACATAGGAAACATTATCATCCCCAAGAAGCAGAACATAAAGAAAAAGACCCTTCTGTGGATATGCCCCAATAAGGTGAGGGCGAATTCATCGAGGTAAGTGTGGTATGACTTACTATGTCCGTACCTTTCGTATAGATAGTCGAAAGGAATGTAGGAATCCATCAAACAGGTCAAGTTTGTGTTTTTCCTTAGTCCCATCATTTTGAGAAAACCCTTACCCTTGCAATTTTCCGGAATAAGTAAACCCGAAGTCTCCCACGGAATACCAGCTAATCCTCCTATTTCCTCGAGCAGAGGTGTCATCTCAATCTCCCCGAAGCGAAACACAGACCTATCACAGTCCCAGAACAGAGTAACAACTTCTATGATTTTGTTTTTGAGTTGGACCTCCAGGAGAGAAGGAAAATTTCCTAGGTATTTCGGACAAGAGCCTGATCACTGGAGTGAAGATCCTCCCACCAGCTTAGCAACCTTGGGTGGATGTTAGTGACCATGACAAATATGGGGACTTCATGCCTCATTTCTGCAAAACAAAGTGTTAGACCCTTACCCCGCCAGACTCGACTATTTAAACCTATAATTAGCATAAGAAACATTTAGTTTTCCAAATAAATGCACAGAATATGGTAACGTCCGTTTGGGTTCCCAGGAAACCCAGTGGACTTGGGACAAGGCTATCTTAAAGAGTCATTATGTGGACAACATAACTGACTTGGCTAGGTTTTGATAGTGATGCATCCACAATTAAACAGAGTAGGGTTTCTATAAGGTATTAGACTGGTACCCTTGAGCGGACAACTCAAGAGGGAAAGGCACAGAACCATCGACTACACCGTTGATCGATTGGTTTTACCGCAAATACGCCTTTGCCAAATTTAAGGGGTAATGATATCGGAAGGGCGCAACCACTCATTATAAGCGTTGCTATGGTATTTCGTTTGGCACGAGTGGAATATGATGTTGAATATGCAGTTACAAGTTGTCATGTATTTGCACGTTCATAAAGTAATGATTACAATAATTGCTCATAATTACAACAATATTGAAGGAAAGTGGTAAAAGAAAGCATTAGAGAAAAGAACAAAGAGCCAAGTCAGTTTCGTAATAGAAGAGAAATAAAGACATTAAATAAAGGCAATAAAGAAGCAGTAAAGTCACAAATAACATGAGATGGTAAAAGCCTAAAAGAAGTATCCCCAGCAGAGTCGCCATGCTGTCGCGCCCCCTTTTTCTCGCGAAATCGGGCTTGTGACATTTGGGAGGACAACTCGTTCCCTTTTGGGAATTGGGTTTTGGAACTTGAAGAGTCGCCACCTAATGATTAAGTGCATTAGGACACTAAGAAGGGTTTGAGTTTGAAAAACCAGAGTTTGGGTAAGGGCTAGAAATTATCTCGAGGGGAAGGTGTTAGGCACCCCTCAAGATCCACTAGTGTGGTTTCCGGCCATGTTACAATTGTGACTTCACATAATCAAATAAGCAATTAAGGGCCTCAAATAGAAGGGGATTTTCACATATTATTGCAAGCAAATTGAAAGTTTTAAAAAGAAAGAGGGTCCTAGGTTTACAAACAATATGTATCACATCAATGCAATATCCGGTAATCACTCCTCGAAAGAGGGGTTACATGTGGTATTAGCGTACCGGTCATCATATCCATATCTACCCTTCCCACCCCGTTAAGGTATTAAAGCGCAGAATGGTGTCGTTACTTGTTGCATGCTAGTACCTTCCCCAATCCTATCAGCCTCGAAGGCATTGAGACTACTTGTCCAAAAGGGAAGGGAGATTTGGCTTTTACGGTTTAAAGGACAAAATCTAGGGCGAAAATCAAAATATATAAGGCAGGTATGAGGAGAACACATAACAGTTTAAAGGGCTCAAATAGGCCTCCTCAACTTAAAGACAGATTGTTTAACATGTCTTGCATGTACTGATTATGGTCTGAATTAAATTAAAGCATAGGATAAACTGATTCATCACATATTTCTCAGATAGGAGTCCGAATTAGCCTTCCCTGGTTGTAATTTATCAAAGACTGATGCAGTTAATTAATTACCTAATGGTTTGCCTAAGTGATACCTATAAACATGATATCTAACAGTGCTTACTCCGATTTTAAAGAAGGCTTACTGATTGTAGAAAACACATAAGTTCTGCAGATGTTAAACGACATTACTACTGATTTTAGACTTGTAGATGAAATAAACAAATCAGATTCAACCGGTTACTCATATAGGCATGATTTCTAGGTGTTGTTGGTTTTAAAGCGATTATAAAAGTGCAGGAGTCCTATAGACATGGTATCTAGAATGAAACTTATTATTACTTAACCTATAACTGTTTGCCTAATGATAGATGTAAAATGCAGAAGTGCCGAAGACCTATAGTCATGATTTCTATATGCAGAAGTGTAGAAAAACCTACAGACAAGATTTCTATATGATATGCGAAAGTGTAGAAAACCTATAGACATGATCTCTACGTATGTAGAGGTGCAGAAAAACCTACAGACAGGATTTCTATATGATATGCAGAAGTGCATAACTTGTGAATAGTAATGCCTATGAGCATGCTGTCTACCCTTTGCATACATAAGTGACCCTCCCCTTTTCACTAGAACCCCATAAGTTATTACAACATTATACAGACCAGAATGAATTAAGAAAAGAAAATTACATCAGAAATTAAGCTACAACCAAGGAGCCTAATTCAGACTCAAGGTCTAACGATATGAGGTGAACCAACTTCCAGGATCAGGTTTCCAAAGCCTTCTCTTATTTGGGATGTGTCAAAGTTCCTCAAGAGCCTCAAATGGACTCCGGGCAGTGCTTACAACCCAAATATATTACAGAATTAAGAGCATAGTGCAATGTGGAAATGCCAGCCCTCAGATGTCCAATGTCCCAAAGAAAGGCTCATAAGAGGGGGGCAGAACTTAGAATCTAAGAGTAAGTGTAAGTGCACAAGGGGGAATTAGGGAGAGCCATGGCAGACCGGTGGTCATGCCCTTCAATCAGGAGTGTTGGCACACCCCTGACTAGCGTATTAGCCATATTTTGAGAGTTGGGATCCATTGAGGATCAGGTTCAGACCTAAGCAACAATTTGGATGCTGTCAGGCCATAAACCTTAACTCAAACACATACAAAGGAGTGGGGGTATAGGGAGTTCATAACAAAGGAGTGGGGGTATAGGGAGTTCATAACAAACAGCAGATGCAAAGAGAGAGTAGCATACTCAATACAGAACATTTATAGCAAAAGAGATAGGAGTGTAGCAACTGTAAAATAAACACATAGGGATGGTACTGAAATCGAAATTAAGGCATACCAGTTTCAGGGAAACAAATAAGTGAAAGCTGAAGTCTTGTAAACCAAATTGCAAGCAAACAGTACAAAAGATCTCAGAAGAGAGTTGAGTATTGAAATTGAGAGGTGTGTGTGTGTGTGTAAAGTATTGAATTCGAAGTGTTGAACTGAAGGTTCAAGGTGTCTAAGTGTAGAAGGGTCGTACCCCTTTTATAGTGCAGAAAATAAGTAAGAAAAGGTAAGGGAATAGTTTGCAATCAATCACACAGAATCTCCTTTCAGTTAAGGGATTCTGATTTCAAACGGGTAGAAGACAATTAAGGAAGGAATTGGATTAAAATCTTTTCCAAAGTAGTACAAGAAGGGCAAATACATAGAAACTATTTAAGGAAAGAGTTTGATAGAAACACGATTTGTGCAAATAAGGAAAGACAATCAATCATCAGCCAGTAAAAATCAGAAATTGAGTTTTGGTATGAATGAATCCAATCAGAAAAGGTGAAGAAAGGTTTAATTAAAGAAAATTAGTAACAATCAATCGAACCTTATTAAAAGGAATTCTGAATCAATCACAAATTGGCAAAATCTGTTTTGAAGGAAGAATTCCTCATATATAAAGCATACAGACATGTCAAACAAGAAAGAATTGTCATGCTAATTAGAAAGAATCTAGCATAGAAAAGTTTAGAGTCACAAGCAAAGAGGCTCAAATTCAGTACATAGACTCAGACTTAGTTTGAGAGAATCCAGGGTTCCATAATAGAACCCTACTCCAAACATAAGACCAAACTCGCCAAAACCCCCAAATCCTAGGGTTTTCAACTCGAATTAGATGCAAAGACGAGAAGACAAATAACTGAAACGGGCTCAGAGGTCTCTTTCAGAGGCTCATGAGAAAACAAACAGGTAAAATAGCAGGTTCGTAACAAACATAGTGAAAAAGCCGATTTGAAGCATAAAGAACATGTTTTAAGAAAAACTTGGAACTTAAACAAGTTCAAAAGACAAAGAGGTAGCATGAACTTAAGGAAACAGTAGATGAAACATGTTTAGAAAGAACTCAAACAAAGTCCAGAAGAAGGCAAATAAGAACTAAGAGCTTAGTAGAAATTACAGTAAGGGAACATAGGGTTAAACAAACACATAAGATAAACGTGTGAAAGCATGATATAGAAACCAGTAGAAGAAAGAACGGAGCACAGTAGAAGAATATGCATAATAAGGCAAACCTAAGAACACATAAGGACATGTGAGGTAGAAAAGAGAACATAAAAACATAGCATAGATAGATTCACACAAAGAAAAGAAGAAGAGGAGTCAGAAAACATTTTAAACTTTTTCAGAAACCCTAAATCGAAGAGAAACAAATTTTGAAAGAGAAGATTGGGGAAAACGTTTTAAAATTCCAGTAGAACACAAATATAGCATAGATCTAAGAAAACAACTAGAGAAAACCTCGAATAGATTAGGGTTTCAGAGAAACCTTAAAAATGAGAAAGGCTTGGAAGAAAATCCGATCCTGAGTCGAAAAGACTCATATTGCTTGAACACGCCGGAATAATGGCCAGAGAAGCCATAAATCTACAGATCTAAGAAGGATCTGAAGAGAGCCATCGGAGTTGGGCCTCGAAGCTTCGAACAACCATAGTTTGATGGTGGAAGGGGGTGAGTACCAACCATCCATGGCCTGAGAAGCCACGGATTCCGGTGGAAACATGGTAGAATAATGTAGGAGATGGCTAGGGTTTCAGAGAGCTTGAGAGTGTTTTGAGAGACGAAGGGTTTCAAGGCGGCGGGTCAGGTGAGAATGAGGGAGATTAGGGTAGCTGTTTAGGTTTAATTATGGAAGGGCGAGTCTTGGCCGTTGATCTTGAGTGATCAACGGTCCAGATTTAAGTGGTAGGTGGGGAACAGGTTGGGTCGTGGGTTGGATCCAGATTGAAACTGGGTTGGTTTCAATTTGGGAGGAATTAGGGTCAAACTGAGGTTAAAATTGAAAGGAAATGAGGCTGTAATTGAAATAGAAATAGGCTAAATGTTAAATAGCCAATTTTCCTCTTTTATTTTATAAAAATAGCGAAAAAGACTTTTAAACAAATTAAAAGTACTTACCCAAATAATAACGCATAAATATTGATTTAAAATATTGAAACCAATTTTACAATTATAAATATGCTATTAATCTTAAAATAGGCTATAATTGCAATTATATGCAATTTAGTCTTTTAAATACCAAATAAATTTGTAAAAATGTACAAAAATTATTTTAACTATATTTTGGTATAAATATGGGAATAAAATAAATTATTCACCAAAATTGATGATTTTTGGAAATAATTATGGATTTTGTACTGCTAAAATGGATTGTAAATTGATTTTAAAAACTCTTCAAAAGATTGGAAAATTACTAAAACACTTGGGTATGCTTATGTATGCATATATGCTATTTTGAAAGTATTTTGTATATAAAAATACATAGAAAAAAATTGGGTATCAATAGTGCCAGACTTGTGACTTGTTGTTCTTGAGAACTTTGAGGATGTGTAACAGGTTCCCGATCTGGTTCTTAACATAAAGTTTGTTGGATCATCAAAATACAAAAGGCACTTAACTTATCAATTTTTCCCTTTTTGATAATGACAAACTTATAATTGAAGTTCCGCTTGAGAACCTATTCCCCCTATTCCCCCTCTTAATTTTTTCCCCTTTTGGCATCATAAAAAGATTATACACATGTAATAAGCAAAAAAAAGTCCAGCATGGTTAAATCATGCCACATATGTGCACATAAGCATGGTAAAAACATATCATACGAGTATAACATGCTAGCATAAAGACAAGATGCTCATTAATTTGAAAGAAAAGAGAACAAAGATAGTAACACCATTGTTACACAACCATTCACAAAAAATAACTTAAAAGTACCAGTCATAGAAACAACAAAATAGAGACTAAGGTAGGACAGACAACATTCAACTTGACACTGTGAAGGGAACTGTTTTAAGGAGTACTAGAAGGGGGAGGCGGGGATGAAAAGGCAAGGGTTCTGAGGAGAATATCAATTCGAGCATTTGCATACACTTTCTTGTTAAGTTGCCGCTCTTTCAGTTCCTCAACCTATTTCCCGAGATTTGCATTTTCTTTGGTCAGGCGAGCAACCTCTGTGCCTTGTGCACTACTGGAATCAGGTGCCTCCTAGGTCTGACTGAGCTGCCCTTCAGGAATAACATTTCATGCCTTCAACCTCCTTATATCCTCATTTGTATCATTCTGAGCATCAATCAATTGAGAGATAGTGGAAATGCTGCCAATACCTCCTTTCTTACCAATACACTCACATTCCTCCAAGGTGGTCTTTGAGAAAGTCTGCTTGCGAGTTCCTACTGTTGCTTTTCCCAAAGGGACTTTGAAGAAGTTAAACACCTTAGTGAGCAAGAACCCGTAGGGAAAACCGTGAATTCCATCATTAAAGTCTGCCACTTTCTTCACATGATCAATCATGAGACCAGACATATTGATAGTGGTGTAGGCATCTAGTGCTTTTATGAGGAATAGGTCTACTTTTTACGTAATGGAACACCTTTATATATGTGGAAGCAAGACCTTGTTTACCATCTCAAACATAAGTTGATACACTGGAAGGAGGGCCTTCTTGTGCACCCATTCACCTTACCGCACATCATATCCTTCAGAATGACACTTCTGAAATTGGGAGAACAAGTCCCCTCAATGGATGAGATCCTTAAGCAGACACTCTCAAAATGTTCCCTAACACACCCTCGTCCCTCACAAAATCTACTTCGTTGACCTTCAAGAAAATGTTATCATCTTCCACTGTAAACATATCTATGTAGAAGCTACGTATCTCTTCCTCATACACCTTGGGGCTCTCATTGGTGAATAAGTGTGTCGACCTTTGAAACTCACAAATATCAACCAGTTGACGCATCTCTGTCATATCAAGAATGTTAGGAGCAAATGTTCTGCCCCACAACACTCTCTGTTTTCTAAGGTTTTCTCTGCCTTCATCCTTAGACACACTCATTTTGACCTTCTTAGAGGAACCAAGTTTCTCGTTGTCACCAACCTTCCTCTTTATAGACTTTCTCACACTTTTCTCTTTCTTTGCAGACTTCTCAAACAATTTTTCACCAGACTCCTCTCCCTTAATATTTTTCACTTCCATAGTTTTCACATATGACTCTCTCATAGGTTTTGGAATCATAAGTTTCTTAGAGGACTTACGAATTAAGGAAGCAGGTTCCTCATTCACCTCTTTATTTTCAACATCAACAAAAAGTGTTGGAGGCACTTCCTTTTTATTCACCAGCTTTCCGCTTTTCATCAGCCTTCTCCTTTTTTTCTCTTTTTTGTTTTTCTTCAGAACAGATTTACGGGCTACCTACTTTTGCAGCTTGGTTGTAGGTCTTTTAAGAGTGGTCTCATTAGGAGCTGACTTTCTACTTCTAGCAGCAATAAAGCTTGCTACAATCACATTTTCATAGTCTTCCTCACTATTCTAATTTTCCTCTTCAGATAGATATCTCATCTCAGGAATGACAAAGTTCAACAACTCAGCATCTAAGTGAGGAGAAGGAGCATGATTAGTACTGAACTGGGGCTCTTTTGAGGAGCAGCAGGATTCATCCCAAGTAGGAGCAGAGTGCTCTTCTTGGGCAGAGGGATCAGATCCCTCTATTGGTTCCATAGTAGTACTGACATGTGCCAAAGATTCAAAGGGCACCAATTCCCTACCCTCATCCTTGTTACTTTCACCTTCCCCCTAAGACCCAATGGTCTCATTAACACCCTCATAACCACCAACTAAACCTCCCTCTACAGCAATTAGTAACATGTTCTCAATTGCTTCTTGTTTATTTACCCCTAAAGTAGAATCAGAGGTGACAAGAGGAACATTACCTGTAGGATTGGCAATATTTAGATCAAATCTTGGAACGGGCATTCCTGAGCCTTCACTACTGCAAGCAACATCTTGTTGGTCTTCAGAACTTTCCCTACTTTCTGACTAGAAACTTCCTGACCCTCGTCTCTGTCTACTATTTCGCCATCTGCCATTTTTTCTGGCAAGGCAGAAGAAGAGGTCGCAACAACGAATCTTTTGGGGTTCTCAGTCTTACGACTACGGTGATAACCTGAACTCGATTAGGTTCGAGAAAAAGTAGTGGGTGGTTGTTGGTATGGTATAGGGTTTTGACTAGGTGATAGAGGGGACTCAGACTCTCGCTCATTTGCTTCATAAGACGATGACACAGGGAGGACTATACTGGAAATTTTTGAAACTTCTAGATTTTGAGACATAGTAGAGATTTGAGGCGAGGATAAGAGTAGAAGAGAATTTGTTTCGAGAGACAAAAAGGGATTTTTGGCTTTGATGTGGATAGTGAGGAAATAGACAGCGTTTGGGATTATTTTAGAGAGAGTGAGGGACTGGTTAGAAACGTGTATTGATTACTGGGTAAATATGTCGTTTAGTAACATGTGTGATGTTTAGGTCTTAAAGAGATGAGAGAGAGAGCTGAAATATTTAATGATGAGGCACTTTTATAGCCGTTAAAAATATGCATAAGAGTACAAAGGAAATACTATCCTGAGTCAAGGGAACCAAGTTTCCTGACTTAGTTTTGTAAATATGAGCCTCATCCTTTTACCAAGATACAATGTCATTAGATGTTTGTTTGCTTTATAGTTGCCATACGTGTTTAGCTGTAACGGTTTATAGATGAGTTAGAACTTGCCAGAAAATACTTTTTAGTTGTTTTACCTGTTCATTATTTCATAGCCAATCGTTGAGCGACTTGGTGATCATTGATTCTTTTTAAAGTGCTCTATGCTAAGTGCTTTGGTAAAGATATCTGCTAGTTGGTCCTTTGTTTTGCAGAACTTCATGCAGATAAGACCTTTTTCAACATTGTCTTTGAGAAATTGATGTCTCACATCAATGTGCTTTGTTCGCTTATGATGAACCGTGTTCTTTTCCATATTGAGAGCAATGGTGCTATCACACAATAATGGCACACAATCAGAAAATACACCAAAGTCCTCCAGTTGCTGCTTGATCCACAACAGTTGAGCACAACTAGAGGCAGCTGACACATACTTAACTTCTGCAGTTGAAAGAGCCAAAGAATTTTGTTTCTTTGTACCCCACGAAATCAAACACGACCTCAGAATGTGCGCCATTCTAGATGTAATCTTTCTATTCACCAGATAACTAGCATAATCAGCATCAGCATACCCAATTAAGTCGAAATTGTCTCCTAAAGGATAGTAGAGAACCAGGTCATATGTTCCTTTGAGATACCTTAGAATCCTATTGGCAGCTTTCAGATGAGATTCCTTTGGACTGGATTGAAATCTAGCATATAATCCCGCATTGAATACAATTCCAGGTTTACTAGTTGTGAGACACAAGAGTGAACCAATGATACATCTGTACATGGTTTCGTTCATAGGAGAATCGGGTTCATTCATGTCCAGACAAGTGGCTGTGGCAATAGGAGTATTAATGATCTTTGAATTTTCCATCTCAAATCTCTTTAGGAGCTCTTTAATGTAATTTTATTGACTTAACATCGTTCCTTTAGGAGTTTGCTTAACTTGCAACCCTAAGAAAAATTTTTGTTCCCCCATCATGCTCATTTCAAACTCGTTTCCCATAAGCTTTGCAAACTCTTGACACAAGGAATCATTTGTTTCACCAAAGATGATGTCGTCAACATAGACTTGCACAATGAATAGGTTCCTCCCCCATTTCCATAGAAATAGGGTGTTGTCGATTTTTCCTCTTGTAAAGCCATTTTCAAGAAGGAACTTGGACAATCTTTCATACTATGCACAAGGGGCCTGCTTCAATCCATATAATGCCTTGTCGAATTTGAATACATGTTCGAGATGCTCATGACACTCAAAAACATGTGGTTGTTTGACAAAAACTTCCTCCTTTAAAAAGCAATTCAGAAATACATTTTTGACATACATTTGGAACAATTTAAATTTCATATGAGATGCAAAGGCAATGAGGAACTTGATGGCTTCCATTCGAGCAACTGGACAAAAGTCTCATCATAGTCGATCCATTTTTCTTGGTTGTATCTTTGTACTACTAACCTAGCCTTGTTCCTTATTGTGTTTCTAAATTCCTCTATCTTGTTTTTGAACACCCACCTAGTTATTATAATAGTTCCGTCTGGGGTTCGAGAAACCAGGTGTCATACGTTATTCCTCTCAAACTGCTGGAGTTTATCTTGCATATCAGTAATCCAGTCAGCATCTTTCAATACTTCCTTGATATTTTTGGGCTCAATTTGAGAAAGGAAGGCTAAGAAGGAAAATGAATTTCTTGACTTTGATCTGGTTTGAATACTAAGTCTAGAGGAGTAATTATATTTTGGAGAGGGTGTGAGCTTTTGTGTTTCCAGTTAAACACCTAAATCTCATTGTGAGAAGATCCAGGTTCTCTTTGAATAAGATCCATTATTGACATCAATAGAGGAGTGGGTGCCACTTCTTAGCTCAGAATCAGGAGTTCCTTGCACAACATCAATAACTTTGTTCTCTGCTTCACTTTTTGTGATGGAGGAACCAGGTTCATCTATATTAGTTGGATATTCAACTGCATCATCTATTTGATTCCTTGATTTGACTCATTATGTCAGCCTTTCTATTTACCATATCAATAACTTCACCAGGAACCTTTGACTGCTGTCCGTCTTGGTTGACCTTATCAAGTGGATCATTCCCACATAAGTAATGTGAATCATTAAAGATCATATGTATGTTTTCTTCAACATATTGAGTTCTTTTGTTGTAGACCTTGTAAGCTTTGGTTTGTGAAGAATAGACAAGAAAGATTCATTCATCACTCTTGGCATCAAATTTTTCTAGCATTTCCTTACCGTTATTGAGAATGAAACATTTTTAGCCAAACGTCCTCAAGTGGGTTAGCTTGGGTTTCCTCCCATTCAATAGTTTTTGTTTAAGTGGGACCTGATCGTGCACATGTTCACCAAGTAGCACGCATGTTCATTGCCTTTGCCCAAAAGCCTTTTGCAATACCACTGTCAATTAGCACAGTCCTTGCCATATCCTCAAGAGTCATATTTTTCCTCTCCACGATGCCATTTTATTGGGGTGTTCTAGGAGTAGAAAAATTATGACTTATACCATTTTCAGCATATAAATCATCAAATTTTGCATTTTCGAACTTTGTGACATGATTAGATCTTATACTCACAACATTATGGATCATCTTCACTTGAATATTATTTACAAAGGCAGAAAACACTGGAAAAATTTCATCTTTGGTTCTGCGGAACAAAGTCCAAGTGAATCTAGATTAGTCATCCACTATAACAAAAATGTACTTCTTTCCTCCTCTGCTTAGCACTCTTATAGGTCCACACAGATCCATGTGGAGGAGATCAAGTGGCCTTGAGGTGCTTACTTCTTTTTTAGGCTTGAAGGATGATAGTTTATATGAGTCCACCAAACTACAGAGTACCAGGTCCTCTATGAGTTTCCATTGAGAACATTAATGAAATAGTAAGTAAAGAAGATAGGGAGTTTTACGTGGAAAAATCCATGCTCAAGGGGATAAAAAACCACGACCTACACTGGTAGGATTTCAACCTCACTATGAGAAAATTTTAGATTACAACCTATGCAATCTAGGAATTAAACTATTAATCCCATCCTAACTTGTAATACACGTATCACAAGACACTTTGCAATACACCTATTACAAAGACTTCAACTCATGACTAACTCTAGTCACGACACAAACACAAAGGGTTTATGGTTTTACAAAGGGGTTCCTAAGCAACGCTTCTAGCTAAGCAAATTAGGAATTACAATGAAGAACAATTACAAAGTTACAACTCAACTAAGGACAACAAATACTAGATTTAGGAACTGGTCCGTTGTAGCGTTAAACTTTGTTCTTGATGCACTTGAGAATTGAATGCTAGAATCTCAGAAGGCTTGAATGCTTGAAGTAAATTCTCAAGTGTTAAAGTGATGTTTTATTATAATTCTCTAGTTAATACACCTTTGATGACATCACTTGAATGATGTAAGCACTTAGTTGATCAAAGGACAAGTGACTGCAGAACTGTGCTGCACTGTGTCCACTATTTCTGAGGCAACCACTTTCTAGCTGTACACAGTTGACTTTCGTACTGCTGTAGGGAAACACAAGGGATCACGTCCCTGTGTTGGTTTTCTATCTTCTATAGTTGCAACAGTTCACATTAACTGGAGTCTGTTTATTAGCAATGTATACAAAGTGTGTCAGGTTCCCTATCTGGTTCTTGACAGTAAGTTTGTTAGATCATCAAAACATAAAGCTAAGACATTGAAAACCCATCAGTTTCCCACTTTTTTATGATGACAAACATAAACATTAATAACATATTTTTAGAACAGAAAAAACCAGATGAAGCAACAGGAACTTCACAAGTTCCCCCTGACTTTATGCTTCCCCCTTAATCAGATCCCTATTTCAATTATACTTCCACTTTTTGGCATCATTAAAAATACACAATCAGGAAATCCGTATAAAGAAGTCTAGTCTAGCTAACTTATGCCACATATGTGCACACAACATAATAGAAAAGAGAAACAGAGAACAAAAATATTTAGATAGCAAAAGAGGATAGTTTTTATATATAAAACATATGCCTTTGCTATACAGCAAAGGCAAATATTGAATTGTTGTCATCGGGAGCAGTACAGGTACATCATAACCACATCAACACAAAAAGAAACAAAAAGAACTTCCACATCATTAAAATAAGAATAGAAAATCCAGAAACTGGTCACTGAAAGAGGTTGCTTAGGGGGCACTAGGAGTAGAGGGCTTGGAAGCTGCAACAAGGGTTTGGAGAACTAGAACTAGATCTATTCGGGAATTTGCTGATAGTTGCTCAGTGAGCAGTTTCTCTTTCAGGTTCTCCACTTGTGCCCTGAGATCAATATTTACTTTTGTCAAACGAGTTATCTCCTCGTTTGACCTTGGGACCCCATTGGCCTGCTGACCTACCAGGATAGCGTTCCTCGCCTTCAACATTCGAATCTCCTTAGTTGCGCTGTTTTATGAATTGATGAGCTGAGAGATGGTTGATGTACTGTGTACCCCCCATTCTTCTCAATCCACTCACATTCCTCCAAAGTTGTTTGAATAAAGTCTGCTTCTTAGTCCCTAATTTGCACTATTCCAGTGGCACTTTGAAGAACTTCAACACGTGCGTAAGAAGGAACCCATATGGAAGACCATGATTGTCATCCTTAAAACTTGCCACCTTCTGAATATGCTCAATCATGATGGCAGGCAACCTTACGGGTGTAAATCCATCCAGGGCCTCCATTAGATACAAGTCATACCTGGAAGTCATGGACCTCCTCTCAGCACGGGGTAGAAGAACCTAGTTCATCAGCTCGAAGAGCTACTAATAAACAGGGAGCAAGACCTTCTTGTGAACCCGTTCCCCTTTTTGGTTTGCATTATCCTTCACAATAGCATTTCTGAAGTTTAACCCACACACATCCTTCACTGTAGACACACCAAACGTAGAGACTTTTAGAATATCCTCAAGCAGACCCACATCAAACACGATATCTACCCCATTAACCAAGGCACAAATATGGTCGGTATCAACAGAAAAGAGGTAGGCATAAAAGCTTTGAACCTCATCCTCATATACCTTGGGTGCATCCATTTGGAATAAATGCCCCCATAATTGAAACTCAACCATCTCAATTACTTGTCTCATGCCAGCCATATCAGAAATTGCTAGGTCAAAAGTGCGACCCAACAAGATCTTTTGGTGCCTCAATCGTTCTATAGCAGACCTAGTCTCACTTCTCACTTTCTTTGCCGAACCAGGTTCCTTTACAGTTTCCAACTTTCTCTTGCCAGACTTCATAACACTTGATTTTGCTTTTCCATTAGACTTGACCAATACATCCTCATCAGAAACTAATGGTTCACTCACAACATCTTTCAACTTTGAACTGGGGTTGTAACATTCTCCACTAAAGCAGATTGCTTCTTCTTCTGGGACTTTTTCACCAAGGAACTAGGTTCCTCTGTTTCTTTCTCATCCATTTCCACCACAGGGACACTCTTATCACATACTACCTCTCTATTTTTCACCAACCTCTTCTTTTTCTTCTTATTGCTCCTTTTGCTCTTTTGGAGGGCAGACTCATAAGGATCTTTTGCTTTCAACCTAGTAGCAGGTCACTTGGTAGAAGACTCAGGAGTGATTACTGGCCTTCGCTTGACAATAAATGCATCAAGAGCAATGCTGTCTTGATCTTCCTCATCACTAGACCTCTTCTCAGGAACCAGAATTTCTAAGGGCTAAACAAAAAAGTGTGGAGAAGATGTAGGAGCAGAACTGACCTGGCAGGGGGATCCTTGACCTGTTTCCTCTGGAGAGGAGTTAGGTCCTCTACGAGAAGTCCCAGTAGTTTCTGCTGGTGTAGAGATTTCAACCAGCACCATGGCTCCTTCTCCCACTAACTCTTGTGTATCATTCCTCTAAGACTTGGGTACACCGGAGACTACCTCATGCACTATTCCATTTGTAAGTACAACAAAAATGGTTGCGATAGTTTCCTCCTCTAGAGACTCCATAGACACCACAGAATCTAAAGCAACAATGGCGGAAGGTTGATCAACCCTAGCCCCTGAATCCTCTACAGACTTTGGAGCTTTACCCTATTTTCCATTTTTGCCTTGGTCGGTAAGAATCTCAGACGATAAAGATGAAGGATCATCGATTTTTGGGGTTTATGAGTTCTCATCATTTGGAGGGAGAGAGAGGTCTGAGATAGTCATATTAGAACTGGAGAGTGAAGGTAAATCTGGGGTGGAGGTGGTTTTAGTGGTTAATACTGGAATGGTGATAGAGGATTCATCAGGGGCGAAGGGCTCAAGGGTTTTCTCTAGGTTAGTGTCAACTGAAGAAGAGATTTTGGGGTGATTATCAACCGTTGAAGAGATAGAGTTGAGAATTTTTTGGAGAAGGTCTGATTAGGGAATATGATCAGTGAAGAGAAGAGACGGTTTTAATGAGAGAAGATAATTATGAGGGAGAGAGATAGAAACCGGTTCTGAAATGGTGGTAGTGTGTGGGGAGTTGCAACGTTTCAGAGGGAGATGGAAAGGATTTGAAATGAAAAGATGTGACAGTAGTGTCTGAAAAGGTGGATGACATGACAGTTGATATTTGCACCTTTTTTTAAGATTTGTATTAAAGAATGCATAGAACTACTAACCTTTGGTACATGAACCAGGTTCTTGACCTATTTTTGAAAATTTCAATCCTCTTTTACCATCCATGCAATGCATCTACAACTTCTATAATCATCATGCATGTTTACCTACAACGGTATTGAAGTGATTTAGACTATGATAGAAAACACTTTAGCTAATATTACCTGAAGGTGACTTACATAGCCACTGATGGGAATCAGGTTCCCAATTAGGCTTCAATATCCCCAACTTCACCATGTTTCTTTCAAAATGCTCCCTACTCAATGCTTTAGTGAAGATATCTACAATTTGGTCTTCTGTACTGCAAAACTTCATATAGATAAGCCCTTTCTCCATATTGTCCCTCAGAAAATGATGTCTCACATCAATGTGCTTGGTTCTTTTGTGTTAAATTGAATTCTTGGCCATGTCGAGTGCACTGGTGTTATCACAGAAGAGGCACATAGTTAGTGTATACACCAAAATCTTCCAATTGTTGCTTGATCCATAGGAGCTGAGCACAGTAAGATGTTGCAGCTACATATTCTGCTTCAGCTATTGAAAGGGCCACTGAGTTTTGCTTCCTTGTGCCGCAAGAGATGAGATAAGATCTTAGAAAGTGAGCTATTATAGAAGTACTTTTCATATCCACAAGATAACCAGCATAGTCAGCATCAACATACCCAACAAGATTAAAGTTGTCACCTGAGGGGGTAGTACAGGACCAGGTCATGTGTTCCCTTAAGATATCACAAAATTCTTTTGGCAGCCTTCAGATGAGATTCCTTGAGATTTGACTGAAACCTTGCACATAGTCACTAAAGACAATATCAGGTCTGCTGGCAGCGAGGTAGAGAAGAGACCCAATAATGCCTTTATACATAATTTGATTCACAGGAGATCTAGACTCATCCATGTCTAATCGAGTAGCCGTTGCACTGGGAGTGTTTATCACTTTTGATGCTTTCATATCAAACCTATTCAAGATCTCCTTGATGTATTTCTGCTGGCAAATGAATGTACCCTTTGCGGACTACTTCACTTGAAAACCCAAGAAGAAATTCAACTCACCCATCATGCTCAAACTCACTTCCCATGAGTTTTGCAAATTCTTCACACAGTGAATCAGCCGTTGCCCCAAAAATGATATCATCAACATATACCTGAACAATGAGTAGTTTCCTCCCTCGTTTCTTCAGGAACAAGGTGTTGTCAATTTTCCCTCTTGTAAAACCGTATTCTAAGAGAAACTTTAACAACCTTTGATACCAAGATCAAGGAGCCTTCTTCAACCCATACAATGCCTTGTCCAGTTTAAACACATATTCAGGGTGTTCATGACATTCAAACCCTGGAGGTTGCTTTATACAGACTTCTTCCTTAAGAAGTCCATTCGGAAATGCACTTTTGACATCCATTTGGAATAGAGTGAATTCAATATGAGATGCAAAAGCGATTAGGATTCCAATAGTTTTCATGCGAGCAACCGGAGCAAACGTCTCATCATAATCAATTCCTTCCTTCTGATTGTAACCTTGAAACACTAGCCTAGCCTTATTCCTTGTAGTGTTTCCATGTTCATCAAGCTTATTCCTGAATACCCACCTGGTTCCTATGATGGTTCGATCTAAGAGTCTAGGTACCGGGTGCCATACATTGTTCTTTTCGAACTAATGTAACTCATCTTGCATGGCTGTAATCCAGTCTACATCATTTAAGGCTTCTTGATGTTTTTGGGTTCTATTTTGGAAAGAAAAGCTAAGAAGGCAAGTAAATTTTTGGCTTTTGATCTGGTTTGTACTCCAGAATCTAGAGGAGTAATTATGTTGTCAAGAGGATGAGAGCTTTTGTGTTTCTAGTTGGGCATTTGAGGCTCATTTGTAGAGGAGCTGGGTAGATCTAACTGGTTCCCTTGTGTTCTTCGCTCAGCTACTTGTGGAGTACCTTGCGCTGCATCAACCACTCTTTCTTCAACTTCAGTGGTTGTAATTGTGGTACCTAATTCCCTTGAGGAAGAAGCTGCATTGTCTCCACTTGGCTCCTTCACTTGACTCATCATGTCTGCCTTTCCATTTGTCATGTCGATGACTTCACCTAGAACCAGTAAGGGTTCACCATCTTGATCATCCTTGTTGATTTTATCACAGGAGGGATAACACTCGTTAAAGATTTGTGAACATTTTCCTCAACACACTGAGTTCGCTTGTTGTATATCTTGTAAGCTTTGCTTTGAGAAGAATAACCCAAAAGATTACTTCATCACTTTTTGTATCAAATTTTCCAAGCTGATCCTTTCCATTGTAGAGAACATAAGATTTGTACCTAAATGTTCTTAGGTGAGTCAGCTTGGGCTTCCTTTCATTCAACAACTCATAGGGGGTTTTGTTCAGGAGAGATATGATCATGCACCTGTTCACTAAGTAGCAGGCAGTGTTGACAGCTTTAGCCCAAAAGTTCTTTGCAATCCCACTGTCAATCAGCATTGTTCTTGCCATTTCCTCAAGAGTTCTATTATTCCTTTCCACAACTCCATTTTGCTGGGGAGTTCTTAGGGCTGAGAAGTTATGGGTAATGCTATTTTCATTACAGAAATCATCAAATTTGGCATTGTCAAATTCTGTTCCATGATCTGCTCTAATACATACTACTCTAGACTACATCTTCACCTAAATTTTCTTCACAAAGGCCACAAATACCTCAAAGGTTTCATCTTTTATTTTGAGAAATAGAGTGTAACGACCCGACCGGTCGCTTTGAGCTTTTGCATTTCACCCGCCAATTCTCGGGCATGACTTGCCCCGTGTGGTGTATTATGACTTATGTAAATCATTTGTGTTAGGTTTCAGGTTAATCAGAATGAATTTGGAAGAATAGTCTCAGTTAAAAGTTTAAAATTTGAAAGGTTTGACCAAAATTTGACTTATGTGTATTTGATCTCGAATGGAAATTTTTATGATTTGGTTAGCTCCATTAGGTGATTTGGGACTTAGGAGCATGATCGGAATGCATTTTAGAAGTTCGTGGAAGGTTTAGGCTTGGATTGGCGAAATCGAGATTTCGGCGCTTTCCGGTCGATAGGTGAGATTTTGATATAGGGGTCAGAATGGAATTCCGAGAGTTTCAGTAGTTTCGTTGTGTCATTTGGGATGTGCCTGCAGAATTTCAAGTCATTCGGACAAGATTTGATAGACTTTTTGATCGAAAGCATAATTTAAGAGTTCTTGGAGTTCTTAGGCTTGAATCCGAAGTTGATTTTGTGTTTTGATGTTGTTCGGAGAGATTTGAAAACTTGACTAGGTGTTAATGATGTTATGAGAGGTGTTGGTATGTTTGGGTTGAGGTCTGATGACTCCGGGTGTGTTTCAGGTGAGTTTTGAGCGAGTACGGACATTTCGGAACTTAGAAAATTGATGGGGGCAGAATTATTAGCGCTGACCGCGGTAGAATTAGCGCTGGGCGTGCTGGATTAGTGCTGGGCGCGTAAAATTGACCACGGCCGTGGTCATGAAGATATGCAGTTCGTCGGTCCAATTTCGGAAGCTCATATCTTTTGATCCACAAGGAATGTTGCGATGATTCAAAAATGAAAGTTGTAGCACTTCGTTTCTTTTTTTCAGAAAGGTAAAGCTATCGCCATTTGGACATCTGTAGAAAACGTTATGTCCAAAATACTAAAGTCTTTCACTGCAGAGGAAGGCCTGTGCGGCCGCGGTTGTGTTTGCGCGGACCGCACTGGCTTGCGCGGACCGCGGAGGCTGGAACCTGAGGGGTACCCTATAAAAACGAGGTTTTGGGTTTTATTTAATATTTTGACCTAGAGAGCTCGGATTTTGGTGATTTTTCGAAGGTTTTTCAAGAAATTCATCGGGGTAAGTGATTTTAACTCAGATTTGGCTAGAATACATGAATCTATCACTGAATTCATCATTTAATTCGTGATTTGGGATGGAATTTGGGAAGAAAATTGTGAAACCTTTCAAAAATGTAAAATGATGATTTGAAAGACCAAATAGTATCGGAATTGGATTTTTTTGGTATGGTTAGACTCGTGAGGGTATGAGGATTCTGAAAATGTAAATTTTACCCAATTTTGAGACGTGGGCATGGGGCTCGGGATTTGCTAATTTCGGGATTTTTGATATTTTTCGAAAGTTTTTGCTTGGGCTTTGTTCCCTTAGCATATTGTGATGTATTCGTTCTGATTTTGGATAGATTCGATGCGCGTGGATGCCAATTCAAGGGGCAAAGGCGTCGCGAGCTAGCGAATTAGCCAGTTCAAGGTGAGTAATGGTTGTAAATGATGTCCTGATGGTTTAAAACCCCGGATTGCATATCGTAGTGCTATATTGAGGCAAGATACGTGCTGGATGAAGAGCGTGGGGTCTTTCACTACTGGGGATTGTGACTTGGTCCATCCCGATTGATGATTTTACCGAATATTTGACTGAAATTCATTTGTTATCATCATGATTTGGGCTGATTGCCATATTTGGGCTTCGTGCCAACTATTGAAACCTTCGGGGATTTTTATCACTGTTTCGTCACTGCTTGACTTATTATTTGAACTCAGTTCTGTTGATATCTACTGTTTTACAAGCTCAGCCACTTTTACTCAGATTTGAAACTAAAATGTTATTTCTACATCATGTTTTGGGCTGAGAACTACTGTTTTACTAATGCCCAAGGGGCTTATGATGATTTTCGGAGTGAGTGAGGCCGAGGGCTATATGTGAGGATATGCTAAGTGATATGAGGCTGAGGGCCTGAGTTACTATTTTTGCCACACGGTGGCTTGAGTGATGTGAGGTAGAGTGATATGAGGCCGAGGGCCTGAGATACTTTATATGCCATGAGGTGGCTTGAGTGATGTGAGGATATGCTGAGTGATGATACCACGAGGTGGCTTGATATAGCGCTTGGGCCGTAAGGGGCCCCTCCGGAGTCTGCACACCACAGTGAGCGCGGGTGCCCATTGTTCTGAGTGATTGATGTTATGCCCGAGGGGCTGATATGAGTGATTGTGAGGTAGCCCGAGGGGATGATACTGTTCTGAGAGTGAGCCCGAGGGGCTGATACTGTTCTGAGTGATTGATACTGAGCCCGAGGGGCTGATACTGTACTGAGAGTGAGCCCGAAAGGCTGATACTATGCTGAGCGATTGATACAGTGCTCGTGAGGCAGATTTCTACTTGTTATTTACTTGTTAAATTTCCGGTTTGACTTGTTTTAAAAGGAATATCATTTGATTTCTTCACTGATTTACTGCTTTAAGTGATTTTACTGCTTGATATGGAGTTGCTTTGTGCCTTTACGTGTTTTCATACTTTCAGCTTTTATTTATAATTATTACTCACTAAGTCGGAGTACTCACATTACTCCCTGCACCTTGTGTGCAGATTCAGGTATGTTTTGGCTGATCGGAGGCAGAGTCATCAGAGTTTAGCAAGGTAGCTGTCGGCGTTCGCAACACTGCTTTGCTCTCTCCTCATTTAATTAGTCTGTATTTGTACACTCCAGGCTTTCGGTTGTATTTATATCCTAGTAGATGCTCGTGACTTGTGGCACCACAGATTGGGCATGTGTCGGGATGGTTCTTGCGGTTATTATCATTAAATTCTGCAATTTATGACTATTATATTATATGTTATTACCATTTATGATGATTAACTATTTAAAAGAGGTGTTCCATTTTAGTTTGGCTGGCCTTGTCTTCACGAGAGGCGCCATCACGACCGGGTTCGGGGATTGGATCGTGACAAGTTGGTATTAGAGCCTAGGTTACATAGGTCTCACTAGTCATGAGCAGGTTTAGTAGAGTCTCGCGAATCGGTACGGAGACGTCTGTATTTATCCTCAAGAGGCTGCAGAACTTTTCGGAAAACTTCATATTCTTGAATTCTTATCGTGCGTCCTTGATTCAGCTTGAAAAATAACTCTTGAAATTCCTTCCACGCGTTCGTATGTGCGCATGAGCGCTCAGTATCAGATGTACATCGATTGCTTGTGATTCCCTGATCGAGGGGCAAGGTATGATCTCTGTGAGTTTGATGTTGGGCTAGTGTAGAGGACTTGAAGTCGGATCTTTGCCTATGGCTTGAGCACCGAGGTGCCGATTGTGTGAGTAAGTGTTTTGAACTTATATGTGCATTATTGTCCCTATTAGTAGAAGTGATGGCTGACAACTATGTGATGAGTATGTTGGTACTTTAAGAGGTATCTATATGAATTGGAAGTGACAAGGAAGGTCTGATGGATGATAGAAGAACTATTAAGTATTTGATTTCCATTGTGGTTGGATGTGTATCCCCAAGTTATGGGCACGTGAAGAATCTTTTCATGTCTCCTAGTTGGAGTGAAGTAAATTTCATGTTGCGGTATGAGTTCAGACTCAGAAAAATTAAATGTTTGTGTAATGTGTATGACGGTGGAAAGTATGCAGAAATGTTATATTGAGGCGAAGCAGGCGGGTTGTCTCCTGCGGTGTTCTGAGATTGTGTGATCCTTATGCTGTCTGTTAGAAGATCTCATTCACAAGTGAAACATATGTGTTGAAATTTAAATTTGGGTCACTTGATAGAGTGGGCTTAACTGTTACGAGAGTGAATGCGAGATTTTCATAGAGTTAAAGTACCCGATGGTCGGTGTTTCAAGAGCTTATGAAGGACTGAGTCTAATCTCACTATGGTATTATGGAAGAAATAAAGTATACGCATTATAAGTTATAGTGCGTGTTTTGATCAATGGTTTTGAGCCAAGTGGGGGAGTCCGCTATTGAATAGTTGATTGCACGGTTATGTGCTCTAATGGTTTCAGTTTGAGGCATATTTGTGAATCAGTTATGGCTCGAGTAAAGGAAATTTCAATAAAGGTTATATTATGCCTTATGGGTGTACGAAAATCGGGGAATGACTTGAGTTGTGGTTGGCAAAGAATGCTCGGTGCATAAGGTAGGAGGTTGCTTGGTTATATCGAAATGAGGTCACATTCTGCAGTGTCGGAGCACAAATGAAGCACAAGTTGTTCGGGTCGTTTAATCAATCTAACTACGGTTTAAGTAGAGTAGATGCCTCTAGATAATGGTCCTATTGTGTTCAAAATTTTGCATGTAACAATTGGATATTTTCAAGTTGTATATGTGGTTAGGAACTGAGTTTTCCTTGGAATACGTTAAGACTTATGGTGTTTTCTATATTAATTGTGGGATTCTATGTACTAATATTAGGAGGTAACGTATTTAGATCCACAAGAAGTTCTTCAGAGCGAAGTATTTCGAATGTAGTGCTTTTGGGAATATTTAAGAGAGAATATCAAGTTGAAAATTAATCAGAAGGAAATTTAGATAGATGGGGTAGCTTGATAGTAGGCTGGATCAGTATGGCAAGGATATGATTAGTTCCTTGGGTGTGTACGGGGTAATGAGTTTCTACAGGTATTTCGCGGCAATGCTCTTAGGTTTTGATGGCTTGCGTAGCTTGGTCGAGTTAGAAGATTCAGTCCTGGTAGGTCTGATTTGTGCAAGGGGAACTCGGAGAGTCCTTGATGGTTTCTACCTTGGTTGGAGATATATGTTTTCTATGGGCATGAGGAGCATGGGATGTATAGTGGTTCTTTGCTAGATGGGATCAATGGAAAGTTCTTGTCTAGTGGAATGCATAGTGGCTTGCGGTTCGGAAGAGATATGAAGTTCTCATGGTTATCCTAGAATGGTATGGGTTATGCAGTATGTTGTAAATGTTTGGGAATTGTGTGCGTGAGGTTGCAGTTCAATTTTGAACGAAAAGTCATATAATTCTTAGGCAGCACGGGCAGTTTTAGATAATTAGAGGAACAAGTTTCAGATAATTAGAGGAACGAGCTTCAGATAATTAGAGGAAGGGTCTTCGGATGATTAAGGAAATGGTATTGCTAATTTGGGGTGATTGGACGAGGGCATATGTTTCAGAAAGGGCAATGTGATTAAGTTGGTGATACTTTAGTAGTATTGCGGCATTTTATGGTTAGAACGACTGTTGATACTCGTGTTTGCTTGGTGGCACAGAAGAATTCTAGATTATCTCTCGTGGAATGATTGAGTATTCGAGGTGTGGTACGCATTCAGACGGCATAATTGGAACCAGATATGTGGATTCATGGGCTATATGGGGTTGGAGACGGGAAGTTCTCATATTCAGGCTATGTGGAGGTTGTGAGTCGTGTGTATCGGCACTGTTTAGTAACTATCGGGATTTGGAGACCCGGGAGGATCTTTTGTTGCTTGGTAGGTTAGATTTTGGATGTGATATTGGGTTCAGACTGGTTGTCTCCGTATTGTGTTATTATGGACTATTGTACTAAGGCGACATTGTTAGCTATGCCGGAAATGCCATAGATTGAGTGGCGAGGTCCGTAGGATTATGCCCTAGTGGAGTGGTTTTATATTTTGAAGGCCCAACGGACGGCTGGGAAGGATTGTCTTCCTTATTTGGGCTTTCGTGACAGATGTTAGTGTAGAGGCTCATACCATTGATTTAGTTCCGGTGGTGAGGGAGTTTTCAGATATGTTTCTTGTGGCCGGGCATGTCGTCAGGCAAGGTTGTTGATTTCGGTATTGATTTGATGCCGGGCACTATATCGTATGGCACCGGCAGAGTTAAAGGAGTTGAAGAGCAACTCCAGGATTTTTGTGATAAGGAGCTCGTTGCAGGTCAATGTGGATGCATGTCTTAATTTGAGTCGGCTTGGTTGGCTCTGAATTGTACTGTTGAGGGGTGTATTGATTTGATTGTTATTGAGCTTATTAGTAATCTGGGGAGATCCATGAGTTACCTTTCTGTGTTACGAGATGTTATGATTTGTTGGTTATAGGTACATGTGGTGCGGTTCTATTGAGGTCTCGTAGTGAAAGTCGAGCGGGAAGAGTAATTGGGTGTTGCTCGGTGAATGGCATATCGGTTATGTCCTTTCGGGTTTGCATGGTATATGTTATTTACTTCACCGTGAGTATGATGAATTGCTTTGGTTCCAGATATCAAATTGTGCGTGGTTGCCGATTTCGAGCTAGTGACTTAAGGTGGTTCATGTGGGGCAGTATTGGTTAGGATCGCACATCGTAGCGAAGTTATGTAGAGGTATGACCTTGCAGGTTAGACTCGTATGTTTTGTTCCTATGATGTGAGATGGGTTCTCAGCCTTGTGTTGTGGTACCGATGATCTTGAGGTACAACTCTTTCATTTGAGTCATTTTCATGATTTGAGTATGTTCGGACTGTTGCGTATTGATGCGTGTATTGTGCAAGTTGTGGCTTAGGCTTGTATGGATGTGTCATGTCACCAGAGTAATGCGTTGGATTAGAGGAGATCGTTGGGGATCATTAATAAATACGAACGGATGTGATTTCAGCATGTTGGAAGGATAGTATCGAGCTTCAGTTCGGAAATTTGCTGTGGTATTTGCCAAGGAAGAAGTGGCTTCATGAATGGTTGATCTGGAAAATGGTTATGTCTTACTGCGTGTCTTAGTGATCATTGGCAGTATATGAAATTGTTGGGATGAGACTTTAGTTAATAAGAGTTTTTCTATCGGTATGCGGATGCTGTGTGTAGCTGTTGTGGTTAGAAGTTATCACTACAAGTGTTGAGTTATGTGGTATATCATGTGATTGCACTGGAGATAGCATATATGGTTTGTTACCGCTTGTTCGGAATTATTCACAGTATAAATGTGAAATTTTGATCGTGTCGATGATTTTAGAAGAGGAAATGTGGTTCCATAGTTCATGGACTAGGATGGATTGTGAAATTTCCGTTATATTGTGTTATCAAACCTATGCGAGATAGGGTGATGTGGGATCACCCCCGGGCATGTGCACGGTGAAGTTATTCAGCAATTGGTTGGCTTTTGGAAAAACTCTTGGAACGTTCGAGGACGAACGCATGTTTAAGTGGGGGAGGATGTAACGACCCGACATGTCTCTTTGAGCTTTTGCATTTCACCCGCCAGTACTCGGGCATGACTTGCCCCGTGTGGTGCATTATGACTTATGTAAATCGTTTGTGTTGGGTTTCAGGTTAATCAGAATGAATTTGGAAGAACAGTCTCAGTTGAAAGCTTAAAATTTGAAAGGTTTGACCAAAATTTGACTTATGTGTATTTGATCTCGGATGGGAATTTTTATGATTTGGTTAGCTCCGTTAAGTGATTTGGGACTTAGGAGCGTGATCGGAATGCATTTTAGAAGTCCGTGGAAGGTTTAGGCTTGGATTGGCGAAATCGAGATTTCGGCGCTTTCCGGTCGATAGGTGAGATTTTGATATAGGGGTCGAAATGGAATTACGAGAGTTCCAGTAGTTTCGTTGTTTCATTTGGGATGTGCGTGCAAAATTTTAGGTCATTCGGACGAGATTTGATAGACTTATCGAAAGCATAATTTAAGAGTTCATGGAGTTCTTAGGCTTGAATCCGAAGTTGATTTTGTGTTTTGATGTTGTTTGGAGTGATTCGAAAACTCGACTAGGTATTAATGATTTTATGGGAGGTGTTGTTATGTTTGGGTTGAGGTCTGATGGCTCCGAGTGTGTTTCAGGTGAGTTTTGAGCGAGTACGGACATTTCAAAAAATATAGAAAATGGATTGGGGCAGAATTGTTAGCACTGGCCGCGGTAGAATTAGCGCTGGGCGCGCTGGCTTAGTGCTGGGCGCGTAAAAGTGACCGTGGCCACAGTCATGAAGATCTGCAGATCGTCGGTCCAACTTCGGAAGCTCATATCTTTTGATCCATTGATTCAAAAACGAAAATTGTAGCCCTTTGTGTCTAGTTTCCAGAAAGGTAAAGATATCGCAATTTGGACATCTGTAGCAAAAGTTATGGCCAAAATACTAAAGCATGTCACTGCAGAGGAAGGCCTGTGCGGCTGCGGTTGTGTTTACGCGGACTGCACTGGCTTGTGCGGACCGTGGTCGTTTTGGTGCGGCCCGCGGAGGCTGGAACCTGAGGGGTACCCTATAAAAACGAGGTTTTGGGTTTTATTTAATATTTTGATCTAGAGAGCTCGGATTTTGGCGATTTTTCGAAGGTTTTTCAAGAAATTTATCGGGGTAAGTGATTTTAACTCACATTTGGCTAGAATACATGAATCTATCACTGAATTCATCATTTAATTTGTGATTTGGGATGGAATTTGGGAAGAAAATTGTGAAACCTTTTAAAAATGTAAAATGATGATTTGAAGGACCAAATGGTATCAGAATTGGATAATTTTGGTATGGTTAAACTCGTGAGGATATGAGAATTTCGAAAATGTAAATTTTACCCAATTTTGAGACGTGGGCCCGGGGCTCGGGATTTGCTAATTTCGGGATTTTTGATATTTTTCGAATGTTTTCACTTGGGCTTTGTTCCCTTAGCATATTGTGACGTATTCATTCTGATTTTGGATAGATTCGACGCGCGTGGAGGCCAATTCGAGGGGCAAAGGCGTCGCGATCTAGAGAATTAGCCAGTTCGAGGTGAGTAATAGTTGTAAATGATGTCATGAGGGTTTAAAAGCCCGGATTGCACATCTTAGTGCTATATTGAGGCAAGATACGCGATGGATGATGAGCATGGGGTCTTTCACTACTGGGGATTGTGACTTGGTCCATCCCGATTAATTATTTTACCGAATATTTGACTAAAATTCATTTGTTATCATCATGATTTGGGCTGATTGCCGTATTTGGGCTTCGTGCCAACTATTTGAACCCTTCGGGGATTTTTATCAATGTTTCGTCACTGCTTGACTTATTTTTTGAACTCAGTCCTGTTGATATCTATTGTTTTACAAGCTCAGTCACTTTTACTCAGATTTGAAACCAAAATGATATTTCTACATCATGTTTTGGGCTGAGAACTACTGTTTTATTAATGCCCAATAGGCTTATGATGATTTCCGGACTGAGTGAGGCCGAGGACCATATGTGAGGATATGCTGAGTGATATGAGGCCGAGGGCCTGAGTTACTATTTATGCCACGCGGTGGCTTGAGTGATGTGAGGCCGAGTGATATGAGGCCGAGGGCCTGAGATACTTTATATGCCACGCGGTGGCTTGAGTGATGTGAGGATATGCTGAGTGATGATGCCACGAGGTGGCTTGATATAGCGCTTGGGCCGTAAGGGGCCCCTCCGGAGTCTGCACACCCACAGTGAGCGCGGGTACCCATTGTTCTGAGTGATTGATACTATGCCCGAGGGGCTGATATGAGTGATTGTGAGGTAGCCCGAGGGGATGATACTGTTCTAAGTGATTGATATTGAGCCCGGGGGGCTGATACTGTACTGAGAGTGAGCCCGAGGGGCTGATACTATGCTGAGCGATTGATATTGTGCCCGAAAGGCGGATTTCTACTTGTTATTTACCTGTTAAATTACCGGTTTTACTTGTTTTAAAAGAAATATCATTTGATTTCTTCACTGCATTACTGCTTTAAGTGATTTTACTGCTTGATATGGATTTGATTTGTGCCTTTATGTGTTTTCATACTTTCAGCCATTATTTATAATTATTACTCACTGAGTCGGAGTACTCACATTACTCCATGCACCTTGTGTGCAGATTCAGGTATGTTTTGGCTGATCGGACGCAGAGTCATCAGAGTTTAGCAAGGTAGCTGTCGGCGTTTGCAGCATTGCTTTTCTCTCTCCTCATTTAATTAGTCTGTATTTGTACACTCCAGGATTTTAGTTGTATTTATGCCCTAGTAGATGCTCGTGACTTGTGGCACCCCGGATTGGGCATGTGTCGGGATTGTTCTTGCGGTTATTATCATTAAATTCTGCAATTTATGAGTATTATATTATATGTTATTACCGTTTATGATGATTAACTGTTTAAAAGAGGTGTTCCGTTTTGGTTTGGCTGGCCTTGTCTTCACGAGAGGCGCCATCACGACCGGGTTCGGGGATTGGGTCGTGACACAGAGTCCAAGTGAATATGGAGTAGTCATCCACTATCATAAAGATGTATCTTTTTCCTCCCCTTCTTTGCACTCTCATAGGGCCACACAGATCTATGTGAAGGAGATCAAGTGGTTTTGAGGTGCTGACATCTTTCATTGACTTGAATGAGGACTTCACATGCTTCCCTCTAGCACAAGCATCATAGACTCTGTGTTCTTTGAACTTTGACATGGGCAGACCACGAACCAGGTCCTTCTGAATTAGTTTTTTCGGAAGAGAGAAGCTTGCGTTCCCCAGTCTTCTGTGCCAGAGTTTAGCATCATCATCAATAGCTTTCAGGCAACTCAGATCACTACTTTGTATAGACTCAAAATCAGCAAAATAGATGTTCTTGTATCTTTTGGCTACAAGTACCACTTTACTAGTTACCAGATTCTTAACTATGCACATCTTGGACAAAAACTCCACCTTGTTTCCTTTATCACAAATCTGAGAGACACTCAAGAGACTATACTTAACACCATTGACATAGTGCATATTCTCAATAGAGTGAGTGAGTGATTTCCCAACTTTTCCAACTCCGAGAATGTACCCTTTTTCCCATTGCCAAAGGATACACTCCCTCCTTGCAGGGCTTTTAGTGGAAGAAAGTGCATGGTTTTCCCAATCATGTGCTTTGAACATCCACTATCCATGAACCATTGTGGATTGCTTCCTTTCACTGTTCCCTGCACAAGGAAATCAAGAGTTAGTTTGAGGAACCCAAACAAGTTTGGGTCCCTTGTAGTAGGCAATAGGATGACTAAGAGTTCTCTTAGTCTATGAAGGTAACATACGTTTTTTAAAGGTGGCACCTGGTCCCTTTCTAGTAGTTACCTTTTCAGCAAACACTTTGTTTTTTTGAATATACTGGACCCTGGCTTGGCAATTTTCCTTGAAATGCCCATTGTTCCCACAGTGGGTACACAACCAGTTATCCGGTACATTAACATACTTGATACGGGGATTGTAAGTAGTTCTCTCCCTTTGAAACCATATTACCTTCCTATGCCCACCATTATTAACATATATTGTAGTAATAGCTTCCGAGGACTAGGTCCACTTAAGGGGCTTTTCAAGATCATTTTTTACTCTTTTCAGTTCAGCTTGGAGATGCTTGTTTTCTCAATTTCAAAACACATGCAAGTTTTCACAGCTTTCAACTCGGTTTCAAGCCTAATGTGTGCCTCACTGGCTACCTCTTTTCCTTTCTTAGAATTTCCAAGTCTAAACTCAATTCCTAGTCCCTCTATGGTTTCCCTCAGGTCTGCAATCACTATTAAGAGATCATCCCTCTCCTCCTTAATTTCAGTCACTTTCTTCACTAATGTCTCTTTTTCTTTACTGAAAATTTCAAACGTTTCCTTATAGTCAATAGCTACAACCACCAAGTCATCTCTTTCATGTTCTATACTAGCAATTTTTTCAATTAAAACCAATTTTTCATCTTCCAAATTGCTTATAGTTTCTTTCAGGTCAACTACACACACTACCAAATCATCTATTGTTTGTTCAGCTTCTCCTAGTTCTAAGGTCAAGGCATCCTTATCCTCCACAAGACTATGATAGGCAATAATTATTACACTAGCTAATGACATGCATTTTTTAGGGGAGTAGGATTTTAGATTTCTCTAAACATCCCTAAAGTTTACCTCACTGTTGTCATCATCTTCATCATCATCTGATTGAGCCATCAAAGCAAATATTTAATCATATTCATTTTCGTCACTTTCAACTGCCACCATGGAGCTGTCACTTGTATCAGTTTCTTCTTCAAACTCACTAGAGGAATCTCCCCATGCTGCAAGAGCTTGCTTCACCACATTCTCAGCAGATCTCTTCCTTTTGAACTGTTTGTCAGTAACCGAGTTCCTTTTTTCTGCTTTATCAGGGTTGTATTTGAAGTGTTCTTGCTTCATTAGAGGACAATCTTTGATGAAGTGCCCCGGCTTTCCACACTTATGGAAGAGATCATAGTTCTTTGGTCTGCTGGAGTTGCGCTTTTTCAGTATTCCTCCATTTCTTTTGACCATCTTCTAAAACCTTTTGGTTAAATAAGCCATGTCACTGTCCTCCTCACTTGAGCCATTGCTTTCAGCTTTGAGTACCAGGTTTCCTTCTTTGGTTCTCTTCTTTCACTATCTATCTTCTTCTTCATTTCGTAGGTTTTCGGATTTACAACTAGCTCGTCTATGGTCAGATCTTGCAAATCCTTTGCTTCAGTAATAGCATTCACTTTACTCTCCTATGAGCTAGGCAGGATCTAAGAATATTCCTCACTAGCTTGTTCCTAGGAATGGTTTCACCAAGTGAGTGTAACTTATTTATGATGGAAGTGAATCTTGTGTGCATATCTTGAATAGATTCATCTTCCTTCATCCTAAAGAGTTCATACTTGGTGGTGAGCATATCAATCTTAGATTGCTTTACTTGAGTAGTTCCCTCATGTGCTGTTTCCAAAGCTTCCCATATCTCCTTGGTTGTTTGACAAGATGAGATCCTAATGTACTCGTCAGGTCACTATACACCTAAATTTTCTTGGCACGAAAATTTTTCTCCACAGCTTTCATGTCTGCATCGGTGTATTATTTTATGGTCTTTGGCATCGTCAATGGAAGATCTCCGACACTTTTTGTTGGGATATAAGGACAATCACATATGACATCCCACAACTCAGAGTCTTCTGCCATGATAAAATCATGCATTCTCATCTTCCACCACCCATAGTATTGCCCATTGAACCTAGGTGGTCTATACATAGACTGACCTTCTTCAAAATTTGGTGGAGCAGCCATAAGGATCCGTCTTAGGTGTTAGCCTGATAGAAGGAACCCGCTCTGATACCAATTGATAGTTTATACGAGTCCACCAAACTACACACTACCAGGTCCTCTATGAGTTTCCACTGAGAACATTAATGAAACAGTAAGTAAAGAAGACGAGGAGTTTTACGTAGAAAGATCCATGCTCAAGGGGATAAAAAACCATGACCTACACTGGTAGGATATCAACTTCACTATGAGCAACTTTTAGATTACAACCTATGCAATCTAGGAATTAAACTCTTAATCCCTCACTAACTTGTAATACACCTATCACAAGCTACTTTGCAATACACCTATTACAAAGACTTCAACTTATGACTAACTCTAGTCACGACACAAACACAAACGGTTTATGGTTTTACAAAGGGGTTCCTAAGCAACGCTTCTATCCAAGCAAATTAGGAATTACAATGAAGAACAATTACAAAGTTACAACTCAACTAAGGACAACAAATACTAGATTTAGGAACTGGTCCGTTGTAGCATTAAACTTTGTTCTTGATGCACTTGAGAATTGAATGCTAGAATCTCAGAAGGCTTGAATGCTTGAAGTAAATTATCAAGCATTTAAGTGATGTTTTGTTGTAATTATCTAGTTAATACACCTTTGATAACATCACTTGAATGATGTAAGCACTTGGTTGGTCAAAGGATAAGTGACTGCAGAACTGTGCTGCATTGTGTGCACTATTTCCGAGGCAGTCACTTTTTAGTTGTACACAGTTGACTTTCGTACTGTTATCAGGGAAACATAAGGGATCAGGTCCCTGTATTGGTTCTCTATCTTCTACAATTGCAGTAGTTGACATTAGCTTGAGTCTGCTGATTAGCAATGTATACCAAGTGTGTCAGGTTCCCTATCTGGTTCGTGACAGTAAGTTTGTTAGATCATCAAAACATAAAGCTAAGACATTAAAAACCCATCAAAGGAGGACCTTACTAGCTTTCATCTTACACATCGTCACACACCTTGTGATCTTTGAATCCTGACTTAGGTAGCCCACAAACCAGGTACTTCTTGACCAACTTGGTCAGCAACGAAAAGCTTGCATGTCCCAATCTTCTATTCCACAATTTAGCATTGTCATCAATGACACTCAAGCATGTAAGATCCTCGTTGCTTAAAGACTCAAAATGAACAACATAGATATTTTTTGAATCTTTTTGCCATCAGGACTACTACATCAATTACAAGACTTGTAACAGTGCAAATTCTTGATAAGAATTCCACTTCAAATTTGAGAGACACTCAGTAAGCTATATTTCAAGCCATTCACATAGTATACGTTCTCAATTGAATGAGTGATTGTCTTCCCAATTTATCCTACTCCCATAATGAATCCTATTTTGCCATTATCAAAGGACACACTCCCTCCTTGCAAGGCTTTGGGTGAAAGGAAATCATCGGTGCTTCCAATCATATGCTTAGAGCAGCCACTATCCATATACCATCTTTGGTTGCTTCCTTTCACTGCTCCATGCACAAGAAAATCAAGGGTTAGACTTAGGAACCCAAACAAGTTTGGGTTTCTTGTAGTGAAGAAAAGGGTGAATCAAACTTCTTCTTGTTCAAGCAGGCATCACACATTTTTTATTTGTAGGACTAGGTTCTTTAGCACTAGTTACTTTTTCAGCAAAAACTTTGTTTTTCTATTTCGACTGAAATCTAGTTTTACAGGTTTATTTAAAGTGCCCGGTGTTGCCACAATGAGTGAAAAACCAATTATCAGGGACAATAATATGCTTGCTATGTGGATTCTAGAGAGTCTTTTCCTTTTTTGAACCCGATTCCCTGCCTGGTCCCCCCATTGTTCTTATACATGGCAATGATTGCATCAGAGGACCAGGACCACTTGAGAGATTTTTCTAGGTCATTATTAAATCTACCTAGATCTTCCTAAAGTTTCAAGTTTCTTTCAAGTTCAACCCACATACTAGATTTTACCATTTTTAGCTAATTTTAAAGCTTAAGGTGTGCATCACTCGCAACTTTCTTTCCCTTTTGAGTGTTCTCAAAGCTGCTTTCCCTTTTTAATTCCTCAATTGGTTTTTTAGATCCACAACAACTACCAATAAGCCATCTCTCTCATGCTCTACGTTTGCAATTTTTTCAGCTAAACCATTCTTTTCCCTTTTTAAATCCTCAATGGTTTCTTTTAAATCAACTACTACGACTTCTAAATCAACTCTCTAATGTTCTACCTCTCCTAGTTCTATAGTTAGCACATTTTTATCATTAATGAGATTATGATATGCATCAATTAGGACATTTTCAAAATATATAAGCTTCTTTTGAGAATAAGACTTCAAATTTCTTTGAACGTCCAGAAAGTTTACCTCATCGTCATCGTCATCTTCATCCTCATCAAATTTTGCCATCAGGGCAAAGATAGAGTCATATTCAGCTACTTCGCTTTCAAAAACCAATATCGAAGTGTCACCTTGTTCATTGTCTCCCTCAGATTCATAGAGGTATCTCCCCATGCAGCAAGATCTTGTTTTACAACATTGTCAGCGACATCTGTTCTCTTGAATCTCCTGTCATAAACCAGGTTCTTCTTGACTGCTTTGTTAGTTTTGTGCTTGTAGTGATCTTGCTTGTGCAGAGGACAATCTTTGATGAAATGTCCTGGCTTCCCACATTTATGACACAAGTCATAGCCTTTTGGTATGCTAGCTATAGCTACTCCTTTTTGGAATGCCTCCTTTTCTGCGCACCATTTTCTGAAATCTTTTTGTCAGATAAGCCATATCAGCATCTTCACCACTTGAGTCATTGTTGTCAGCCTTGAGGACCACATTCTTCTCCTTCTTGGGTTCTCTTCTTTCATGGTCCTTCTTTTTCTTTATTTCATAGGTCTTTAGATTTCCGATGAGTTCACCAATGGTCAACTTTTGCAGATCCTTTACCTCTGTGATAGCATTGACTTTGCATTCCTAGGAACTAGGTAATACACTAAGTATTTTCTTGACAATTTTGTTACTTGGAATGGTATCTCCTAGAGAGTAAAGCTCGTTGATGATGGAGGTGAATCAAGTGTGCATGTTCTTAATGGACTCGTCATCTTTCATCCTGAAGAGTTCATACTTAGTGGTGAGCATGTCGATCTTTGACTGCTTGACTTGAGTTGTTCCTTCATGTGCTATTTGGAGAGCTTCCCAGATCTCCATGGCAGATTGACAGGTAGAGATTTTGTTGTACTTGTCTGGTCCAATTCCATAGATGAGGATCGTTTTTGCTCGAAAGTTCTTCTCTATGGCTTTTCGGTCAGCATCGTTGTACTCCTTCCTTGTCTTTAGAACTGTCACTACTGGCTCGCCAATAGTTTTCATAGGGACAAAGGGTCAATCGTAGATAACATGCCAAAGCTCTTAATTTTCAGCCATTATAAAATCATGCATCCTTGTCTTCTACCATCCATAGTATTGTCCATTAAAACTTGGTGGTCTGTGGGTTGATTTACCTTCTTCAAAGTTTTGTAGAGCGGCTATTTGGATCCTTCTAGGTGTTAGCCTTATAGAAAGAACCTACTTTGATACCAATTGATGAAAACTTAGGGTCCACCAAAATGTATAGAGAACCTATTTCTCTATCAGTTCCCACAAAATACACATAATCAGAGATAAGTAAATGACATAGCAGAGTTTTGCGTGGAAAACTCCCAGCTCATAGGATTAAAAACCAAGACCTACATTCGTAGGATTTCAACTTCACCAACCAAGCAATCTTCATATTGCAAAATATAGTAACCTAAGAATTAAATTGTTAATCCCTCGCCTACTTGTAGTAACTCTATTACAAAGCTCACTACTCGACTAACCCTAGCCAAGACACAAACACAAGGTTTATGATTTTACAAATAGTTTCCTACACAATGCTTCTAGATAAGCTATGCAAGAATTACAATTAGATCACTCTAGCAAATGTACAACAAAACTAAGGACATATGGTAATACAGTACTGGAAACTGGTCCTTTGTTCTGTTGTTCTTCGTTCTTGAAGCCTTGAAGTCACTTGCAAAATGGCAGCACACTTGAGAGAGAATCTTGATAATTTTTGGATGTTCAAGTGTGTATTTTTCCTTGGCTTCATATTGATAATATGCAAGTGATGTCACTTGGATGATGCAAGCAATTATCTAGTACAAAGCATGCTCTATAAAGTGACTGATGCACTGTTTGCACTTTGTGCAAAGAAAATAGTGCAACGACTTTACAGCTATGGGGAGTTGACCTGTACTGTCAGCAAGGGAACTAATGTCCATTTGTTCCCTCTATCATTTCTTCGACTCTGGTTGTTGGAACTTGTATCAGACTTGAGGCTTGTTGTTTTTTAGCTCTTTGAGGATATGTAATAGGTTCTCGATCTGATTCTTAACATAAAATTTGTTGGATCATCAAAATACAAAAAAGCACATAAATTATCCAAGACGTTTGGTTTTTGAGGTCCTATGATGAAAGATTTACTAATATATGATGCTACGACAGATCAGACTAGTGTGTTCCTCCAGTGTATAATCTATATGTTATAAAATAAAAAGTGTAAAGTAAAGACAAGTATAGAGAGAAACTGATATATTATTCAACTTCAAACTGATATACATAATGAATTGAAATCTCCATTATTTGTAAAAGAAAGGAAGTTGTTGTATAAGCTGCTGCTGCAAGCTGTTGTGTAAGCTCCTATTGTACCAAGTATGGATAATCTTCTACCGGAGGTAATATTTATCCATAACGGAGTACCGAAAGGATAAGCTTATTGTACCAGGTATAGATAATCTTCTGTCGATGGTAATATTTATCTATAACGGAGTACCAAAAGGATAAGCTTATTGTACCAGGTATGGATAATATTTTACCGGGGTAATGTTACCCATAACCGAGTACCAAAGTGATAAGCTTTTTCATAGGGCTTATTACCAATATAGTACTAAATAGATAAATATATTTACAGCAGAGTCCTATATGGATAAGCTTCTTCAGGAAGCTTATTTACAACGGAGTACTAAATGAATATCCATAATATAATTTACTTATAACACTCCCCCTTGGATGTTCATTAAAAGATAATGTACCTCATTAAAACCTTACTAGGAAAAACCTCGTGGCCTAGTGAAGGAAAACACATATTTAGTAATACACATTGCTAGGTGCCTCATTAAAAACCTTATAAGGAAAACCCTGTGGGAAAAACCTTAGTAAGAAAAAAGGAGTGCATCGTGTATTTTACTCCCCCTAATGAAAATCTTGATTTAGTGAGTAAATCTGTCAGATTGTCACTTGAACGGATTTGTTACACATCAATGTCACCATTTTTCTGAAGGTCGTATGTGTAGCATAATTTTGGTGAAATCTGCTTCGTTCTATCTCCTTTTATAAATCCTCCCTTAAGTTGGGTTATGCATGCAGCATTGTGTTTGTATAAAATTGTGGGTCTTTTCTCACATTCCAAACCATATTTTTTTCGAATAAAATGAATTATTTATCTCAACCATACGCATTCCCTACTTGCTTCATGAATAACTATTATCTCAGCATGATTTAAAGAAGTAGCAAAAATAGATTGCTTTGTGGAGCGTCATGATATGATAGTACCTCCATATGTAAATACATACCCGGTTTGAGATCGAGCTTTATAAGGATCAGATAAATAACATGCATCTGCATAACCAACAATATTTGCACTATCTTTGTTAGCATAAAACAAACCCATATCAATAGTTCCCTTTAAATATCACAAATATGCTTAATCTCATTCCAATGTCTCCGTGAAGAAGAAGAACTATATCTTTCTAGTAAATCAAAAGAAAATGCTATGTCAGGCCTTGTAGCATTAGCAAGATACCTTAGTGCACCAATTGCACTGAGATAGGGTATTTCGGGACCAAAGAGTTCCTCATCCTCTTCTGGAGTTTGGAACAAATCCTTATTCACTTCAAGTGATCGAACAACCATTGGTATACTCAATGGGTGCGCTTTGTCCATGTAAAAGCTTTTTAAGACCCTTTCTGTATAGGCAGATTGATGGATAAAGATCTAGTCTACTAAATGTTCAATTGGCAGACCAAGACAAAGTTTTTTCTTTCCAATATCTTTCATCTCAAATTCTTTTTTAAGATATTCAATTGCCTTTTAGAGCTCTTCTAGAGTTCCAACAAGATTTATGTCATCGACATAAACTGCAATTACAATTGTCATTTTCTTTATAAAAATACCCGGACAAATAATATCACTTATGTAACCCTCTTTCAGCAAATATTTACTAAGGCGATTATACCACATGCGCCAGATTGCTTTAAACGTACAAAGATCTTTGTAATCTTATTGAATACACTTCCTGAGATTTTGAATTTGCTTCAAGCATTTTAAATCCTCCAGGGATTTTCATATAAATTTCATTATCAAGTGAGCCGTACATATAAGATGTAACTACATCCATTAGATGTATTTCAAGCTTTTCATGTAGTGCTAAACTGATGAGATATCGAAACGTTATGGCATCTATAACAGGTGAATATGTTTCATCAAAATAGACTCCAGGTCGTTGTGAGAATCCTTGTGCAGCAAGGAGAACTTTGTATCTTTCAATTTTCATTTTTATCATTCCTTTTTCACACCAAAACCCATTTATGACCAACTGGTTTTATACCAGCAGGCGTTTGGACTACTGGTCCAAAGACCACTCTTTTAGCAAGTGCATTCAATTCTAATTGAATTGCCTCTTGCCATTTTGGCCAATCAGATCTTTGTCGACATTCTTCGATAGATCAGAGTTCAAGATTCTCAGTATCTTGCATAATATTAAGTGCAACATTATATGCAAAAATATTATCCACCATTATTTTCATATCGATTTACATTAATCTCATCACTGGTAGAACTTATTAAAAGTTCCTCACTCACTTGAGTCTCAGGTTCATTGATTTCTTCAAGAATATCAGAACTAATCAGATTTTGGGTCTCTTCAGGGGATCCCTTCATAGTATCATTTCGATCATTTGTCGATTTTCATTTTCTAGGATTTCGATCCTTAGAACCTAAAGGCCTGCCAAGCTTCAGGCGTGCTTTAGGTTCACTAGGTCTCATGCTAGTAGATGGTCCTGCTGGGACATCAATTCGTACATGCACGTTCTCTGCAGGGATATGCAACTTAGTTATCCTTTCCAAATCAGTAAACACGTCTGGCATTTCATTTGCTATATTTTATAAATGGATGATCTTTTGGACCTCGTGATTACATATAGGGGTACGTGGATCAAAATGAGATAATGATGAAACTTTTCACACAATGTTTCTTTTGATTTCCTTTTTCTCTCCCCCTAATTGTGGGAAATTTGTTTTATCAAACCAACAATTTACAAATCGAGCAGTAAATAAATCTCATGTCAATGGTTCAAGATAGAGAATAATAGAGGGTGATTCAAACCCAACATTTACAAATCCTTCTCCGTGGTCCCATCTTACTGTGTTGTGTTGGTGCTACTGACACATATACACAACATCAAAAAATTCATAAATGTGCAATATTTGGTTGATGACCAAAAACTAATTGTGATGGAGAATATTTATTATAATGTGTCAGTGTGAGACGGATAAGTGATGCTGCATGCAAGACAGCATGGCCCCAAACATTAGTGGGAAATTTTGTTTTCATAACTAGTGGTCCAGCTATCAATAGCAGGCGTTTAATAACTGACTCTACAAGGCCAATTTGAGTATGAACATAAGCTACATGATATTCAACTTTTTTCCCAAGTGATAGACAATAATCATCAAAAGCTTGAGATGAGAATTCTCCAGCATTATCAAGGCGAATAGACTTTATAGGATAATCTGGGAATTGTGCCATTAATCGAATTATTTGGGCTAATATCTTTGCAAACGCCAGGTTGCGAGATGATAGTAGGCACACATTAGACCATCTTGAAGAGGCATCTATTAGGACCATAAAATATCTAAATAACCCACTTGGTGTGTGAATAGGTCCACATATATCTCCATATATACGCTCTAAAAGGTAGGAGATTAAATGTCAACCTTCATTGGTAGTGGTCTAGTGATCATTTTTCCTTGATAACAAGCATTACAAGAAAATTCGTCACTTGTAAGAATCTTCAGGTTCTTTAATAGATGCCCACTCGAATTTTCAAAAATTCATCTCATCAGATCCGGGATAGCCCAAACGGCCATGCCAAAGCACAAAAGTATTTGAATCCGTAAACTTCTAGTTTATGATAGAGTGTGCTTCAATGGTACTAATTTTTTTTAATAGTATAAGCTAGAAGATAAAGTTGGTAACTTTTCTACAATATATTTATGGCTAGAAATATTCTTTGTAATACAAAGATATTCCATATTCATTTCATCTATCGTCTCAACATGATACCCATTCTAGCAGATATCTATAAAACTCAACAAGTTTGTTAGAGACTATGCATCCGCCAGACTGTATAGAAAACTGGGTTCTCTATGGGGTTCCACTAAAGATACTGATGAGCCAAACTATATAGCGATCTGGTCCTATATAAGTTTGGTACAGTGCTAACTACTGAACAAGTATGTAAATGATACACATGATAAGTTCCCACTGTATAGAGAACCAGATTCTCTATAGGTTCCCACTGTAAGCAACAGACTATAAATTCAACCAGTATAGGGAATCAGGTTCTCTAATTGTTCTTGCAATAGCTCGACAGTAAGTAAAGAACACAGAGGATTTTTACGTAGAAAAATCCCAACTCAAGGGGACAAAAACCACGACCTACACTTGTAGGCTTTGAACTTCACTAACTTGTAAACCCCTATTACAAGACACTTTGTAATAACTCTATTACAAATAATTCAACTAACTTGTGGTACTCTTACCACAAGCCACATTGTGACTCCCTAGTTACAAAGAATTTAACTAACTTGTGATACTCTCACCACAAGTGTGACGACCCGCTCGTGAGTTACCGCTCCGTTTACCCTATTTCTACATCTTTATGCTCCGTTATCCGTGTTTTGTGGTATCGAGTTGGTCGGATCGAATCCGGAATGATTTTGGTAAGGTTTGAGACACTTAGTCTATTTTAAGGAAGTTTAAGTTGGAAAAGTCAACTAGATGTTGACTTATGTGTTAGAGGGCTCGGATGTGAGTTCCTATGGTTCGGTTAGCTTCGGGAGGGGATTTATGACTTAGGAGCGTGACCGGAATGGGTTTTGGAGGTCCGGAGTAGATTTAGGCTTGAATTGGCGAAGTTGAGATTTTGGTGATTTCCGGTTGATAGGTCAGACTTTGATATATGGTTAGAAATGGAATTACGAGAGCTGTAGTAGCTTTGTTGTATTATTTGGGATGTGTGTGTAAAATTTCAGGTCATTCGGACATGATTTGGTTGGGTTTTTTATCAAAAGCATATTTTGGAAGATTTTATAAACTTAGGCTTGAATCCGATGTGTTTAGGGTGATTTGATGTTGTTTGAGGTGTTTTGAAGATGGGAACAAGTTTGAATAAGGTTTTAGGATGTGTTAGTGCCTTTGGTTGAGGTCCTGGGGGCCTCGGGTGAGTTTCGGGTGGTCAATCGGATCATTTTGGGGTTTAGAAAATTTCAGAAAAATCTGTTCAGCTGTTGCAGGGATTTTACCCTTAGCGTTCGTGAGTGGAGCATCGCGTTCACGAAGAGGAAGTTGAGGAAGGCAAGTATTAATCCTTCGCATTCGCGAGAAGGGCTTTGCGTTCGCGGAGGGCTAGGAAGGGGTGCATCGCGTTCGCGAGAAGGTCTTCGCGATCGCGTAGAGGTATTTGGGTCAGATGAGTTCGAGGTCAAGTGTTCATCGCGTTCACGATGGGTAAGGTAGAGGAAACATCGCATTCACAATGGTCGTGTCGCATTTGCATAGAGGAAAAGTTGGTCAAAGTGAGTTTGTGCTCCGCGAACGCGAGGGTTTGACCGCGTTCGCTAAGAAGGAAATTAAGGCCTGGGCAGAATGTTTTTAACTCGTCTTGTCCGCAATTTTTGGGCTCATTTCCTCCATAGTTGACCATTTTGGGAGATTTTTGAAGGAGATTGAAGAGAGATTCAAGGGGAATCATTGGGAGGTAAGATTTTCGGACTTAAAACTCGATTATCATGTGAATTCTACCTAGAAAATCATGGAAACTTAAGCTAAAAATGGAAGAACTAGGGCTTGGAATTTTGGACTTATGATTGAGGATTTGGAGGACCATTTGGGGTCAGATTTGAAAACTTTTGATATGTATGAACTCGTGGGGAGATAAAGAATCTATTGATGTGAAAATTTCTAAATTCTGAGACGTGGGCCCGGTGGTCGGGTTTTGGTAATCGGGATTTGTGCCTTTATTGATTGTTTTCGCTTGGGCTTTGTTCCCTTAGCATATTTTGACGTCCTCATTCTGATTTTGGATAGATTCGATGCGCATGGAGGCCAATTCGAGGGGCAAGGCGTCCCGAGCTAGGGATTTTGCCGGTTCGAGGTGAGTAATGATTTTAAATGATGTCCTGAGGGTTTGAAACCCTGGATTGCACATCGTAGTGCTATATTGAGGTAAAACACACGCTTGATGACGGGCGTGGGGTTGTGAACTATTGGGGATTGTGACTTGGTCCGTCCCAATTGATGATTTTACCTCGTATTTGACTAAAATTATTTGCTATCATCTTGATTTGGGCTGATTGCCATATTTGGGGTTCGTGCCAACTATTTTATTACTATTTCCTAGCTGTTTTGACTTATTACTTGAACTCAGTCATGTTAATTTTCACTGTTTTACTACTCAGCCATGTCTACTCAGTTTTAAGATTTAAATGATATTTTAAATGATGTTTGGGCTGAGAAACAATGTTTTACTATTGCCCGAGAGGCTTGTGATGATTTTTGACTGAGTAAGATCGAGGGCCTACGTTATGAGGAAACACTGATACTGATTTGAGGCCGAGGGCTTGAGATATGTATGCCACGAGGTGGCTTGATTGATATGAGACTGAGGGCCTAGTTTTGATGCCACGAGATGGCTTGTTATTGCACTTGGGTCGTAAGGGGCCCCTCCAGGAGTCTGCACACCCCCAGTGAGTGCAGATACCCATTGTGATGTGAGATTGAGCCCGAGGGGCTGGTACTGATCTAAGATGTTGCCCGAGGGGCGGATTTGTTAATATTGTGCCCGAGGAGCGAACTTCTATTTATTTACTTTATCTTAATTATTTGTCAAATTACTTGTTACTGGTTGAAAGAGGATTTTACTTGATTTTTACTAGTTTTACTGATTTTAAGTGATTTTATGGCTTCGTTATAGAATGCCTTGCGCTTTACGTGTTTTCTTACTTTCAGTCGTTATTTACATTTGTTACTCACTAAGTTGGAGTACTTACTTTACGCCCTACACCCCTGTGTGCAGATTCAGGCGTAGCTGGTACCGCTCTCAAGTGTTGATCCCTCCAGCTTCAGGCAAGCGTTCGAAGACTACGAGGTAGTTGTCGACATCTGCAGCCCCATGTCTCTACTCGTTTATCATTTCTATTTCCCTTCAAACATTTGTACTAGTTTATGGATTTAGCATAGTTGTATTATGGCCTATAGACGCTCATGACTTGTGACACCCCGGTTAGGGCTGTGTCGGGTGTATTTCCGCATTTTATCGACATTTTCCGCTATTTTGTACATTTAAATCATGGTTAGATTATTATTATGTTGATTAACTATTTTAAAAGTGAAGTTGATTTAACTGGTTGGCCTTGTCTTCACGAGAGGCTCCATCACGACCGGGTTCGGGGTTAGGGTCGTGACAAGTTGGTATCAAAGCCTAGGTTACATAGGTCTCACGAGTCATAAGCAGGTTTAGTAGTGTCTCGCAGATCGGTACGGAGACGTCTGTATTTATCCTCGAGAGGCTGCAGAACCTTTAGGAAAAACCTTATATGCTTGAAATTCTTGTCGTGCGAACTTGTTGATCTGAGTACTAAACTTCCGTTATTCTATTCTCTCACAGATGGTAAGGACACGTGCTACCGGACAAGGTGAACGCCCACCAGTGCCACTAGCTGAGGCCACTAGAGGTCGAGGACGCGGTCGTGCCAGAGGTAGAGCAGCGAGGGCAGCACTTGTAGATCCACCAGCTGCCCCAGCTCAAGATCAGGCTCCAGCTATAGATGCTCCAGCAACACCAGTTCAGGCACCAGCTGTGCCCATCGTGATTCCAGGTCTTTAGAAGGCCTTGGCACATATCTTATCAGTTTGCACTGGCCTAGCTAAGGCGGTTTCAGCCACTACAGCCGCAGCTACTTCACAGGCCGGGGGAGGCAATCAGACTTCCGCCGCTCACACACATAAGCAGGTCGTGTAGGGACTTCAAATACTAGGGGCACATCCAGCCCAGTCGGTTTCAGCTGCTCAGGACTATGTGGTTCCTCTCATGTCGGATGATAAGCAACATAGGTTAGAGAGATTTAGTAGATTGCAGCCTCCGACCTTCAATGGCTCAGAGGGCGAGGATGCCCAGGGCTTTTTGGATATGTGTTAGAGGATGCTCCTTACTGCTGGTATTCTGGAGACCAGCGGGGTTGCTTTTACCACCTATCAGTTTTCAGGAGCTATTTTCACTTGGTTGGAGGATTTTGAGAGGCGTAGGCCTGTTGCTGCAGCACCCCTTTCCTGGCAGCAGTTCTCCATTCTCTTCTTGGAGAAGTATGTGTCACAGTCCTGCAGAGAGGAGATGTGTAAGTAGTTTGAGTGGTTGCGATGGGGGAGATGACCGTGTCGCAGTATGAGTTGAGGTTTTCTGAGTTGGCTCGTCATGCCATGTGGTTGGTTCTGACAGATCCAGAGAGGATCAGGATGTTTGTTGATGGTCTTACTTATCAGCTCCGTATTCTTATGACCAGGGAGAGGGTATCTAGTGCTACGTTCGAGGAGGTTGTTGATATCGCCCATGAGATTGAGTCTGTTCGCCGTCAGGGGCAAGAGGAGAGGGAGGCCAAGAGGCCTCGAGGATTTGGCAGCTATAGTAATACTCCTTCGAGGGGTCAGTTTCAGCATAGTAGAGGTCATTCATTCAGGTCTGCTCAGCCAACTCACCCGGGTTATCATGGGGCATCTTCGTGTCATGGTTATCATGGATCTCAGCAGGGCCAGTCATCACTCAGCACCCTTCCAGCTTAGAGTTCATCCTGTGCTCTATCAGCTCAGGGCTCTTCTATGCCGAGTGCATCTGCTAGTCACTCCGGTACGAGGGGTTCCCTTCAGTCCCCTTCTCCAGCACCTGGGAGTTGTTATGAGTGTGGTGAGATGGGCTACATGTGAAGGCAGTGTCCTCGTCGTGTTGCTAGTTCATCCCAGCAGAGGATTCAATCATCGGCTTCAGCGCCAGCTTCTTCACCACCACCCGCTCAGCCAACTAAGGGTGGGGGTCAGTCAGCCAGGGGTCTCCCCAGAGGGGGAGGTCAATCAGGGGGCGGTCAGGCCCGTTTCTATGCACTCCCAGGTAGACCCGATGATACTGCTTCAGATGCTGTTATTACAAGTATTGTTTCAGTTTGCCACAGAGATGCCTCTGTATTATTTGATCCCAGTTCCACCTTTTCTTATGTGTCATCGTATTTTGCTCATTATTTGGATACGCCCCATGAGTTTCCTACTTTACCTATTCATGTATCTACCCCGGTGGGTGATACTATTATTGTAGACCATGTGTACCGATTGTGTGTGGTGAATATTGGGGGTCTGGAGACCCGAGTGGATCTATTATTAGTGAGCATGGTGGATTTTGATGTCATTTTGGTCATGGATTGGTTATCTCCGTGTCGTGCTATTTTGGACTGTCATGCTAAGACAATCACATTGGCTATGCCGGGTGTGCCACAAATTGAGTGGTGAGATGTGACTGATTATGTTCCCAGTAGAGTGATCTCATTCTTGAAAGCCTAGTATATGGTTGGGAAGGGTTGTCTTTCATGCCTAGCGTTTGTGAGGGATGTCGGTGCTGATACTCCTAGTATTGATTCTTTTCCAGTTGTGAGGGATTTTCCCGATGTGTTTCCTACAGACCTACCGGGCATGCCTCCAGACAGGGATATTGCTTTTGGTATTTACCTGGTGCCGGTCACTCAGCCTATTTCTATTTCGCCGTATCATATGGCACCAATGGAGTTGAAGGAATTAAAAGAACAACTTCAGAAACTCATTGATAAAGGGTTCATTCGGCCTAGTGTGTCACCTTGGGGTGCGCCAGTTCTATTTGTAAAGAAGAAGGATGGCACAATGAGAATGTGCATTAATTATAGGCAATTGAACAAGGTAATAACTAAGAACAAGTATCATTTGCCTCACATTGATGATTTATTCGACCAGCTTCAGGGAGCGGGGTGTTCTCCAAGATTGATTTTCGTTCAGGTTATCAGCAGCTAAAGATCAGGGATTCAGATATTCTTAAGACAGCTTTCAAGACCCGATATGGTCATTATGAGTTCTTGGTGATGTCTTTTGGGTTGACCAATGCTGCAACAGCGTTCATGCATTTGATGAACAACGTGTTCAGGCCTTATCTCGATTCGTTTGTCATAGTCTTCATTGATGATATTCTGGTGTATTCGCATAGTTAGGAAGAGCACGCAGAGTATTTGAGAGTTGTGTTGCAGAGATTGAGGGAGGAGAAGCTTTATGCAAAATTCTCCAAGTGTGAGTTTTGGCACATTTCAGTGGCTTTCCTGGGGCACATGGTGTCCAGCGAGGGTATTCAGGTTGATCCGAAGAAGATAGAGGCGGTTCAGAAGTGGCCCAGACTGTCCTCAGCCATAGAGATTCTTATCCTTCTTGGTTTGGCGGGTTATTATCGCCCTTTTGTTCAGGGATTCTCATCTATTACATCGCCCTTGACCAAGTTGACTCAGAAGGGTGCTTCATTTGTATGGTCGGACGAGTGTGAGTAGAGCTTTTGGAAGCTCAAGACAATTTTGACCACAACTCCAGTGTTAGTTTTGCCATTAACTTCAGCTTCATATACCGTGTATTGTGATGTTTCGAGAGTTGGTATTGGTTGTGTATTGATGTAAGAGGGTATAGTTATTGCTTATGTTTCTCGTCAGTTGATGCCCGATGAGAAGAACTACCTCGTTCACGATTTGGAGTTGGCTGCCATAGTTCACGCATTGAAGATTTGGAGGCATTACTTGTACGGCGTATCTTGTGAGGTGTTCACTCATCATCGCAGTCTTCAGCATTTGTTCAAGCAAAAGGATCTTAATTTGAGGCAGCGGAGATGGTTGGAGTTGCTTTAGGATTATGATATCACTATATTATACCATATGGGAAAGGCCAATGTGGTGGCCGATGCTTTGAGCCGAAAGACAGCGAGTATGGGGAGTTTGGCATATATCCCAGTTGGGGATAGACCTCTTGCAGTTGATGTTCAGTCCTTGGCCAATCGGTTCGTGAGGTTGGATATTTCAGAGCCCGGTCGGGTATTGGCTTGTGTGGTTTCTTGGTCTTCCTTATACGATCGTATCAGAGAGCGCCAATATGATGATCCGCATTTTCTTGTCCATAGGGACAGAGTTCAGCATGATGATGCTAGAGATGTGACCATTGATGATGATGGGGTGTTGAGGATGCAGGGCCGAATTTGTATGCCCAATGTGGATGAGCTTCGGGAGTTAATTCTGGAGGAGGCTCATACCTCGCGGTATTTCATTCATATGGGTGCCGCGAAGATGAATCAGGATTTGAGGTAGCACTATTGGTGGAGAAGAATGAAGAAAGATATTATGGGATTAGTAGATCGGTGTCTCAATTGTCAGCATTTGAAATATATGCATCAGAGACCGGGTGGTTTGCTTCAGCAGATGGATATTCCTGAGTGGAAGTGGGAGAGGATCACTATGGACTTTGTTGTTGAACTTCCACGGACTTTGAAGATGTTCGATGCCATTTGGGTGATTGTGGATCGGCTGACCAAGTCCGCACACTTCATTACTGTGTGTACTACCTACTCTTCAGTGCGGTTGGTAGGGATTTATATCCGAGAGATTGTTTGTTTGCATGGTATTCCGGTTTTCATCATTACGGATAGAGGTACTCAGTTTACTTTGCAATTTTGGAGGGCCGTGCAGAGAGAGTTGGGTACTCAGGTTGAGTTGAGCACAACTTTTCATCCTCAGACGGATGGGCAGTCCGAGCGTACTATTCAGAAATTGGAAAACATATTGCGTGCTTGTGTCATTGATTTTGGAGAATAATGGGATGAGTTTCTACCACTTGCAGAGTTTGCTTATAACAACAGTTACCAGTCGAGTATTCAGATGGCTCTATATAAGGCCTTGTATGGGAGACGGTATAGATCTCCAGTTGGTTGGTTTGAGCCCAGTGAGGCTAGGCTATTGGGGACTGAGTTGGTGAAGGATGTTGTGGAGAAGGTGAAGGTGATTTAGGAGAGGCTTCATACAGCGCAATCAAGGCAAAAGAGTTATGCTGATAAGAAGGTTCGAGATGTATCCTATATGGTTGGTGAGAAGGTTCTGTTGAAGGTTTCACCCATAAAGGGTGTTATGAGGTTTGGGAAGAAAGGGAAATTGAGTACTCGGTTCATTGGGCCTTTTGAAGTGCTTCGGAGGATTAAGGAGGTGGCTTATGATCTTGCTTTGCTAACCAGCTTGTCGAGTGTGCCACTAATATTTCACGTTTCTATGCTCCGGAAGTATATTGGGGACCCGTCTCATGTGTTGGATATCAGCACAGTTCAGTTGGATGATGATTTGACCTATGATGTGGAGCCAGTCGCTATTTTGGGTCGTCGGGTTCGGAAGTTGAGGTCAAAGGATATAGCTTCGGTGAAAGTGCAGTGGAGAGGTCAGCCCGTGGAGGAGGCTACCTAGGAGACCGAGTAGGAGATGCGGAGCAGATATCCTCACCTATTCGAGGCTTGAGGTATGTTTCTTGACTCGTTCGAGGACGAACGTTTGTTTAAGTTAGGGAGGATATGATGACCTGGCCAGTCATCTCATGAGTTACCACTCTGTTTCCCCCATTTTTGCTTCTTTATGAATCGTTATCCGTGTTTTGTGGTATCGGGTTGGTCGGATCGAATCCGGAATGATTTTGGTAAGTTTTGAGACACTTTGTCTCTTTTAAGGAATTTTAAGTTGAAAAAGTCAACTGAATGTTGACTTATGTGTTAGAGGGCTCGGATGTGAGTTTCGATGGTTTGGTTAGCTTCGGTAGCTGATTTATGACTCAGGAGCGTGACCGGAATGGGTTTTGGAGGTTCAAAATAGATTTAGGCTTGAATTGGCGAAGTTGAGATTTTGGCGATTTCAGGTTGATAGGAGAGACTTTGATATAGGGGTAAAAATGGAATTCCAAGAGCTGCAGTAGCTTCATTGTGTCATTTGGGATGTGTGTGTAAAATTTCAGGTCATTCGGACGTGGTTTGGTTGGGTTTTTAATCAAAAGTGTATTTCGGAAGATTTTAGAAACTTAGGCTTGAATCCGATGTGTTTAGGGTGATTTGATATTGTTTGAGGTGTTTTGAAGATTGGAACAAGTTTGAATAAGGTTTTAGGATGTGTTGGTGTCTTTGGTTGAGGTCCCGGAGGCCTAGGGTGAGTTTCGGGTGGTCAATTAGATCATTTTGGAGTTTAGAAAATTCAAGAAAAATTTGTTCAGCTGTTGCAGGGAATTTACCCTTCGCGTTCGCGAGTGAAGCATCGCGTTCGCGAAGAGGCAGTTCAGGAAGGAAAGTATTAAGCCTTCGCGTTTGCGAGAAGGGCTTCGCGTTCGCGGAGGGCTGGGAAGTGGTGCATCACATTCGCGAGAAGGTCTTCGCGATCGCGTAGAGGAATTTGGGTCAGATGAGTTCGAGGTCACGTGTTCATCGCGTTCGTGGAAGAGTGAGCGTATTCGCGATGGGTAAGGTAGAGGAAGCATCATGTTGGTGATGGTCGTGTCGCGTTCGCATAGAGGAAAAGTTGGTCAAAGTGAGTTTGTGCTTCGCGAACGTGAGGGTTTGACCGCGTTCGCGAAGAAGGAAATTAAGGCCTGGGCAGAATGTTTGTAACTCGTCATGTCCACAAATTTGTGGCTCATTTCCTTCATGGTTGGCCATTTTGGGATATTTTTGAAGGAGATTGAAGAAGGATTCGAGGGGAATCATTGGGAGGTAAGATTTTCGGACATAAAACAAAATTATTATGTGAATTCTACCTAGAAAATCATGGAAACTTAACCTAAAAATGGAAGAACTAGGGCTTGGAATTTTGTGCTTACGATTGGGGATTTGGATGACCATTTGGGGTCGGATTTAAGAACTTTTGATATGTATGAACTCGTGGAAAGATAAGGAATCTATTGATGTAAAAATTTCTGAATTCCGAGATGCGGGCCCGGGGTCAAGTTTTAGTAATTTCAGGATTTGTGCCTTTATTGATGTTTTCGCTTGGGCTTTGTTCCCTTAGCATATTTTGACGTCCTCGTTCTGATTTTGGATAGATTCGACGTGCGTGGAGGCCGATTCGAGGGGCAAAGGCATCCCGAGCTAGAGAGTTAGCCGGTTCGAGGTGAGTAATGATTGTAAAGGATGTCCTGAGGGTTTGAAACCCCGGATTGCACATCGTAATGCTATATTGAGGTGACACACACGCTTTATGACGGGCGTGGGGTCATGCACTATTGGGAATTGTGACTTGGTCTGTCCCGGTTGATGATTTTATTGCGTATTTGACTGAAATTATTTGCTATCATCATGATTTGGGCTGAATGCCATATTTGGGCTTCGTGCCAACTATTTGAACCCTTCGGGGATTTTATTACTATTTCCTCACTATTTTGACTTATTACTTGAACTCAGTCATGTTAATTTCCATTGTTTTACTACTCAGCCATGTCTACTCAGTTTTAAGACTTAAATGATATTTTAAATATTTTTTGTGCTGAGAAACACTGTTTACTATTGCTCGAGAGGCTTGTGATGATTTTTGACTGAGTAAGGTCGAGGGCCTACGTTGTGAGGAAACTCTGATACTGATATGAGGCCGAGGGCCTGTGATATGTACGCCATGAGGTGGCATGATTTATATGAGGCCGAGGGCCTAGTTTTGATGCCACGAGATGGCTTGTTATTGCGCTAGGGCTGTAAGGGTCCCCTCCAGGAGTTTGCACACCCCCAATGAGCGCAGGTACCCATTGTGATGTGAGATTGAGCCCGAGGGGCTGGTACTGATCTGATATGTTGCCCGAGGGGCGGATTTGTTGATACTGTACCCGAGGGGCTAACTTCTATTTGTTTACTTTATCTTAATTATCTGTCAAATTACATGTTACTAGTTGAAAGAGGATTTTACTTGATTTTTTACTGGTTTTACTGATTTTAAGTGACTTTACTGCTTCGTTATAGAATGCCTTGCGCTTTACGTGTTTTCTTACTTTCAATCATTATTTACATTTGTTACTCACTGAGTCGGAGTACTCACTTTACTCCTTGCACCCCTGTGTGCAGATTCAGGCGTAGCTGGTACCGCTCCTAAGTGCTAATCCCTCTAGTTTGAGGCGAGCGTTCGGAGACTATGAGCTAGTTGTTTACATCCACAGCCCCATGTCTCTACTCTTTTATCATTTCTATTTCCCTTCAAACATTTGTATTAGTTTATGGATTTAGCAGACTTTTATTATGGCCTATAGATGCTCATGACTTGTGACACCCTGGTTAGGGCTGTGTCGGGTGTATTTCTGCATTTTATCGATATTTTCTGCTATTTAGTACATTTAAATCATGGTTAGACTATTTTTATATTTATTAACTATTTTAAAAAGTGAATTGGATTTAACTGTCTGGCCTTGTCTTCACGAGAGGCGCCATCACGACCGGGTTCGGGGTTAGGGTCGTGACAACAAGCCACTTTGTCACTGTATAGTAACAAAGGATTTTCACTCTAACTTGTAATAAAACTATTACAAGCCACTTTGTAACTCTCTAGTTACAAAGACTTTACAACTTGACTAACTCTAGCCAAGACACAACCTTAGAGGGTTTGTGATTTTGGGTTTCCTAAAAACAACTTCTAAGAAAGCTAGATAGGAGTTACAATGAAGAACAAATAACAATGACTCAACAACCTAAGGACTTAAGATATCTTCGATCTTGGTTCAGGTCCTTGAGGTTGAAGAAGCTTTGTTCTTGAAAGAGGTTGTTCTTGCACTTGAGAGAGTATTTTTGTTTCTGATTTTGCAAGTCTTGGAGAAGGATGCCTTGTGTCTTGCACCAGGTTTATATTACAAAAGTCATCACCTTAGTGATGTCAATTCACAATGGTGATGTCCAATCTTGGTTAGTACATTCCCCTTCTCAATGGGAAGTGACTGTTGCACTATCTGCAGAAGTGTTGCGTGTACAGTTGCAGGCAGTCACTTTCTGCAATTGCTTTCCAGCTGTACTGTTGACTTATTCTTCTATCAGGGGAACACCAAGGTATCAGGTCCCTAATCTGGTTCCTGTGATTCTGAAGGCACACTGCCCAGATTATCTTGAGTCGATCAACTTGAATGATTGTACCAGGCATGCTTCAGGTCCTTTATCTGGTTCTCTCATGAAGTAAGGTGTTTTACCTTCCTTGATTGTGTTTATGCATGTGTGACATCACTTATAATGATGTAAGCAAGGTAGGTAAAGAGCCTTTCATAGAAAGTTGACTGCTACGCTTTTCCTGTGCAGTAGCGTGTGCAGGCATCAACTTTCCTACTAGAGAGTTAACTTCATACAGTCTTGTCAGGAACTGGTAGGGACCTATTCCCTCATATTTTCCTTCTTCTCTTCTTCACTTGAGTCATTGTTGTCAGCTTTGAGTACTAGGTTCTTTTCTTTCTTTGGTTCTCTTCTTTTACTATCTATCTTCCTCTTCATCTCGTAGGTCTTCAGATTTCCAACCAGATCTTCTTTGGTCAGCTCTTGCAGGTCCTTTGATTCAATAATAGCATTCACCTTACTTTCCTAAGGGCTGGATCCCAATTTGGAACTTTGTGATCTCAAGGTCTTGTAAATATGTAACAGGTTCCTTATCTGGTTCTGGATGGTAAGTTTATTAGATCATCAAAACACAAAGAAAAGTACTTGTGCCCAATGTACTTGTAACCTATCAATTTCCCCCTATTTGATGACGACAAACTTAGAATTAATATTCTCCTTGAGAACCAGATCTCCATATGGTTCCCCCTATGAATTAGCCATATTCTCCATGAAAACTGAACCTAAGGAGCCGATCACAACTGGTTCCTCAAGACTATTTGGGAAATCATCAAAACTCATAGTTCCATAACTTATCAATTTCCCCCTTTTTGATGATGACAAACCCAAAATTAATGTTCCTCTTGAAAACCAGATTCCTCACATGTTTCCTGCGGATCAGACCTATAATCAACATTTTATCAGCAACGTTCCCCCTGCGAAGCAGAGCTATCTCTTAAGAACCAGAAATCCAGATTCCTCATATGTTTCCCTACATTATCAGCAACGTTCCCCCTGCGAAGCAGATCCATCTGTCCTCTTTTATGCATGTTGACATATTGACACCTATATAACTTCCCCCTTTTGGCATCTTCGAAAATAATAATAGAAGAAGTACTACCAAAAAGAAGTTCAACAACATTAACTCAGGCCACTTGGGCAACACAACATAAACAGTAACAAGAACAACAAGTGAATGTCATGGCACAAAATAAAGTGATTTCCCATAGTGGAGTAATTATAACAAAAGCACAGTAGTTTCAACAATACATGATATGACAATTTAAACAACTAAAACACCAATGTCATCAAATATAGGGATCAAAAGAAGGTAAGAATTCAAGGGAATTTGGAAGGCGTGAAGGACATGGATCACTGGGTAGGAAGAAAAGTAAGGGGCTAAGGCTTTGATGAGCTTGTTCATTCGTTCATTTACTCTCCTTTGATCAATGATCATCTGTTTTCTCAGGTCCTTCACATGTTTCCTCAAACTTTCATACTCACCCTTCAACTTAGCATTTTATTCTGCCGAGGGTCCTCGAGGACCAGGTTCTCAACCTGTCTGAGTAGGTTGAACCATCAATTAGATCACCAAGAATCTCTCAAAACTTCATCTCATCAATAACAAACTTAGTCCCATGCACATATAACATCATAGTATCACATAAAAGATAAAAGTTTTTTACTTCTTCTTCAGAAACATTCGGACTTGGAGGAGCAAAGATGTGAGTCTATGTTTAGAACTCAATAATGTCAAGAAGTTCCTCCATTATTTAAAAAATATCAGAGTCAACACTCTTCCTTACAACACTTTTTGAGACTTCAAAGTCTTCTCCCCCAAACCTAATGGATCAACCTTTTGCTTCTGTAATGAACTAGATTCCTTACTTACACTACCCTTTCTATCCCTGAGCAACCATGTCTCCCTCTTCTTCTTCTCAATCTGTTTACCCTTATCATCTGCTGCATCTTTCTCAGCCAACCCCCCCCCCCCTTTTTAAATTCTTTCTCATATGAGAAGATTTCATTTCATTCTCTCTTCCACAATCATATCAGTAGCTCACACCACTTTACCATCAATTAGCCTATTTTTAATCAATCCTTTTTACTGATCAAAAGTTCGTTTATACACAAAACTTAAGGAGAAAAATATCATCATTAAAATTAACTTCATCAGAAGGATTTGAGGGATTAGGTCCCTTATTCAGTCCTCACATTTACCAATTTCTCCATCCGTCAAGGCTTCCACAAATCCAGCAACAACTCCAGCCTCACACTCTAGAATGTTAGATCTACCCTGTTCCTTTTCGGTTAAACTTCTATCAAAATCTACCAAAGAATTCTTGGGGTTTTGATTCTGATGGAGTTAGGTTTTTGGAAAGTGAGAGAGTTGGGCTTACATCAGTTCTAGCATATTTGGAAAGAAGGATTATTCTAAGACAAGGTGAATTTTTGGCTTTGAAGAAAAGAATCGGTTTTATTTGGGTGTAAGATAGAGAAATGCCTTTTTGGGGCAACATGTCAGTTTAGAAAAGGTTTAATATTTTGGACTTCAAAAGTTAGGAGGAGAGGTAGGAGAAAGGCAGAAACAAATTGATGACATGACACTTCAACAGCTTACAAAGGCATATAAGTATTGAAGAGACTACTAACCTGAGTCATAGGAACTGGGTTTCGTGACTGTTTTTGAAAATTTTGAGCAAAGACTCCTAGAAATGCAATGTCATTCTTACTTGTTTTTGTCCTGATACTACCATATGTATATAACTGTGACAGTATAGATTTGAGTTAGATGTCGCCGAAAAACACTTTTTTGCATTGTACCTTTCCTTTTTAACATAGCCAATCATCGAGGGACCTTGTCCTTAGTTGAGCTTGATCATCCCCAACTGCAGACAATTTCTTTCAAAATGTTCCCTACTCAGCGCCTTGGTGAAAATGTCTGCTACCTGATCCTTAGTCTTCTAGAGCTTCATACAAATTAGAACCTTTTCAATATTGTCCCTGAGAAAATGGTGTCCGACATCAATGTGCTTGGTTCTTTTGTGTTGAACTGGGTTCAAGCTGTAAATACACCAATGTCTTCAAGATGTTGCTTGATCTATACTATTTGAGCTCAACAAGAAGCAGCAACCACGTATTCAGCTTCAGTAGTAGGAAGAGCCACACTGTTTGTTTCTTTGTACCCCATGAGATCAAGCATTACCCCAGAATATGTGCCGCTCCAGATGTGCAATTTCTATCCACCAGATAGCCTGCATAATCAGCGTCAGCATAACCAATCAAGTCAGAGTTATCAACCGAGGGATAGTAGAGAACCAGGTCCTGCATCCCTTTGAGATATCTTAGGATTCTCTAGGCAGCTTTCAGATGAGATTCCTTTGGATTGGATTGAAACCCGGCACACAGATCCATACTAAAAACAATATCTGGTCTACTAGAGAAGTGACCATATGATACCTCTATACATGTCCGATTCATAGGGGAACCAGGTTCATCCAGTCTAGACAAGTAACCGTGGCAATGTAAGTGTCAATGATTTTGATGTCTCCATGTCAAATCTCTTCATCAGCTTCTTGATTCACTTGTACATCTAAGAAGAAATTTAGTTCCCTATCGTACTCATTTCTAACTCACTTCCCATGAGTTATGCACATTCTTCACATTGGGAGTCAACTGTTGCTTCAAAGATGATTCCATCAACATAGATTTGCACAATGAGTAGGTTCCTTCCTAATTTCTTTCACACTAAGCACGAGGACCCTGGCTTCCATATTAGTTCTGTCAGCAGGTCGTGAAACCAGGTTCCATATACTATTCTTCTCAAGTTGACGCAGCTCTTCTTGCACAACTGTAATTCAGTCAGCATCTTTCAATTCTTCATTGATGTTCTTTAGACTCTATTTGAGAGAAAGGCTGAAAAGGCAAGTGAGTTTCTTGTCTTTGATCTGGTTTGAATTCCTCAGTAGCTGGAGTTCCATGTACAGCATCCACAACTTTGTTTTCTGCTTCAGATATTGTGATTGAGGGACCAGGTTCCTCTATGTCGGCTGGAGTCTCATCTTAAGTTCTCTTTCCTCCTTTACTTGGCATCCTCATAGGTCCACAGAGATCCATATGGAGTAGATCAAGTGGCCTTGAGATTCTAACTTCCTTTTTGGGCTTGAAAGAGGATCTAACTTGCTTTCCTCTTACACATGCATCACACACCCTGTGATCCTTGAATCTTGACTTAAGCAGACCACAAACCAGTTCCTTCTTGACTCATTTGTTTCGCAGCGTGAAACTTGCATGACCCAGCCTTCTGTGTCATAGCTCAGCATTATCATTAATTGCACTCAGATAGCTAAGATCCTATTTACGAAGTACACATTTTTCACTAGAGTGGGAAAGAGACTTCCCGATCCTTCCAACTCCAAGAATGTATCCCTTCTTGCCATTTTCAATGGATACACACCCTCCTTGCAGGGCCTTCAGTGAAAGGAAATCATTTGTTTTTCTAGTTATGAGCTTCGAGCAGTCGCTATCCATGTACCACTATTGACTTCTCCCTTTCATTGTTCCATGCACACTTAAGTCAATGATTAGACTTAGGAACCCAAGCCAGCTTGGGTCCCTTATAATGATAGAACGGGCGGATCAAACTTCTTTTTGCCCATGCAGGTAGCACATATTTTCTTTTCAGAAAACCAGGTTCCTCATCAGTACGCCTCTTTTCAACAAAAACTTTATTTTCTGTAAAGACTAAATTTTAACTTTACAAGAGTCCTTGTAATGACCAGTTTGACCACAATGAGTGCACAACCTATTATCAGCCACAGTTACCTACTTCCTATGGTGATTATAGGAGGTTTAGCCTTTGGGAACTAGATGCCTTGCATGTTTCCACCATTATTCCTATATATAGACGTTATCACATCAGAAGACCGGGTCCATTTTAGTGACTTATCAAGATCATTTTTAACCCTTTTTAAATCCTCCTGAAGTTGTCTATTCTTTTCAAGCTCAGCAACAAGACTTGTTTTAATTTTCTTAAGCTCACTCTCAAGTTCAAGTTGATCCTTTCTAACCACTTTCTCTCCCTCAGTGTTGTCGAACCAGTTTTTTGTTTGTTTTTTCATGAAGTTGTGTTCTCTAGTTACTTCTTCCACTTGTTTCCTTAAATCTACAATGGAAACTACCATATCATCCCTTTCTTGCTCAGTAGCTACAATTTTCTCTACTAGAGTATTTTTTTCTTTGCTAAGGGTCTCTATGGTTTCCTTCAAGTCATCAACCACTACCATCAAATCTTCTCTAGACTGTTCAGCATCTCCTAGCTCTATGATTAGGACATCTTTATCATTAACAAAACTATAATATGTATCAATTAGAACATTTTCTAATGACATCAATTTTTTCAAAGAGTAAGACTTCAGATTTCTCTGAACATCCCTGAAAGTTACCTCAGCATTGTCGTCCTCTTCATCCTTATTGGACTGAGCCATCATTGCAAACAATAAATCAAACTCCTTTGCTTCATTTTGCACTGCCATCATGGAGCTGCTTTCTGAATCTGGTTCCTCTTCTGGTTCACTGGATGAGTCTCCCCATGCAGCAAGAGCTAGCTTCACAACATTGTCAGCTCCACTTTTTTGGTTGAATCGTTTGTTAGGAACCAAGTTCCTTTTTGCTACTTTGTCAGAGTTGTGTTTATAATGCACTTGTTTCAGAAATGGGCAGTCTTTGATGAAGTATCCAGGCTTTCCACACTTATGACATCAATCATTTCCTTTGGAAATCCTGCTGGAACTTCCTTTCTTAGGGATCCCACCATTTTCGCGAACCATCTTCTGAGATCTTTGTGGTCTATTGGTTGATTGACTTTCCTCAAGGTTTGGTGGAGCAGCCATGTAGATCCTTTCTAGGTGTTAACCTTTTAGAAATAACATGTTCTGATACCAATTGTTAGAGACTATGCGTCCACCAGACTGTATAGAGAACCGGGTTCTCTATGAGGTTCCATTGAAGATACTGATGAGCCAAACTATATAGCGATCTGGTCCTATATCAGTTTGGTACAGTGCTAACTACTGAAAAAGTATGTAAATGATACATAAGATAAGTTCCCACTGTATAGAGAACCAGATTCTCTATAGGTTCCCACTGTAAGCAACAGACTGTAAAATCAATCAGTATAGTGAATCAGGTTCTCTAATTGTTCTTGCAGTAGCTCGGCAGTAAGTAAAGAACATAGAGGATTTTTACGTGGAAAAATCTCAACTCAAGGAGACAAAAACCGCGACCTATACTTGTAGGCATTGAACTTCACTAACTTGTAAACCCCTATTACAAGCCACTTTGTAATAACTTTATTACAAAGAATTCAACTAACTTGTGGTACTCTTACCACAAGACACTTTGTGACTCCCTAGTTACAAATAATTTAACTAACTTGTGATGCTCTCACCACAAGCCACTTTGTCACTCTACAGTAATAAAGAATTTTCACTCTAACTTGTAATAATACTATTACAAGCCACTTTGTAACTCTCTAGGTATAAAGACTTTACAACTTGACTAAATCTAGCCAAGACACAACCTTAGAGGGTTTGTGATTTTGGGTTTTCCCAAAATAGATTCTAAGAAAGCTAGATAGGAGTTACAATGAAGAACAAATAACAAAGACTCAACAACCTAAGGACTTAAGATATCTTCGATCTTGGATCAAGTCCTTGAGATTGAAGCATCTTTGTTCTTGAGAGAGGTTGTTCGTGCACTTGAGAGAGTATTTTTGTTTCTAATTTTGCAAGTCTTGGAGAAGGAGGCCTTGTATCTTGCACCAGGTTTATATTACAAAAGACATCACCTTAGTGATGTCAATTCACAATGGTGATGTCCAATCTTGGTTAGTACATGCCCCTTCTCAATGGGAAGTGACTGTTGCGCTGTCAGAACTGTTGCGTGTATAGTTGCAGGAAGTCACTTTCTGCAGTTGCTTTCCAGTTGTACTTTTGACTTATTCTTCTGTCAGGGGAACACCAAGGTATCAGGTCCCTAATCTGGTTCCTATGATTCTGAAGGCACACTACCCAGATTATCTTGAGTCGATCAACTTGAATGACTGTACAAGGCATGCTTCAGGTCCTTCATCTGGTTCTCTCATGAAGTAAGATTTTATACCTTCCTTGATTGTGTTTATGCATGTGTGACATCACTTACAATGATGTAAGCAAGGTAGGTAAAGAGCCTTCCATAGAAAGTTGACTGTCGCGCTTTTCCTGTGCAGTAGCGTTTGCAGGCAGCAACTTTCCTACTGGAGAGTTAATTTCATACAGTCTTCTCAGGAACTGGTAGAGACCTGTTCCCTCAGCTTTTCCTTCTACTCTTCTTCACTTGAGTCATCGCTGTCAGCTTTGAGTACTAGGTTCTTTTCTTTCTTTGGTTCTGTTCTTTTACTGTCTATCTTCCTCTTCATCTCGCAGGTCTTCAGCTTTCCAACCAGCTCTTCTATGGTCAGCTCCTGCAGGTCCTTTGATTCAATAATAGCATTCACCTTGCTTTCCCAAGGGCTGGATCCCAACCTGGAACTTTGTGATCTCAAGGTCTTGTAAATGTGTAACAGATTCCTTATCTGGTTATGGATGGTAAGTTTATTAGATCATCAAAATACAAAGAAAAGTACTTGTGCCCAAGGTACTTGTAACCTATCAAAGTTTCTTGGGGACTTGGAGGAGAATAATGCATTGTCTCTAATAATTTTTATTCCCTTAGACAGAAATATAGTGGCTCTTCCGGAGCCTTCAATCAAACATATATTACCAGTAATTGTTGAAACATTTGCTTTTTCCTTATGCAAATAAGAAAAGTATTTTTAATCTTTTAATATGGCATGAGTTGTTCCACTATCAATTACACAAATATCTTCATGATTGGTCTTTGATCCAAACATAATTTGAGGATTATCCATATTCTTCAAAATGATATAAACAAAATAATTATGATAGTAAACATCATTATCAAAGCACAACTTTTATTTATGTACAACAATTGCAAAACCATAATATCTACTACAAACAACAAAATTTATAATATTTATATTTCTACAGATTCATCTCCTATCACATGACTTATTTCTCCTTCTGGAAGTGTAAAGTAATCAGCTACATCCAAATGCATGAAGTCTAAATTATCTTCAGAAATAAAATTTGATTCAACATTTTTCTCTGTCTTCAGGGAGGCTTTATAAAGCTCAACCAGGTGTTTTGACATGCGACAGGTACGTGACCAGTGCTCTTTTCCTCCATATCTATAGAATGCATTTTCTGCATTTGTTGTTTGCACCGCTTCATGCTTGTGTTCCTTCATTTTCCACTGCTGGTGGTGAGAAGGTTTTTTGGTGCATTATTATTACCATGATTAGAGTTTCTTCCCCGACCATGGTCATGACCACGATTGGGGCCACGACCTCTACCACACTTAGCTTATTTTATATATTATTAAAAATTAAATACCCATGGGGCTTACGCCTCGTGTATCAGGGCTAATGCCACGTACCTCAGGGTCTTCGTCTCGCTGAGGCAGATGTAAAACGCCTCGCCTTCCGCCCATGCCTTTTAGAACATTGATTGAGAGGAGTTATTCCAGATATAGTTCTTGCAGTTGGATTTTGATTTGAAGCACTAATTAAATTATAGGAATAAAGAGGCATATTTATCTCTATATTAATCGAATTTCAGTTACTTTGCCCCTCGGTTAAACTTTTGGTCTATCTTACCCAATTTTTATGAAAACGATTCATTATTGCCTTCAACTCCTAACATAGCTCAAATCTATGGGTACTTTTAAACCGTACTCAAATATGGACCTTTTCTCTTGAATCAACTTATGAAGTGTATGGGTCTAAATTTGATCGACCACGACCGACGACGAGTACGACGATTGACGGAGCCTCCTTGAATTGACGTCCTGAAGGAGACGACCCTAAGACAAACCAGAGACTAGACAACCCTTGCAATAATGTGTGGCCATTAGGGGACATTGGGAATATCCCTTCGAATATTCCTTGTATTTTGTCTTTTACAGTTTAGAAGAATTTCTCTCTTAGTATAAAAGGAGGACAATAACCTTGTAACCGGTATTCCAAACCCTAGAGACGTTACTATTTATGAATGAAAAGAAACCTCGTGACCCATCTTCTCTTTATCTATCGCTCTTTCTAGAGATTATTATTCTCGGGGCCGTCTGTGGGGATTTCTATAGCTGAAATTGTAGTTTTCTTCTAGATTGTTGAAAGAAATAATCACTTTTCTTCAGCTCCATAAAAGCCAGCGATGGCAGGAAAGGGAGAAGCGAGGCTAAAGGCAATAGAGGGTGTCACAAACAACCTCCTGAATTCCATCAACAAAGCCGGAGGAGAAGACAGTGAGAATGCAACACCAAGTGTTACACCTAAGGGGGAGATCTCACCTCATCCGCACGGGGATCTAACTTTCTTGCGTGAGAGGGAAACCTCAACATCCGCAGCAGGAGAAGCGCCACCAGCTGTCAAAAGGTTACTAGAAGAATGTTTAATGTGTACCTTAAGCAACATGCTCGAGAAACCCATTCAAGGAGGTGTCGAAGACTCGCTACCTACAGAAACCGCAGCTGCTATCGATGAGACAAACGCTACACGAACAGTTAAGACCCATATTGTTGCTAATACAGACAATGATGCACTCATGGACATATTAAAGAAAATGGAAGAGATGGAAAATGAGAACAAAACCACTCCGCGATCAGATGAAGGAACATCAGGAGATGGTTTATAAAATACCAAGCACTCCAAAGTTGTTACCAAAATGCGATGTGGGCCGATTCGTCGAACAGCCATACAACGAAGGGGCAGCTCCCCATTCTATTCCAAAGACCTTCAAAATGCTGCCATATTTGAAAATATACGATGGGACCACAGACCCGGAGGATCCCTTAATCCATTACGTTACCGTAGTAAAAGGTAATGATATATCAAATGAATAGGTACTGTTTGTGCTGCTGAAAACGTTCGGCAAAAATATGACGAGGGGAGCATTGACATGGTATTCCCAACTACCAGCACGATCAATATCGACGTTCGAAGATATGGCAGATAAGCTCATCACCACTCATGCGGGAGCAAAATAGGCCGAGGCTAGGGTCAATGATATCTTTGCCATTAGGCAAATGATGGGCGAGGAACTTTGGGATTTCCTAGCCCAATTCAACAGATTAAGGATGAGCCTACCGAATGTATCAGAAGGGATGGCAGTAGCAACCTTCCAAAATGGGATAAATAGAAACAGATTAAAAGCGACCAAAAAACTACTCAATAGGCTCATGAAGTACCCCCTACCATGTGGGGAGAGATCCATAATGCCTATTGCGCCGAAGTGAGGGCAGACGAAGACGACCTGAACGGCCCGCTTCAGCAATTTGCATCAGTCTAGACCGAGACAAGGAGAGATCAACCTAACGAAGGGCGAAGGGATCAATCAACTACCACATTTCAATCGAGAAAGGAATCAACCCTATATCCTAACACCCAATCTGCCTCCTCCACGACATGCGGATGTCGCGCCCCGCCACACCGCGCCCCTCCGAAATGAAAGAGGTATGCCTCTATTGCTATCTGCTCATAATTTTGTGTTTCCCCTTCAGAGATAGTGTACGCACTGGAAAAGCTTGGCATAAAGGTATAGTGTCCGCAAAAGTTGAAATCGAATCCGATCACTAGGAGGTCGAACGTCCTATGTGAATTCCACCAGGAGAGAGGACACAAGACCGAAGACTGCATAGGTCTACGACAAGAAGTAGTGAGGATGTTAAACCAAGGATACCTGAAAGAACTATTGAGCGATAAAGGACGGGCCAACTTCGCTCGTGGGAGTGACCAACCTCAAGGACCTCTAAAGCCACCATAACCAGCTCGTACCATACAAATGATCACTGGAAGTGGCGGTGATACCGTAATCAACCATGTGAAATTCACCACCATACATAAACTCAAACGGACAGTTGCCCATGAATGGTATGACAACCTCGAAGATAGTATCATCTTCGATAAGTCAGAGACCGACGGTTTGTCTTTCTCTCACTATGATGCTTTGGCTACAACTTTACGCATCGCGGATACCAATGTAAAAAGAATATTGGTGGATGACGGAAGCAGCGCGTGTATTGTTCACCCATGAGTTCTTGTGCAAATGAGATTCGAGGATAAAATAATACTGCATTGCATAACATTAACTGGTTTTAATAATGCAATAGAGCGAACATTTGAAGAAATAGTGCTACCCATCCTGGCAGGAGGGGTCACCCTGGAAATGACATTCCACATCATGAATCAGGAAAAAGCCTACAACGCCATCATAGGACGCCCATGGATACACGCCATACGGGCAGTCCCGTCAAGTTTTTACCATGTAATCAAATTTCCCACCCCATGGGGGATATTTAGCATCTGAGGCAAGCCATGCACCGCCCAAGAATGCAACCAGATTGCCCAAGATTGCACACACACCAAAAAAATTAAAAGGGGCAAGTGCGGAGGCATAGCAATCAGCCATGTCAGGAACCAGACCCGACATACAAGTAGAAGCATCAAAGACCCGGACATCGTAGAAGCTTGCAAGGCAACCGTAGAGGATCTCGATCCCGTCCAGTTGGACAATATTGAGAGCACAAAAAAGGCTTTTGTTGGACACAACCTCTCGGAACCAGGTAAATATCTTGATTTTTTAACTAACAACACCGATTTGTTTACTTTTTTCCACTCGGATATTCTAGGAATCCCAAGGGAGATCTCCACACACAGGCTGAATGTTGACCCACTTCATCCGCCGGTACGGTAAATAAGGAGAAAGTTCAATGCTGCCATCAATAAGGCAGTTAGTGAGGAGGTTGATAAATTACTCGCTAACGGTTCCATCAGAGAGTCAAAATACCCCCAATGGATCGCCAATATGGTCGTGGTCAAAAATAAGAACAGGAAATGGCAGATGTGTATCAACTTCACCGATTTGAACAAAGCATGCCCGAAGGACTCCTTTCCGTTGCCCCACATCAACTAGCTCATCGATGCGACAGTGGGGCACAAACTATTGAGCTTCTTAGACGCCTACTCCGGTTATAACCAAATTCTAATGGCCGAAGAAGATCAAGAAAAAACAACTTTCATCACTCGCCGAGGGACATATTGCTATAGCGTAATGTCGTTCGGACTCAAAAACGCAGGAGCCACATATCAAAGACTAGTTACCAAAATGTTCAAAGAACAACTCGGCAAGACCATGGAGGTTTACATCGATGACATGCTAGTATAATCGACAAAGAAAGAGGACCATATCGGCCATCTGAAGGAGGCCTTCGATATATTAAGGCAATACGGAATGAAATTAAATCCCGAAAAATGTTCCTTCGGCGTAACTTCGGAAAAGTTCCTTGGTTTCCTATTGTCACAAAGAGGTATCGAGGTCAATCCAGATCAGATCAGGGCCATCGACGCAATACCGGAGATACTGACCAGCAAAAATCATGTGCAGAAATTGACAGGACGAGTAGCCACCCTATCGAGGTTCATTTCACGGTCCTTGGATAGATGTCACAAATTCTTCAATGTGCTAAGGAAAGACCACATACTGCAATGGAATGAAGAGTGTGTCGACGCCCTAAGAAAACTGAAAGCGTATCTATCTTCACCACCACTACTCGTCAAAGCGGGACCAGGAAAATGTCTACTTGTGTATCTAGTAGTTTCTGAAGTTACGGTAAGCGCAGTCTTGGTCCATGAAAATGAAGGTGCTCAATCTCTTATTTACTATATTAGCAATAAACCTTAATCGATGCCAAAACAAGGTACCCTCACCTTGAAAAGCTAGCTTTGGCATTAGTCGTAGCTTTACGAAAGCTTAGACCATATTTTCATTGTCATCCCATAAAGGTGGTGACAACCTTCCCCCTAAGAGGGATCCTACACAAACCCAAACTATCAGGTAGGTTGGCCAAATAGGCCATAGAATTAAGCGAGCACAACATAACATACCAACCACGAACTGCCATTAAGTCATAGGTGCTCGCCGATTTTGTCGCTGATTTTAGCATAGAAATACTGCCTGAAGTAGAATAGGGAGCGCTCCGTGCTTCCACACATACCGACCTCTGGGTCCTCTACACCGATGGTGCCTCTAATGCCTCGGGATCAGGACTCGTCCTCGAAGTCCCTACGGGCGAAGTGATTCGCCAGTCCATACGATGCCCCGAGATCTAACAATGAGGCAGAGTATGAAGCCGTGATTGCAGGTTTGAAGTTAGCCAAAACACAAACACAAATCTTAAATTCACAATATAGTAAAGGTAAGCAATAACTCAGGTCCTACGACAGTGTTCACATCAGGTCTTATCCAACAATTTCCACGAAGTACCGAATCTCGGACAAATTACAGCTCACGAGTCCCAGTACCTGGAATCTAACACTTGGCATCCTGTGCCCCCATCACACCTCATGGTCATGCTGACAACTCATTTGATAACTAGAGCCACTCTCACATATATAATAAGTAACCAAGGGTGTGCATCTATACTCGGCAAAATCAGGAGGACTTCACATCCAATAGGAGTGTTCAACTGTGTGTATGCTTATGCAAATCCTTTAACATAGTTCCTACCAGCTAATAAGCATAAGGAAAAGAACAGACAGCACGTAAGATGTTTCCTCACAACTTCCACGAGATAAAGCTCATACATGTAAGCGTACCACAATACAATGTCAAATAACAAGAATGCCCCCAGGCCATGACAAATCATCACAATCAATCCCTCACATAGCCCACCTTGTCTCGCCACGTGTGCAAATAATAACATAATAAGTACCCGCCTTGTTTCGCCACACGTGCATCATAATGTTCCCACCTTGTCTCGCTACATGTGCAACCCACATATAAGCATATATATATATACATACCCCGCCTTGTCATGCCGCATGTGAAATATATCAATAGTAGCAATAGCATGGCAGAAATCTCGTTCAACCCCATATCAACAACCGCACGACAGAAACCTCGTGCACCACCACAACAAGTACAACAGCAACAATGACAATATATACAAGAATACATCAAGTAAATCAACTCAAGAACTTTTGATCACAAGGAAATGGTAAAGCTAGCTCACAAGGAATAACCACAATAGAGAATACTAAGCGTAATAAGAACAGCTCAACAAGGGAGAAAATAATATGAGGCAACGACCCCACAATATGTAATTCAACAACAAGGAAGCTAACACAAATCAAATAATTCCCAATAAGGAAATGTCAACTAAATATAGGAAATCTAAACTTCTTTTAAGGTTGGGCAATTTACAAAGAATATACATCAATTTCAATTAAGGATGAACAGCGGGAAGATAATCATAACCTCAATTAAGACTAATAATTACAGGGAAGATAATAATGATTTCCAATAAAGACGAGCAGTTAAGAAAGATAGCATGACAATAGAAGAGGTAAAAATCTTCATAAGCAAAATAAGAGTCAAATAGGCAATAAGAATGAATCATAAGCAATTAATTCCAATTAGAGCATGTAAAGGTGACACTACTAAGTGGAAAACTCAAGCATATCAAGTACACATTCATACACAGTGAATATGAGGATCTAAGAACCCTAAAAGGCCAATTTTTCCACAAATAAGTTTGAGCACGCACTTGTCACCTCGCGTACACGAACTACAATCAACATAGCAGACTCAAATCCTAAGGGGAAGTCCCCCCCCCCAAACACACACAAGGTTAGGCAAGATATTTACCTAAAAGACGACAAACTGATACTCTAAGATGCACTTTTCGGGTGAAAAGACCTCTAGACGGCTTAAATCTAACCGAACTAACCAATCGATTTGTGTGAAAAACCCTGAAAGAATCGCTCAAAACCGAGCTCCACAAGTCAAGATATGAATAAAATGGTCTAACCCTCAATTTAGGAATATATTCTGCCTGCCCAGGGGTTTTTCTTCGCATTCGCAACCTTTCTCTCGCATTCGCGATGAGTAAATTCCTTGTCAGCGATTTCCAAACTCATTCCAGATAGCCTTTAGTATAATAGATATACATTTTTGTACAGAACTCCAAATGACAAAAGGTTTGATGTTCTGAAAACTAAACACCAAGATCTATCGTTGCATAGGTTGCTCATTTCCTGAGTCATTATATATTGCAAGATACAAGCTTCCAAAATCAACCTTGTGCAGCAGAGATTTTCAAACTCTTCCCGGACAGGCTATAGTGTAACTATCATAACTTTTTGTACACAAATCTAAATGCCAATTAAATTACATTTCTGAAAACTAAACACAAATAACTAGAACGTTTGTTTTTGGATCATCTCCAAACTCCTAATAGATTGTGAGAGATGAGCCTCCGAAGTCAGACCTGTGCAACCGAGATTTCCTTCTTCGCGCTCACGGAGAACAAACTTCCAGAAGCCAAATTCTTCTTCACAAACGAGAGAGGCTCGTCGTGAATGCGAAGAACAACACCAGATATCAGATAATCAGCATCCAAAATAGCCCAAAATGATCCAAAACACACCCGAAAGACACCTGAGTCCCTCGGGACCTCGCCTAAATACACAAACAAGTCATATAACCTAACACGGACTCGCTCGAGGTCTCAAATCATATCAAACAATGCTAAAATGATGAATCACACAATGAATCGAACTATGAACTTCGAAATTTTCCGACTTCGAAAACTTGTGCCAAAACCTATCAAAACAACCCGGAATAACGCAAAATTTTGCAGACAAGTCCAAAATGACATAACGGAGCTGCTCCAACTCTCGGAATAGCATTCCGACCCCGATATCACAAAAGTCAACTATGGGTCAAACTTCTCCACTTTCCAAACTTCAACTTTTCCAACTTTCGCCGAAACGCCTCAAATTACCTTACGGACCTCCAAATCCGAATTCGGATGCACGCCTAAGTCCAAAATCACCATATAGAGCTGTTGAGATCACCTAAAACCCATTCCGAGGCCGTTTACTAAAAAGTAAAATTCCAGTCGGTTGGCCTAGTTTTTTGATAGACGTCATTACGACCGGGTCGATTTTGGGGTGGTGGCAGATTGACAGCAACTTCCTCATATGAAATTGGCTCCATGTCATAATAAATGTTTCTCACAAGATCTTGACTATCTTGGGTTAGTGCTTCAGCAGATATGGAGTTGTGACTGGAGAGTAATGCATTAAGTGAAAAAGAGTTATCAGGACATGCAGGGGCAGTATCCTTTGTTTTTAGGTTTTGAATGGAATGGATGTAGTTTTTTAAGTGTGCATGTGTTTTATGTTCTCTAAGGGATTTTCTAAGTCCAACATGTGGTGCAGATGATGTAGGGCTGCTGGGCATAGGATCACCTTCTGTACGGAAACAATGATCCATTGATGGGGAGCTGTTAGATGCATGAAATTGGTCATGTGATGCTGTGATAGGAGAGGAATAATTTGAGGGCATTGCAGGTTGTGTGACACTTGACCTGTGCTGAGCAGTGTATTGTTCTGGCTCAGCTTCCAAACAATCAATAAAAGGAATGGAATTGAGGACTGATGGAAAAGATGCAGTGTTATTATGCATGGAAAAGGGGAAAATAGACTCATTGAAGGTGACATATCTAGAAATGTGTATTTTTCCGGTGGCCAAATTCAAGACCTTGTATCCTTTTATTTCAAAGGGATAACCAACAAAAATATGAGGGGTAGTTCTTGGTTCAACCTTGTCTTTGTGAGGTTTAGGGGTTGTAGGGTAGCACAAACACCCAAAACTTCTCATATCTGAGTACTTAGGTTTCCTTTTGTATAGGAGTTCATATGGACATTTGTTATTCAGGATACTAGAAGGAAGTCTATTTATGATGTATGTTGCACAAAGAATACACTCACCCCAGTACCTAGTTGGCAATTTTGATTGGAAAAAATGGTTCTAGCAGTCTCTAGTAGGTATTTATGTTTTCTTTCCATTATGCCATTTTGCTGTGGAGTATAGGGACATGTTCTTTGGTGTATTATACCCTTGGATTGGAAAAAGAGACTGGCTTCTGTATTGGTGAACTCCAGGCCATTGTCTAATCTAATGCTTTTGATTCTAGTGTTGAATTGGTTTTCTATCAAGGCCACAAAGGCTTTAATAGTTTGGAGGGCATTACTTTTACATGACAAAAGATGAGTCTAGGTGGATCTACTGTAGTCATCCACCATGGTGATAAAGTACCTGTAGTTATCACGTGTTGTAATATGGTAAGGTCCCCACAGGTCAACATGCAACAATTCAAATGTTTTGGTGGTAATGCTGGTCTTCTGGGGAAAGGGAAGTCTTTCTTGTCTAGCCATAGGGAAAATGGAGGGAAAAAAAGGCTTTTGGATGAAAAACTAGCTGGTATTCTGGTAATATTTCTCATCTTTGTATACGGCTAAAATCGGAGAGCCCGATTTTATTATCATTATGACATCCCATAGCCCGTCTTTAGAAGGCCCGAGGCACAATTCGAGGCTCGACCCCAAGTGTTCCCTATGCTCGACCTCGGGGCAGTGCAGATCGATGGCTATTTTAGACAAGCAGAAAATTCCCAATAAGCATGTGGCTAAAGCTGACCAGGTCTACAAGAATAGTACAAGTCCGTACTATTACATTAAATAGTTGTACCAGCTGCATATCTTTGTAATAAATGCATAAGTACTATATTGGGATTTCCCCTCCCATATAAGGGGAACTTTTGACATTTTGTAAGGACACATAATATTCAATACAAGAACAAGAACATTCTCTACTCTCTAACTCAACACTCTCTATTGTCTTTCCTTTGATTTATTGCTTATATTTATTGTGTTTCATTGTCTGTTCTTCATTTATTACTCATTATTGATCATAAAGAGCCATCATTAAAGCTCTTAGGACTATTAGTCCTTCATCGGTTTTCCATAATCTAAGTCTTTAGCCCGATCTCAAGCCCCAGCATAAGCTAGCCCGAGACCCCGATTCACGACCATTCGGTTTGCTTTCATACTGTCTTTAAGCTCTTATCTCATTTTTCTAACTCACACTTCGAATCTATTGCCTAACAACTATCATTAAGATAAATCAAATGTTTTTAGAACAACAAAATCAAATCTAATTGTAATTACCATTTTCAAGGTAAGTAGTTTGGCGCCCACCGTGGGGCTAAAAATAATAGTGATTATTTTCGTGCTGATTTACTGAAATACGCAAGTTATTCTTTACATTTTTTCTTGCCCAAGAATCTTTGATTTCAGGTCAAAATGTCTAACTCAGTGAATGCACATGAAAACAACGGTCTTAAAGACCATGGAGAGAATGGTGTAGCTGTTCCAAGCGTCGGTATACCACTACAAAAACCCTGAGGATGCACCAGAGCCAATCCCTGTGGATGTGCTCTCATGCAATGCCCAACATGTTATTATAAGCTCTCATACAAACAGGAGTATACGATAAGAAAACCAACAAGAAGCCTAGAAAACCCCAGCTTGAGAGGAACAAGAGGTTAGCCTTCACGTCATTTTTGAGATGTTGCAGGCATAATATCTGGCAATTGCTCAACTGCAAAGCCACCGAGAAACTCCAAGAACAGCAGCACTGGAAACGGCTCCTTGAGCCGAACAGGTACCGGAAAGTTTGAACAACAATGGGTCAGCAGCCGACCCCACTATTATGAAGATGCTTGAGGACCTCACAAAGAGGATTGAATCGGGTGAAAACAATATAGAAGCTAATGATAAAAAGGTAGAGACCTACAATTCAGGGTCGATAAGATCCCGGGCTCACCCCTAATCCTAAAGGGTGTTGATTCAAAGAAATTCGTACAAAAGCCATTCCCATCAAGTGCGACACCGAAGCCCATCCTGAAAAAATTTAGAATGCTCGATCTCCCAAAGTACAACGGAACCTCGAATCCCAATGAGCATGTTACTTCCTACACTTGTGTCGTAAAGGGAAATGACCTGAAGGACGACGAAATTGAATCTGTCTTGTTGAAGAAATTCGGGGAAACACTTTAAAAAGGGGCCATGATGTGGTATCACAACCTATCCTCGAATTTGATAGACTCATTCGCCATACTGGTAGATTCTTTTATAAAGGCACATGCTGGTGCCATCAAGGTCGCCACAAGGAAGTCCGACGTCTTCAAAATCAAACAAAGAGAAAATGAGATTTTGAGGAAGTTTATATCTCTCTTCCAAATGTAGCAAATGGAATTACCACCAGTCTCCGATGACTGGGCAGTGCAGGCCTTCGCCCAAGGTTTGAACGAACGAAGCTTGGTAGCTTCAAAGAAACTAAAGCAGAACTTGGTTGAATATCCCGCCGTGACTTGGTCGGATGTCCACAACCGATATCAATCGAAGATTAGGGTTGAGAACGACCAACTAGGAGCCCCCTCAGGCTCAGTATATCAAGGCTCCTGGCGAAGGAACCAAAGCCAAACAAGGAAAGGTACCAACTATATATTAAAGATCAAAGAAACGCCCCAAGGCTTAACATACCCTAAAATGATTGAAGGGCATATCAAGGTCAGAATCCTTGGGGAATCGTGAGCAAAGCCGGATTCGACACACACATAGGACCAACGGAGGTACCCCGATTATCTAGGTACAACTTTAGCATTGATGTATCGGACATTGTATCTGCCATTGGCAAGATCAGAGACACCAGGTGGCTAAGACTCGTACTATCAGACCCGATGCATAGAAACCCTAACTTGATGCGCGAATTTCATGGTACGCACGACCATAGGACCAAAGATTGCAGACATCTTTGAGAAGAAGTAGCTTGACTAATCAACAAAGGGCACCTCCGAGAGTTCCTCAGTGATCGAGCCAAAAATCAGTTTCGGGAAAGAGAGGCGAATAGGAAAAATGAAAAGGATGAGCTGCAACATGTCATCCACATGATTGTTGGAGGAATCGACATCCCGCAGGAACCCATTGTCAAAAGAACAAAAATATCCATCACCAGGGAGAAGCGAACTCGAGGTTACATACCTATGGATGCTCTCACAGTCAGCGACGAGGACATCGAGGCCCTGTTTCAGCCTCATAACGACGCTTTAGTAATTTCTTTTCTTGTGAATACATTTGAAATTAAGCATGTGCTTGTGGATCCAGGTAGCTCGGCCAACATTATCAGGTCGAGGGTGGTGGAGCATCTCGGACTGTTCGACCAGACCGTGCCCGCCTATCAAGTCCTCAACGGATTCAACATGGCAAGCGAAATGACAAAAGGGGAAATCACCCTTCCGGTCAATGTGGCAGGCAAAACTCGAAATGTCAAGTTTTATGTCATCGAATAAGACATGAGGTACAATGCCTTGCTCAGAAGACCATGGATACACTGAATGAGAATAGTACCGTCAACGCTTTATCAAATGATGAAGTTTCCAACAAAGGATGGAATAAAAACTGTATACGGGGAGCAACATGCAGTGAGAGATATGGTCACGGTGCACGACGTGGTACCGACATCCACACCTTCAACATCGAAGGAGCCAAAGGATAAGCAAATAGTGAAGTAGCAATCACGAGCTACATTTTTGGCTACACCCGAGTAAATTAGCAAAGGACCGTACCGTGTCCCCGGAGCAAACATTTGAAGAATATCGAGTCTCGAAGCGCCATCATTACTAAGGTATAACTGTCTCCCTTTTATATTTACGTTTTATACTAACCTATGTGTAGTTGTCCGGTTAGAACAATCGAAGCACTCTCCAACTTGAAGACCTTATGTTTTGAAGCATGTGTTGCACTCTTTTCCTTCGATCGAATTTTATCCCAAGAAGGTTTTTACCGGCAAGGTTTTCAACGAGGCAACATCTATATGCTACCTAAGGAGGACTTAACAAGTATTCAAAGCTTCTCTTCAATCAACCTCGAACACTTGGGGCATCTCCCCGGGATATCACCTTCTCGAAGAAGTCAAGATGAGCCAAAAAGTGTCTCGATAGGAAAATGATGTATCGGGCAAAACGGTCGAATGAACCATGTGCGCATAGAATAATTGAACCCTTGATGACGAACACATGTATACTTGTACCAAGTAATCAAAGGAGTATCTTTTACCACCAAAAACACTTCGCGCCTCAAAAAGTCTGCTATTTTACAAGAAACGGCTCCAGGGACAGAAATTTCCCGAACACTCGGGGACTAACATCAAAAACTCGAAGCGGTAGGACCTCCGGGTCGGAAACTTCGAACTCGTAAGCCCTCAATGTGGCAACGTCAAAGTTTACAAAGAACGGCTCCAAATCCAAAAAAGCACTTGATGTCTCGGCCACTGTCGTCGACTCTCGCCCATCGAGCTATCAAAAACGCGAGGCCATAATGCCCCGTCCGGGCAACCTCGAGCTCATAAGACCTCCATAAGGCAATACCAAATATGTAAGACCTCAATAAAGGCATGAATCATAATTGTACCAAGAATCTATAAGACCTCAAGCAAGACATGAATTGTACTTGTGCCAAGTAACCTATCTGTAAGACCTCAAGTAAGGTATGTTCAAATTTATAAGACCTTACAAAAGGCATAATCTCGATCTTAAAGATAAGGTTATATATTCGAACTTGTAAGATCCCTAAAAAGGCATACCCTCGATATAGACGCTAAATCTATTTTACTTAGGGACTAAAGGGATACGACCAAACATAATGACTATGGTCATAAGGCTCCGGCCAATCTAATGCGACTCGGGGACGCCCGAGCGTCGCCATAAAATCACAGGCCATCAACTACTTCGAGAATACTTCGAAAAGAACCGGTTAATCAGGCTACCCACGACATAAGCAAAAGAGCTTCGATCATATCAGCTCCAAACAATAAAAAGGCTTCGAAACAATTCAGCCACTGAGTGAAACCTCTCGAGGTGCTCATTCATCATTGCGTAACGGCTCACAATCGAGGTTCTTATTGAATCGTCGAAGAGTCGGGCGAACAAAAAAACCTTCAAAAGTCTTTAACGAGGGAAAAATAAAGTCTGCATTAAAGGTCGTGCCAACCCAATGCGTAAGAGACCAAGCGCCAGCCTATATTAGAGGTCGTACCAACCTAACGCGTAAGAGCCCAAACGTTAGCTTATATCAGAGGTCGTACCGACCCACTGCATAAAAGCCTAAGCACCAGCCTATATTAGAGGTCGTATCGAGCCAATGGGTATGAGCCTAAGAGCCAGCTTAAAATTCAAAAACCTAAGGGACGATAAGCTCGAGTCGAAACCCGACTTGAAACTTGAGCCTGAAACAGCTAATTAAAAATCGCCTAAGGGAAAATGTGTAAGAGCCTACGGGCTAGCCTAACAAGCCACAGAGCCAGTTTGTAAACCTAAGGGTTCTACCTTGAAGGCCAATTCATCTGGCTAATCATTGAAAACGTCAAAATTGAAGACAAAGAAAGACATACACAAGCAAAGAAAAATTTGTGAAGGGGGAAAACTGAAAGGCTCCTTTTATATGTGTATGTGAAATAATACAATGTTTCGTTTACAATGTTCTCTAACAGCATTGTACACATAATCAAAAAGAAAAACCTATTCAATTCTTCTCTCGGGGACTACAGCCCCTTCCTCATTATCTTCAGCATTGGACACAAGGAACTTGGCATTCTAATCATCCGCCTTGGCCTTCTCTATCTCTTCCGAGGGATCGAAGCCCCTAGCATAGATCTCTTCGAGGGTTCCCCTCCTAGATTTGCATCGGGCATATTCATTGCTTCTGCTCTCTCAATCGGAAGCCCCTCTCAACTCGGCTCGAGAGTCGGCAACGTCTTTTAAATAGTTTGCCACTTTCTTATCAGCCTTAGCTCAAACCTCTTCAGCTTCAGCCCGGGCATCCGTGATCTCGGCCTTCATCTTCAAAAGGTCAGACTCAAGCCTTGCAATCCTGCTCGTTTGGACCAAGCTATTTTCACGAGCATTCCGAAGTTGCACCTCGAGGGCAGAAGCCTTGGCCAAAGCATTCTTCTTGACCGCAACAAGGGCATCTATCTGAGCCCTTAGCTCATTACACTCGTACTTGGACTAGCCAACTTTGCCACAAAGGCATTCTAGATCCTCCGTCTTACTCTACAACTGAAGTGTCAAAATATTAATCTCTAAGGGTAGAAGAAGAAACATGTATCCTCTCAAAACAAAGGTTACCTGTCTCTCGAGGTGGCCTTCGTAGTTAAGGCTTTGATTCATCTCGTACCGAAGGTATATCAACTCCTTTTCCCTTTCATCACAAAGGAGCCTGAGGGATTTCTCCCCGTTCAAGGCCTTCCGCAACCTGACTTCACAGTAGAGTAGCTCGAACTTGAGCTTGTCAAAGGCCTATGAAGAAGCTCAGTGAGAAAATGAAAATGAAAAACCGAAAAACCAACAAAGTCAACCAAAACTCACCGCAGAACAGAGCCGCTGAGCCTCCTCAAAGGTCGAACGTACATCTACTGGCCTGGTCTCATCGGCCCCAATCGAATCGCTCTCGATTGGGATAAGATCACTCGAGACCCCGCTCAGTTTAGGCGGCCCCTAACCTCGAACGTCCCTTGAAGTACCTTCGACAGGAGAAGAAGATGGCAGCAGAAGATCTTTATCTCTCGAAGTACCATTGACGGAAAAAGAAAACGGTGGCAAAAGAGGAACCATTTTCCAGAGGCTAGAAGGCTCGGGTAATACAGGCTCCGCTGATACATCTTTTTTGAGCCTCCGGGTAGGGCTTGCCTCGCTTTGAGCACCTTCACCCTTCGAGGATTCCTTCTGTTCGTTATTATTCCTCAGCCCCAAAGTCGATGACCCTTCCTCCTCTCCGAGGGGGCAGGGTATCATCTCAGGAAATTCTCCAATGCCTATGGTGACGGAGTTAATACATATAAAATATAGTACTTTTCAAAGAAAAGAAACCACACAGCACGTACCATGGTGTTTTGCCTCCCATCTACCCTTCGACAAGTCTCGCCACTTACGCTCATCATAGGTCGAGAGAGCTGCTAGTTTCCAAGTCCAATCCGCTAGGTCGGGGACCTCATATGGCATCTAGGGGATTGCTGTACAAAGGAAAAGAGAAACATATTTACGGAGTCCGCCTCCACCATGAACAAAAATGATAAAAATACAAGTGTACCACTTACGCGTGAAGTTCAATTTCTCAAGAAATTGCAGGAACTCCACAGGGAAAATATCGACAGTCCGCACTTAGATAAATTGACTCATCCACCCTTGGTCGCCATCTTTTTCATCGTCGGAAACAAAGGGGCTGGTGGATCTACATCGTAAAGTTATCAGGCCTCGATAATGAAAGGGCCGATACAATATGATGAGATGGAAAAGGGTGAACTCAATCCCGACTTCCTTCGTAAATAACCTCATCATCAATACTATCCTCCAGAACAATGGGTGAACCTGTGCCAGGGTAGCCCGATATCTTCGACAAAAGTCGAGCACAACTCTATCGAGAGGGCCCAACATGAAGGGGTACGTGTATACGTTCAAAAACCCTCCACATGAGCCATGATGTTCTCTTCCAGGGAAGGTGCCTGCAATACCACCCTCTCTCCCCATCTGCAGTCTCTCCTCACTGCCTCGAGGTGTCCCTCTCCTATTGATGAAATAAACCTCGATGCATGCTCCCAATGGCCCTGAACATTGGGAGGTCTCTCTAACAAAAAGTTACTTCTTGAGACAAAACATCTCGAGGTTAGCCAGCCAAACGTCGGCGGTGTACCACCGACCAAGCGGGAAGCAGAGGCAAAACTCTCCTCTTCTTGGTGAGTGGGCTTGGGCGTAGCAGCCATAACTATGGTGAAATGAGAGAAGGGAAATGAAAACTTAGGTGAAAGCTTTGAATTAAAATGATGAAAGAGCTAACCCAAGGAAGGAGAACTCTATAAAAGGGATAGCTGCTCAAAGTAGCGGAATCCTCAAATAAGGAGAGAGCAAACTCATATATAGAGCAAGCGGCGACTGTCCGCCTACTCTAAAGGCCAATTAATTTTAACTAGGCCATTATCACTTTCAGGGAAATGTACCGGCGGGACCATCTCAGTCACTTCATGACCGCGCCATATGAATGATGTTGTTATACAACGTTCAAGGGGTCAAAGATTCCCATGTCAACCTAGACTCTAGATGGTGCCCGATCTCGATGATCTCTATTAGTATAACTACGAGCTCTAAGGGGCTATCCATATAAACCTAGCCTCCAGATGGTACCCAATCTCAAGGATCTCTACTATTACAAGTGCGAGTCATTCACCCGATTCTTTGGCCCCGGGCTACCTGAGCCAGAGTCAGTTCTCACACGAGGGTTATTAATAAAGTCTCAGGGCTATCTTCACCTTCAAATCAATTTAAATGCTCTCTCGACTACTTTAGCCCAGGGGCCATCCGAGTTCGAGTGTATCCTCGCTCAGAGGCCATCTATAGCGCCTTAGGGCTATCTTCATTTAAAGTTCAAAGCAAGTTTTTGAGGTCTCCCGAGTTCAAACAAACTCTCACTTGAGGACTATTTGTGAATGCCTTAGGTCTATCTTCATTACAAGTTCAAAGCGAGTTTTCGAGGCTGCCCGAGTTCAAGAAAACTCTCACTCGGGGACTATTTGTGAACGCCTTAGGGCTATCTTCATTTCAAGTTCAAAGCAAGTTTTCGAGGATGCCCGAGTTCAAGAAAACTCTCATCCGGGGACTATTTGTGAAAGTCTAAGGGATATGTTGATGTTCAGATGATCGAGCAAACTATCACTCGAGGACTAGCGAAAAGGCCTAAAAGGGCAAACCTCTATTTCAAAGAAAATCGGGACCCTGCACTCGCTCAACTCGAACTCAAAAGTCCCGACGGCCTAAGCTTGTACCAGATCAACCCAGAATTAGTCCGAGGGATGACGAAGAATCTCGAGAAATATCATAGTAACTAGTCGAGAACCAGAGGGATTACGATGTCCGGTTCCAATATTCGGACCAATCAAAAGTAAAATAGAAGTTCAACACAAGCCAAAGCCAAATCGAAGAAACTTTTATGTTGATAAAAGACGATTACAAAAGCCCACGAGGGGTCCTTACACAGAAACAAAGAAACAGAAAACAACAATCTAAAAGCCTAAATCTACTTTCGGAGGTAAATCCTCGGGAGCGACATCTATGAGAATCGTTTCCTCAGGGACCCTATTTCGATCTTCAGAACGACATATGTGAGAATCTCCTCTAGAACAACAATATATGAGGAAGAGGCTATAGCCTATCAAAGAGCAAAAACTTTTAATAGGCAGGGAAATTTGTGGCTTGGTGAAAAATTTGGCGAGAATGGGCTTCGCCAGCACTACTATCGGGAAGCCACTTCTTGAGACATTGCACCTGTGTGGGATGCAAAAGTTAGTATATGATGCCACATCACTCCATGAAAAGCAAAATGAGTGAAGCGCCACACCGGGTTGAAGTTAAGGGAGATGAGCAGCAGTTCACGGTCCACATATCCTCTGATACGAGAATAATTCGGAGCGCCTCTCTCATTATTTTAGGCCAACAACAACAACAACAACAAACCAGTATGATCCCACTTAGTGGGGAAAAGCTCTGAAAAGGAGCCATGGCATAACTAGCAAAACCACTGTCATGTGACCTTACGGTCACAGGCTTGAACCATGGAAATTAGAGTTTGGATGAGGATGAAGAGAAGAAAAGGGTTAAAGGTTGTTCAAGAATGACTGGGTGGAATTATGGTTCAAGTAACCTTCTATTTATACAAAGGAAGTAACGTAACCGATGGCGCAATCAATGCCTTTGGGAAATGTATCAACCGGCACAATTAATGCGTTTGGGAAACGTATTGACAGGCAGAGTCAATGATTTTGGGAAACGGATTGGCGGCAATATAATCTCTTTTGGGAAAATAAACCGGTAGTGTATTGAATGCTTCTGGGAAGATGAACCGATGGGATGTTTCAGTCATCACAAAAGCTTATGTCATAAGCATGACGTCATCGTGAGAAGCTCAAGGATATTGATGTCAAAGTCGTTTCATATCATTCTATTCTAAGAAACGTGGGGACTATCTATATACAGTTAAAATTGGAGAGCCCGATTTTATGATCATTAAGACATCCCATAGCCCATCTTCAGAAGGCTCGAGGCACAGTTCGAGGCTCGACCCCGAGGTTTCCCTTTGCTCGACCTCGGGGCAGTGCAGATTGGTGGCTATTTTGGACAAGCGGGAAATTCCCAATAAGAATCTGGCTAAAAATGACCAGGTCTATAAGAATAGTACAAGTCTATACTGTGACATTAAATAGCTATACCAGCTGCATTTCTTTGTAATAAATGCATAGGTACTATATTGGGATTCGCCATCCTATATAAGGGGAACCTTTGTTATTTTGTAAGGACACGTGATATTCAATACAAGAACAAGAACATTCTCTGCTCTCTAACTCAAACACTCTCTATTGTCTTTCCTTTGATTTATTGCTTACATTTATTATGTTTTATTAATTGTTATTCATTTATTACTTATCATTGATCATAAAGAGCCATCATCGAAGCTCTTAGGACTGTTAATCCTTCATCTGTCGTCCATAACCTAAGGCTTTAGCTCGACCTCGAGACCCAGCATAAGCTATCCCGAGTCCCCGATTCACGGCCATTCGGTTTGCTTATCGTACTGTCTTTAAACTCTTATCTCATTTTTCTAACTCATACTTGACATATATTGCCTGACAACTAGTCACGTATTTTTAGAACCACAAATTCAAATATAATTGTAATTACCATTTTCAAGGTAAACAATCTTGACAAAAGGTACATGGCCAAGTCTATTGTGCCACATAACATTCACATCATTTCTAACAGGTACATGAGAGCTCAGAGTAAAAGATTATTCTTTATTACTTGCAGATGAACTATTTACAAATGAAAGAGGAATACACTTATTCATAAGTAATGACTTATTTACAGTGCTGTGAAGATGACACTGTGTGTTGCAAGCACAACAACCTGACAAAGGAAGAACAGTGACTATATGACTATATTGTTTGCTCTACAAGCATTTTTGGCATTCGAAGTACAAGCCATCCATGGCTTTACCAATCGCCATAAGACTCTTCATTAAAGGGGCCTGCAGTAGACGTGAATTGTTAGAGAAACAAACTAAGCGTTTAGGTTTAGTTAGAAAGTGGACAGAAATCAAATTGTATTTAAAAGAGGATATAAACAACACTTTATCCAGGATGATTTCAGGTACAAGTGTCGCAGTGCCATTCTTTGTCACCTTTACCTTATATCCATTTTGGAGAATGACAAGGAGTGGGTATGGTAGAGTTATAACTTTGGTCAATAAGGATTTGTTGAAGGTCATATGATTTGAAGGTCCAGAATCTACTATCCATGAGTCAGTTCTATTTTTGAAACAATTACATGACAATTTACTAAAATCAATAGAAGATGTGCATGCAACAATACCTGCAAAGTTGGCAGTTGTACAGGCAAGATTCACAATGCTTGTGCTCTCTCTTCCATTTCCCATTTGAAAGTGTTGTAGCAGGCTCATGATCTGCCCATACTGCTCCTGAGTCAAATTAACACCTTGACTATTCTTTTGTGCACCAAGTTTATCGTGTGGTGGCATATCTACCTGAGGGCCATGTACATTTGCAAATGTCCTATTCAACCTGTTAAAGCCACTATTGGGCTTGAAATTCTGATTTGAATTGTGCTGGCTAAAGTTGTTATTCCCCTTGAAGTTTTGATTTGAACCCTCAGGATATCCATGTAGTTTGTAACAATTTTCATTGGTATGTCCTGACTTCTTACAATACTCACACACTGGCCTTGAACTGTTTGCACCATTATAATTGTTGTTAAGGGAGTAATTGGTCCTGTAACTGTACTTCTTTGAGGTGTCTACACTCAGGGAGGTCGATTCCAAAGCAAGCTGATTACTAGGTCTAATTTCCCTCTGTTTCTCCTCTTGGACTAACAAAGAGAAAGCCTATGCCATTGAAGGCAATAGATTCATCATCAAAATGCTGCCTCGCACCATAGTATAGACCTCATTAAGGCCCATGAGGAATTGTATTAGTCGCCTATCTTGTTCTGCCTTGTGCATACTCTCTTTTTCCCCACATGTGCAATGATAATTACATTGATTTTTAGCACTTAGGTTGCTTAGTTCTTCCCACAGCTTCTTCATCTTAGTGTAATACCTTGTGATATCAAGGGATTTTTGGGAAATATCATTAATTTCCGTCTGAATCTGATATAGCTTTGCACCATTAGTCTAGTCATATCGATCTTCTGATTCCTTCCACAACTTTGTTCCATCATTCACATATTCGACACTATCTGCAATTTCCTTAGATAATGAGTTCAAAATTTACGAGGTTACTATTTCGTCACATCTCTCCCATAGTCGAAACTTCTGTGATTCTAGATCTGGTCTCTTACACTCCCTATTGATGAAATCTATTTTGTTCTTCATAGAAAGGGCACACAACACACTCCTCCTCCATGATCTGTAACTAACGCCACTAAAAGGAATTGATACTAACATAGCACCAGGATTATCCGAAGGATGCAAGTAGAAAGGACTACTCAAATCCATACCGGATTGACCACCATCCGCCGGCAAATTGGCTTCTAAACCACTAGAATGTTCATTCTCATCCAAAATTGCCATGACTAAATCGATTAAGTTGAAGTGCCAAGGAACAAAACGGTAATTTGCAACTAAAAGTTGTGAACTGCGGTAGATGAATCCCAAATGTCTCGAATTTAGGTTTGCATGTATCGAGTGGAATCAGGGAATTGGTCGATCTAAAACAGAACAACAATTATCGGAGATGAAGTTCCCACACTCTTATACTATATCAAACTTAGATAGTCAACTAGAGATGAAGCTCGAGTTGAGCTCCAATAGAGATTCAATGGAAGCTTCTAAATGTAGCAATCGTGCGAAGAAGAAGAAGAGATCAGAAAAAGGAGAAAAAAGAAATGGAAAATGAATCTCAATCTATTGATACTTCAGATAGAGAGTTATATAAAAACTAAGGAGGAAATAATACAACTAAACTAATACAGCTGGCAAGTAACTGCCATACAGCTGGCAACTAACAATTAACTAACAAACTACTAACTAACAAACTAACTCATCAATTAACTAATAATTAATCTATATCTTAACAATTTTCACTTCATATAACTTTATTTTAAAACATATATATAGTCTATTAGGTGTAATATAAAAATGAGGCCCTACAAATATAGGGTCTTGTATGCGACGAAATCAGAAGGTCTGAATTCTTGCTATCGAGCCACTTGAGGAGTATACCTTGAGACCCCGAGGACGCGAAGTTGTGACCGAGTTCCCTCCCGAGGAGCTCGTCGAGATATGACTTAAATAACATACAGATTGAGGTTGGAATCAAATGGGGGACTCCCAAAGCACACGGCTAAGTCTGACAAAGTCGGCCTACCCAAAGCCTGTATCAAGGCGTCACGTCTTGCCGTCCCATCTCCATGCTTTTACTATTAATGTATTTTGTACTATGGCGGGATTCCCCTCCTATATAAAGGGGATCCTCGCCACTTTGTAAAGTGCGGCCGTTGCTCCAACTATTCTACACAAGATCAATAACAACTCTCTCTCTCTCTCTTTTCTCTCTAACTTAATCGCTTGAGACTACCTCTTTCATTTATTGCTTTCATACTTTTTCTTCATTCATTACTTGATATCGGCTATAAAGAGCCTTCTTTTAATTATATCTTAACTGTTAGCCCCTTCCTGGTTACCTCGATAGCTCGACCACGAGCCTAGGTATCGACCTCGAGCCCAGGTATCGACTTCGAGGCCCTTCATCGGTTAGCTCGAGGACCGGACAACTAGCTCCTCATTTTGATTATAACACTATTTTAGTTTGTACTTCATCGTTAAGCTATACATATCTAAGATTCACTGCTCTAACAACTAGCATAAAAATAGATCATGTATTTTTATAACCCCATCAACAAATTTAATTGTTATTACCATTTTTACGGTAAATAGTTTGGCGGCCACCGTGGGGCTAAAAATAATAGTGCTTATTTCCTTGTTGGTTTCATTGCACAATGCAAGTTATCTTTTACACTTTTTCTTGTCCAAGATCTTCGATTTCAGGTCAAAATGTCTGGCTCAGTAAACAGAGTCGAGAACGACAACCTCGAAAATCAAGGAGAAAATGATGTGGTTGTTCCAATTGTTGGCGCGCCACCATAGAGCCCCGATAATGCACCTGGACCAATTCCAGCGAATGCAGATTCGCAACACGCGCAGCAGGTTGACGAAACCTCACACACCGACAGGAGCATATGACATGGTGACCAACATGAAGCCCAAAAGACCCCAGCTCGGGAAGAACAAGAAGTTAGTCTTCATGTTATTTTCAAAATGTTGCAGGCATAACAGTCGACAGCCGACCCTGCCATTGTAAAAATGCTTGACGATCTTACCAAAAGGATCGAATCGGGCGAGAAAATGATAGCAGCCAATGACAAGAAGGTCGAGACCAACAACTCCAGGGTCGACTAGATCCCGGGTGCACCCCCGGTCCTCAAGGGTGTGGATTCGAAGAAGTTCATACAAAGGCTGTTCCCCGAATAAGTGGCCTAGAAACCCATTCCAAACAAGCTCCCTAAGTACAACGGGACCATAGACCCTAATGAACACGTTACTGCCTACACCTGCGCAGTAAAGGGCAATGACATAAAGGATGACGAGATCGAGTCCATCTTACTGAAGAAATTCAGAGAAATGATGACATCACAACCTAGCTCCCAAACCCATAGATTCATTTGCCATGCTAGTAGATTCCTTCATAATGGCACACGCCGGTGACATCAAAGTATCAACAAGGAAGTCCGACGTATTCAAGATTAAGTAGAGGGAGAATGAAATGCTACGAGAATTCGTATCTCGTTTCCAAATGGAACGAATGCAACTACCCCCAATATCCGACAACTGGGCGGTGCAGGCCTTCACTCAGGGCTTGAACGAACGAAGCTCGGTGGCTTCGGAACAGTTGAAATAGAACTTGATCGAATATCTAGCTACGATCTGGTCGGACGCCCACAACTGGTACCAGTCGCAAATCAAGGTCGAGGATGACCAGCTGGGGGGCCCCTCGGGCTCACTATACCCAAGAAGGCTACTAGCAAAGAAACTAAAACCAAACAAAGAAATATATTGGTCGTACGTCGAAGACAGGAGGAATGCCACGAGATGCAACCTACCTCGCAACAGTCGGAGAATGGTCGAGGACGGTATTCTTAAGGGCTCGTCAATAGAGCCAGATTCGACATAGACACGAGGCCATCAGGGGCACCTCACCTATTAGAATACAACTTCAACGTTGTTGTATCGAACATCGTGCTCACCATCAGTAAAATTGGGGACACCAAATGGCCCAGGCCTATTCAGTCGGATCCTTCCTAGAGGAATCACAGCTTGGTATGTGAACTTCATAATACGCATGGCCATAGGACCGAAGATCACCATCATATCCGAAAGAAAATAACCAAGCTACTCCATAAAAGTCACCGCCGAGGATTCTTGAGCAATCGAGCTCAAGTTCTGTTCCGAGAAAGAAAGACGGCCAAGAAGAACGAATCAAATTGGCCGCGACACATTACCATGATATTAGAGGAGCGCCGACACTATCCAGGAACTTGTGAAGAGGAGGACAAAAATATCCATCACCAGAGAAAAATGGACCCAGGGATACGTACCCAAAGACACCCTCGCATTCGACAAGAAAGGCTCCGATACCTCGCCCCAACCTCATAGCAACGCACTGGTAACCTTCTTCCTCATTTGTTCATTTCATATAAACCATGTGCTCGTAAATTTAGGTGGCTCGACCAACATTATTGGGTCGAAGGCGATAGAGCAGCTCGGACTACCAGGCCAAATCATGCCCACCTCCCAAATCCTTGGCGGATTCAACACGGCGATTGAAACAATGAGAGAAGAGATCAACCTCTCAGTCGGCGTGGCCATCGTAGATCGGAACGCCAATTTCCATGTTTTCAAAAGGGATGCGAGGTATAAATACCTTATTCGGACGGCCGCAGACGCACCGCGTGAAGGCAGTACCATCCCCTCTTTGCCAAATAATAGAAACCCCAGCAAAGGACGGAATTAAAATCGTCGACGGGGAGTGACACGCGGTAAGGGAAGTGTTCGCATTACGTAACGTAGCACCAACACCAATATCTCCACTCTTGAAAGAGTCAAAGGTTAATCAAACTATGTCTTCGGCTAAGCCCGATTAAACACAGTGGAAGGTCGTACAGAGTCCTCACTCCAAACAACAGGGACACACCAGGTCTCGAAACAGTGCTTGCGCATCCCGCGATAAAGTAAGACCACCTCCCTCTTTTGTTATTTTTACAATAACCCATATGCAGGTGCCCGGTTAGGGCGGCCGAAAGTGTTAACTCAACCCGAAGATCCCAAGGCCTTAAATGGAATCCGTTGCACTATTTCCCTTCGGCTGAGCTTTCGTCCCAAAGAGCATTTCGCCGGCAAGGTTATTAATGGGGCAACACGCTACCTAAGGAGGATCCGACAAGCTTGCAGGGCTTCTTTTGCAATCAACCCCGAACTTTTGAGGACACCCCTTTGAGAGGCCATCCACTTGGAAGAGCAAGAAAACAACGAACAAAGTTCCAATAGAGAACAATGTACCGGGCCAAACGGTCAAATGAACCGTGCCCACATAAGTCGAGCTTACGGCAACAAAACAACATGTACTTACGCCAATCAATTAAAGAATATCTTACTCCAAAGAAAATTCAACATGTTCACAGCGAGAATCCCTCCATCGAGTACATCCCGAAATACTCGGAGACTAGCGTCAATAATTTGATACCCGCATGGCCTCAGGGTCAGAACTCCATTCTCATAAGTCCTCAATGAGGCAATTCCAAGCTCATGAGTAACGGCCTTCGAGCCTAAGCAAACTCGATGACTCGAAGATTATCGCCAATTGCCGCTCACTTAAAAACCCGAGGTTGTAAGACCTCAAGCGGGCAAACTCGGTCTAGCAAGATCTATTTAATATAGCAGCAAAACCTGTAAAACCTCAACAGGCATGACAAAACTGTAAGACCTCAATAGGCATGAAAATTTTGTACAACCTTACTATAGGCATAAAACTTGATCCCGGAGTTTAAGCTATATGTCGCATTTGTAAGACTCCTAAAAGTTCATACCCTCGATGTAGATGCCTAAACTACCATACTCGGGATCAAAAATGGCTCCGTCCAAAAACAAATGACTACGGTCAATACGGCTGCACCAGCTAAATTAATGCAACTCGGGGACGCCCGACCATTGCTATAAAATCACAGGCCATTACTTCGAATCTACTTCGAAAAGAACCGGTTAAACAGGCTACCCTCGATAGGAAAACGAGCTTCGACCATGTCATCTCCAAATCACAAGGATTCGAGTTACTCAGCCTACGAGCTAAACCTTCTGAAGTGCTAGAACATCGCCTCAAATGACTTGACATCGAGGTTCTTCCCAAACCAACAACGGGTCAGGCAAAATCATTTTAAAAGTCCTTAACGAGAGGAAAACAAAGTCTACATATGCCCAAGGGCAAAAGCATAAGAGCCATTGTCTCCAGCCAAACGAGCCTCAGGGCCACACACCAAAAGGTCGCAATGACCAAAAGCGTAAGATCCACTGCCAACAGCTTAATATTTGAAAGCTTGAGGATCAAAGTGAGCTTGAGTCATAACCCGATTCGGAGACCAGATCAAAAATAGTTAACTACACATGCCTAAGGGCAAAGCGTAATAGCCATTGTCGCCAGCTTCATAAGCCTTAGGGCCACATACATAAAAGGTCACTTTGATCCAATGCGTAAGATCCATTGTCGCCCGTCCATGCAGACACAAAAGTTTGAGGGTCAAATGTGCCCGAGTCAAAAATTGACTCGGAGACTGAACCTGAAATAGTTAAGATACAAATGCCCAAGGGCAAGGCGTAAAGGGCCATTGTCGCCCGCCCATGCAGACACAAAAGATTGAGGATCGAATGGGCTCGAGTCGAAGCCCGATTCGGAGACTAAACCCAAAATAGTTGAGCAAAAGCATAAGAGCTCTAACGCCAGCTTACATTAAAGGCTGCATCGACCAAACGCATAAGAGCCCCCGGGCATACCTGATAAGCCCCAGATCCATATCACGAATCTAAAGATTCTCACCAACTCTAAAACCAGTCCACCTGGTCAGAAGCAAAGCAAAAAGGGATACATAAGAAATAAAGCTTCAATTTCTCTTCTATTTACATACATAAAAAAAGTGCATCCTCTTTCTACAAACACACTCTAGAAATATTACAAACAAGATGGTAGAGTCTACGCCCCACCCCCGAGGGTTACGACCTATCAACCTTGTCTTCACTCTCCTTAACATCGGCTAGGAATGACCGAGCGTTGCGCTCGTCTGCCCTCGCTCGCACCAGCTCTTCCGGGAGAATAAAACCCATGGCACCAATCTCTTAAATTACCCTTCTTCGGGATCTGCAATGAACATATTCCTTGATCCTCTCTTAACAATCGAGGGCCCTCTTCAACTCGGATTGGGAATTAGTAGCATCCTTCAAACGAATCGCCATCTCCTGATCAGCCTTAGTCCGGCTTAATGCTGCTTCAGCCCAAGCATCAACGATCTCAGCCCTGACCTTGGAAAGTTCAGACTCGAGCTTCGTGATCATATCTGCTTGAACTAAAGCATTGTCATGAGCCAAGCGAAGTTGGGCCTCGAAGGCAGGAACTTTAGCCAGGGCACCCTTCTCCTCTGAAGCTTGAGCCTGCACCTGAGCTCTTAGCTCGCCACAGTCATTCCTAACTCGGTCGGCTTCGCCCCTAAGGTGCTCCAAAGCCTCCGCCTTTTTCTGCAACTGAGATAGGCAAAAAGTTAACCCAAAGGGTTAAAAAGCGAAATTCATACCACGGAAAATTACTTGCTCCATCAAAAAGCTCTCATAATTCAAGCTTTGGTACGCCTCATATCGCCAGTGCATCAACTCAACTTCCTTATCCTCGCAAAGGAGACTAAGGGACCTACCTTTATCCAGAGATTTCCGGAGCCTATCCCCATGATGGAGTAGCTAAGACCTAAGCCTGTCAAAGGCCTACAGAAGAAAAATTTGATAAGGAAGGGAAGACGCGAGTTGCGTAAGGCCTGCGCCAAAACTCACCGCGAAGTGAAGCCGGGGGACTTCCTCAAAGTTCGAGCACACTTCTGTTGATCCAGCCCCCTCGGCCCTGGAAGAACCAACCTAGGTCGAAGCATGATCACTCGGAGGAACCACCACTCAAGAACTGGAGACTTCGGGTACAGTAGGCTCGGGCGATGTTTTCTCCTCGAAGACTCGGACCCGTTTAGCCCCGCTAAGAGCTCCATCGCACTGTAGGTGCATATCCCGTTTATCACTATCGTCCCTTAGATCGGAATCTGGAAACTCCTCCCCCTCTCCGGAGGAGCACAACCTCGCCCTTGGGGACCTTCCGATACCTACGACGGCAACGTTAGTACATAAAAAGAGGAAAATGTCGTCCCAAATATAAGAAGGACAAGGTAAAAGCAGCATACGCACTTACCTTGGTATTTTGCTTCCCATCTACCCCGGGACACAGCTCGCCACCTACGCTCGTCACAAGTCGAATGGGTCGTCAGCTTCCGGACGCAGCCGGGTAGATCAGGAACTTCGCCCGGCGCCCATGAAATTGCTGAAAGAAAGAAGGAAAAGCGATTACTAAACTAGTTTTCACCATGAGCGAATTTGAGAAAGCACGAGACGATCCACTCACGCATGTAATTCCATTCCTCAGGGAATGGCATAAGTTCCACAGGGATAACATCAATCGTCCGAATCTAGAAGAATCGACTAATCCACTCTCGATCTATATGTTCCTCATTATCAATAACAAAGGGCGTGGATGAATGGCACCACAAGGTTAGTAGACCTCGATGATGAAAGAGCCGGTACAGCCTGACGAGGTGACTAAGCGTGAATTCAAGCTCTGCTTTCTCTGCAAAGAACCTCATCATTAACACTATTTTCCAAAACGATGAATGTATCTGTGCCTAAGTAACTCGGTACTTTAAACAGAAATCAAGCACGAACCTATCAAATGGGCCTAGCACAAAAGGGTACAAGTACACGTTCAGGAATCCATTGGTGAGGTCCGTCATACCCTTATTCGGGGGAAGCGCCTGCAACGCTGCCCCCTCGCCCCATCCGTAGTCTCTCCTCACTATCTCCAGATGCTCCTCTCTTATCGAAGGCATAGTCTTCAGAGTAAACTCCCGTAAATCCTGAGCACTGGGAGTAGAACTCTCCCCTCCCTGCTGGGCAGACCCTGAAGTGGCAATCATGGCTATGGTGGAATGAGCAAACTAAAGTAGAAACCTACACAAACACTTTTTGCGCTTGAAGTAACAAAGGCCTTGATGCCAAAGCAGAAGGATAGCTGTCTAAAATAATGTGATCTTAAAAGAAGCAGGAGGAACCCCATATATATGTGGGGAAACAACAACGATTCTACTACCCAGGTTAGGCCCCGAGAGGCTAACGGATTCGGTACGCGCTCCGAAGTGGTACCCCGACCCCAAGGACCTTCGTCAAAAGGAAGCTAGGTTTCAAAAGGTCAGCGACATCGTCTCCAGTCTCGAGAAGGTATCCGACCTCGAAGGTTTCAAAAAGAAAAGTAAGCACTTCAAGCTTCGTCCTTGAGGGTTCGACCTTAGGACATCACCCGGCCATGGGTAACCTCTCCACAAGAGCCCATCTGCAGTGCCTTAAAATGTTATCCACATCAAGTTCAAAGTAGATCTTTAGGTGCCCAAAGTTGACCTTCACTCAGAGACCGCCCTCAAAGATTTCAAGGTTCGATATGCCATCTTCATGTGGTTCGAGGGTCCCGACAATCGGAGTCTATCAGATTGCTTTAGGCTTGGTCCGAGGAACCACAGTAGGCTCGGAAAGGAGTAGATATCAAAAGCAGAAGTAAAGAAGATGCCTTTATAATTCATGAATATTAGCTTACAATGACCCTCGGGGGGTCATTACATATAATTACAAAAGCCTCTAAGAGGTCATTACACAGAAACAAAGAAACAAAGAGGCATACACCTATGGTGAAAACCTAAGAACCTAGTCCATCCTCGAAGGTTCATCTCCGGTATAACCATCTCCGAGCGTCGCCTCCTCGAGCTCGCATCCTCAAAGGAAACTCCTTTGATCGTTATCTCCTCTAGGTTCCCAGCTCAATCCTGCGGAAAGTCCTCACCGAGGGAGAAGATGAAGAAGAGGAAAAGGAGGGATGCAGAAGAGGCAGAGAAAAGAGACATAGCCCGCCGAAGTCAAAGGTTGAAGATTCGGCGGGCCCCATCCTCAATGGCCGGCTATGCCATTTTATCCCTCGGGAAAGAAAAAAACCAAGGGATGAAGTGCCACACCAGTTCAAGGTAGGAGAGTGAGTAGCGGTGTATAGTCCAAATAACTTTCTAAAAAAAAGGGAAAGTTGATTCCCTGTCTATCGTCATCTCGAGCCAATAAGGATAGCAGTAACAATCGCGACAACAACGGCAGCGACGACAAGATGGTATAATCTCGCTTGACAAAGGGAAGCTCAGGCAAAAGGCCATCGCCCGGACGATGGGAACACAGCCAAAAAAACTTAAGGCTGCGAACTTAAAACATGGTGATTAACAAAATAGAAAGATGGCGAGAAGGAGGGGATAAATGAATGATGAAAGACACTTGGATAGAAAAATGACGCCAGAATGCCCCCATTTATAGGGGATAATGACACGGTCATCAATTCCTTTGGAAGGCTTACCGGCAGGCATAATTAATGTGTTCTCGAGGAGCCGAATCGACGGCGGTACTTTCACTTTGAAGAACGGGAATCGATAGTGCATTGAATGATATCGAAAAGACAAGTCCATGGAATGTCCTGCTTATCATGAAAATTCACGCAATAGATTGTATCATCGATGTGACGTCGTCATGGCAAGCCTGAGGATTCGGGTATCATAATCGTTTCTCATCGCTTCGTTCTGAGAAACGCGGAGACCATCTGTATGCGGCGAAATCGGAAGGTCTAAATTCTTACCATCAAGCCACTTGAGGAGAATACCTCGAGACCCCGAGGACACGAAGCTATGACCGAGTTCCCTCCCTCAGAGCTCGTCGAGGTCCGACTTAAAGAAGATACAGATCGAGGGTAGAGTCAAATGGGGGACTCCCAAGGCACATGACTAAGTCTGACAAAGCCAGCCTACCCAGAGCCTGTATCAAGGCGTCACGTCTTGTCGTCCCATCTCCATGCTTTTACAATTAATGTATTTTGTACTATAGCGGGATTCTCCTCCTATATAAAGGGGATCCTCACCACTTTGAAAAGGGCAGTCATTGATCCAACTATTCTACACAAGATCAATAACAACTCTCTCTCTCTCTCTTTTCTCTCTAACTTACTCGCTCGAGACTACCTCTTTCATTTATTGCTTTCATACTTGTTCTTCATTCATTACTTGATATCGGTTATAAAGAGCCTTCTTTTAATTACATCTTAACTGTTAGCCCCTTCCCGGTTACCTCGATAGCTCGACCTCGAGCCCAGGTATCGACCTCGAGCCCAGGTATCGACCACGAGGCCCTTCATCGGTTAGCCCGAGGCCTGGACAGCTAGCTCCTCGGTTTGATTATAACTCTATTTTAGTTCGTATTTCGTCGTTAAGCTACACATATCTAGCATCAACTGCTCTAACAACTAGCATAAAAATAGATCACGTATTTTTATAGTCACATCAATAAATTTAATTGTTATTACCATTTTCACGGTAAACAGGACTAAAGCAATTGCTTCACCTACTTTAGGGAAGGGTTTTCCCTGAAAGCACCACAATCACACGAGCACAAGCCTACTTACATACCGCATTATGATACAATAGACCAACATTACTTGTACAAAATCATGCGTACCTTATTTTTCTCACAGAGTAAATATACATAAAAACATATCATGAAGGGTCAAATATGGTGGCGGAGCCACTATAGTTTAATTGACATCTCAATGCCAAAACATTACATACGTAATTAGGTCAATTATTTATGTTTATATAAATATAGTATATGGTTGAATTTGAAATCCCTTAGCTTGTTCGTTTTTTTGTATTACTCCTTAGTGAAATGCACCAGACCATTGTCTTTAGTCTTGTTTTATTAAAGACAATTGTCAACAATATTTAGCTGTAGCAGAATCCAAGGGGGAGTGTTATGATAAATATCACATTATGGTGGATGTCTACTCTTCTTCCATGATCTTCATCTCAAATGTTTAATGACATATTCAATGACATATTTTGTATGTTCAATGACATATTCCATGACATATTTTCTTTACTTTTTATGCATATATAAAGGTCTTGTAATAGATAGAAAAATACACACAACTGAATAAGAAAATCTCTTCCTTCTCTCTTTCTCTCTATATCTCTTAACTTGTTTTTCCTTGTTCTATATTGTTATTTTTGAGCTACAATTCTTAACACGTTATCAGCACGACTCTAGCCTTGTCGAAAGTTAAGTGCAATTCTTCATCCGAAAGAAATTAAAATTCCCCAGTCTTCAATTGGATCCAAGATGAGTAATGAAGATTTATGTCTTTTGGATAGTGCTATAACTCACACAATATTAAGAGAAAAGAAATTTTTCTCTTATTTGGTTATGAAAAAAGCCTATGTTAACACAATATCCGGTAGTACAAAGTTGATTGAGGGCTCCGTAAGAGCAACCTTATTATTACTCGAAGGAACGATATTAACTATTGATAATGCATTGTATTGTAGAAAGTCTCAAAGAAATTTATTGAGTTTCAAAGCTATTTGCCAAAATGGCTATCATGTTGAGACATCAAACGAATGAAAGGTTAAATACCTTTATATTACTATAATAAAAGCGGGTAAAAGATATATGCACGAAAAATTACCCGCATTTTCTTCTGGGTTGTACCACACAAATATTGGTGTGGTTGAATCACATGCCATAGTAAACAAAATATTTACTACTTCTAATGATTTTATCATTTGGCATGACCGGTTGGGCCATCCCGGTTCTAACATGATGCGCAAAATAATAGAGAATTCAAATGGGCACACATTGAAGAACAAGAAGATTCTTCAATTTAAGGAATTCTCCTGTGATGCTTGTTCTTAAGGAAAATTGGTTATTAAACCATCAGCAGCTAAAGTTGGAATTGAATCCCCTGCATTTCTGGAACGTATACAGGGTGATATATGTGGGCCTATACACCCTCCATATGGACCATTCAAATATTTTATGGTCTTGATAGACGCATCTACAAGATGGTCACATGTATGCTTACTCTACGAAAACATCAGGTTTTAGCGACGGACAAATTTTGTAGCTAAACAGAAAAATTTGTCGCTAATCTCATTTTGCGACAGATTAGCAACAGATTATCAAGAAATTCTGGTAGCTACGAGCGTTTTAGCGATAGATTAGTGACAACGTTCGTAGCTAATTCCAGTTTTTTTTGTAGTGTTATTGTCAACTCGTAATATGGCATTTGCGAGATTGTTGGCCCAAATAATAAGATTAAGAGCACAATTTTTAGATTATGCAATTAAGACAATTCGTCTTGATAATGCCGGTGAATTTACATCTCAGGTCTTTATGGCCATTGGAATAAAAGTTGAGCATCTGGTTGCTCATGTTCATACTCAAAATGATCTAGCAGAATCATTGATTAAACGCCTCCAATTAATAGCTAGACCATTATTAATGAGGACAAAACTTTCCCTTTCAGTGTGGGGACATGCTATTTTGCATGCAGCAGCACTTATGCACATAAGGCCAACCAGTTATCATGAAATCTCCCCATTACAGTTGGCTTTTGGTCAGGAGCCAAATATTTCCCATCTAAGAATTTTTGGATGTGCAGTATATGTTCTAATTGCTCCACCACAACGCACAAAGATGGGTCCCCAAAGAAGATTGGGAGTATATGTAGGTTATGAATCTCCTTCTATTATTAAATATCTAGAGCCTATGATAGGAGATTTGTTTACAACCAGATTTGTTGATTGTCATTTTGATGAATCAATTTTTCCAACATTAGGGGGAGAAAATAAGCAGGTGAAAAAGGGGATAGATTGGAACGTATTATCTTTATCTCATTTGGATCCTCATACAAATCAATGTGAACGAGAAGTTCAAAGGATCATTTATATGCAAAATGTCGCAAATCAATTGTCAGATGCATTTACTAACCTTCCACGGGTTACTAAATCGCATATTCTAGCTGTAAATGCTCTAATTCGAGTTGATGTCTCAGCTGGATAGTATGATAATGCAAAAGAGTCTAGGCCACGCCTTAAACGTGGTAGACCAATCGGTTCCAAGGATAAGAACCCCCGAAAGAGGAAAGGAACAAATGATCAAGTTGATCATAACATATAGGCAATTGCTCAAGAGGAGCATAAAGACATAATAATTGATAAGACCTCACAGGAGGTTCTAGTACCTAGAAATGATGAAAATGAAGAGATCTCAATAAGTTATGTCTCTACGGGAACCGAAATAACGTTATTGTTGACAACAATTTTGCATATAATGTTGCAGTTGAAGTAATTCAACAAGATGGGGATCTTGAGCCAAAATCTGTCGATGAATGTAGACAGAGAAATGACTGACCAAAATGAAAAAATGCAATTCAAGCGGAATTGGCTTCACTCGAAAAACATGAAGTTTTTGGACCAATAGTCCAAACACCAGAAGGTGTCAAGCCAGTGGGGTACAAATGGGTTTTTGTGCGAAAACAAAATAAAAAAGGTGAAATCATAAGACATAAAACACGACTTGTGGCACAAGGGTTTTCGCAAAGGCCTGACATTGATTATATGGAGACATATTCTCCTGTGGTAGATGCAATTACCTTCAAGTATTTAATAAATTTGGCAGTCCATGAAAAACTTGATATGAGGTTGATGGACGTTGTCATAGCCTACTTATATGGCTCACTGGACAATGAAATTTTTATGAAAATTCCTGAAGGATTTAAAGTTCCTGAAGCACATAAAAGTTCAAGAGAAACTTGTTCAATAAAACTTCGGAAATCCTTATACGGATTGAAGCAATCAGGAAGGATGTGGTACAATCACCTTAGCGAGTATTTGCTAAACCAAGGGTACAAAAATGACCCTATTTGCCCTTGTGTCTTTATTAAGAGGCCTGGATCTGAATTTGTCATCATAGATGTGTATGTTGATGACTTGAATATCATTGGCACTTCTAAAGAGCTTCCCAAGGTCGTAGAATGTTTAAACAAGGAATTCGAGATGAAAGATCTCGGAAAGACAAAATTATATCTCGATTTGCAAATTGAACATTTGGCAAATGAGATTTTTGTTCATCAATCTGCCTACATAGAAAAGGTATTGAAACAGTTTTACATGGATGGAGCACATCCATTAACTACTCTGATGGTTGTTCGATCACTTGATGTGAATAAGGATCCGTTCCGACTCAAGAAAAGAATAAAGAGCTTCTTGGTCCTGAAGTACCATATCTTAGTGCAATTGGTGCACTAATATATTTTGCTAACATTACAAGGTCTGACATAACTTTTTCTGTAATGTCTTAGCAAGATATAGCTCTGCTCCTACAAGGAGACACTGGAATGGGATCAAACACATTGCGATATCTAAAAGGAACTACCGATATTGGCTTATTTTATGGCAATGATTGCAATCCCGATCTTGTTGGTTATGTCGATGCTGGGTATTTATCTGACCCGTATAAGGCTCGATCTTAAACAGGTTATGTGTTTACATGTGGAGGAACTGTCATATCTTGGCGATCGATAAGCAATCAATCGTGGCTACTTCTTCTAATCATGCTGAGATAATTGTTATTTATGAAGCAAGTCGAGAATGTATTTGGTTGAGGTCTATAATACATCTTATCCAAGACAAATGTGGTTTAAAGTGTGACAAACTACCCACAATTTTGTATGAAAACAATGCAGCATGCATAGCCCAATTGAGGGGAGGATTCATAAAAGGAGATAGGACAAAGCACATTTCACCAAAGTTATTTTTTACACATGATCTTCAAAAGAATGGTGATATCAATGTGCAATAGATTCGTTCAAGTGATAATATGGCTGATTTGTTCACCAAATCTCTACCGACATCAACCTTCAATAAACTGGGGTACAAGATTAGGATATGAAGGCTCAAGGATGTGAGTTGATGCTCTCATTAGGGGGAGTTAATACGCGTTGTACTCTTTTTCCCTTACAAGGTTTTGTCCCACTGGGTTTTTCTTGCAAGGTTTTTAACGAGACAGCCAAAAGGCGTATTTCTAAATATGTGTACTCTTTTTCCTTCACTATGATTTTTTTCCCATAGGGTTTTTTCCTAATAAGGTTTTAACGAGGCACATTATTTATGGACATCCAAGGGAGAGTGTTATGATAAATATCACATTATGGTGGATGTCTACTCTTCTTCCATGATCTTCATCTCAAATGCTTAATGACATATTCAATGACATATTTTGTATGTTCAATGACATATTCCATGACATATTTTCTTCACTATTTATGCCTATATAAAAGTCCTGTAATAGATAGGAAAATACACGCAATTGAAGAAGAAAATCTCTTCCTTCTCTCTGTATCTCTTAACTTGTTTTTCCTTCTTCTACATTGTTATTTTTGAGCTACAATTCTTAACAAATGATTCCTTTTTTTCTTTCTTGCGTGTGCTGGGGGTTGATCAATTTTTGTAGTTGTAATTATTGGGTAGTTGGGACGTTAAAAGAGGAGTCTAATACCTATGCAGTCATGTCATCCGGCGACTATCACGCTCTCTGTCTCTTCTTTTGTTACAGAGGTAAGAGATGGAGGGGGGCTGGCTTCTTTGGTGTACAAAGCTGTGAACACATTCCCGGTGTCTCCGCAAATTATTTTGTCAATTCACTTATCCATGTCTATGCAATTATGTCCATATAAAGGAGAAAGGCAGACATTTCCTCCACCACTTTCTGTGACTCTGACTGAGGATATATATATTCAGAAGAAAGTGCACTTTAAGACTGGAAAAAAAATTGGTAGGTTGGACATCTACTCCCTCAGTTCATTTTTAATTGTCCACTTTTGACTTTGTATTTCTTTTAAGAAAAAAATCAATGAACTATATGTTTTATACTATTACCTATAAATTCATAATAATGATAGCATTTTCAAAAGTCTTGGGAAATGATTAGGAGAATTGATTAGTTAATGATAAGAATAGAATGGGAAGGAAAAAAAAGATTGTCTTACTTTTGATTTTAGTATAGTGGACAAGTAAAACCGAAAATGTATTTTTAGTATAGTGGCCAAATAAAAGTAAAAATATATTTTTAATATAGTGGACGAGTAAAAGTAACAGAGGGAGTATTATAATTCAAATGATAATTTCCCTTTTCTACTTTAACTGATATGGTGGTTGGTTTCTCTTTGTTGATAGTAGAAAGTTGTGGAATTCTAAATGCGGCGTTTGCTAGCTAGTCTAAGTTCCATTAATTTCAAATTAATGAAGTCCATTTAGCATTAAGAACATTAACCCAAAAAACGGATAATTATTTTCTAATAGTATAAGAGCTTGATGAGCAAAATTTGCAAACTCAAAAAGAAAAAAAAATACTCTTTTAAAATTCGACTTGACTGCATATAGAGGCACTTATCGCATAACAAGCCAATCCGATCTTTTACGCTAAAGTGATAAGACAAAAGTACCATAAAACGGTTTACTTTTATAGTATAGAACTCATAAATTTCAATTCGTTTGAATTCCAACATAATTAATCTTCTATGAACATTTTTATTAGTAAATAATGTAAAAAGAAAAAAGGGAATCTATTTAATACGTTCACCTTGGTGTACTGTTATTTGAGTTTAAAAAATTTATGCTTGTGATAACCTCGTATAGCTAGAAAAGAAGTAATTCTGTAAGAGCCTGGTTTGGCCAAGATGCCAAAAACTGTTTATTTTGAAAAGTGCTTTTAAAAAATTACTTTTGCAAAATTATAGTTTGAGTTTGGCTAATTCATTTGATTAGTGTTTTTTGCAAGTACATTATTTTTGGCCAATCTTTTCAAAAAGTTACTTTTAAGTATCAAATTACGAAAAAAACACAATAAAGGCTAAATTTACAATTAGTACTATTTAAAAAAGAGAAATGAATTTAGTATTTTTGTCAAAATCAAGCTAGATGTGCCATGGACATGGAGGCAAAATCTAGTGAGAAGGGAAGAAATACAGAGAGCAACCACTACAAGAAATTGAGGATACGACGACATTTATTTAGTGACTATTGAAATAAATGTCGGAAAATTTCCTTTTTTTAACATTTATGACAAAATGTCGTAAAAACTACGATATTTAATATTAATTTTCATAGAAACAATGACATTTGATACTAGACGTCATAAAAATAATGACATTTGATAGGAAATATCATTAAAACAATGACATTTGATACAAAATGTCGTCAACATAATGACATTTCTTAAGAAATGTCATAAAAAGTATGACATTTGCTACAAAATATCGTAAAAATTAGACATTTGATACAAAATATCGTAAAAAGGACGACATTTGTATAAAATGTCATAAAAACAATGACATTTGGTCCAAACTGTAGTAAAAATACGACACTTATATCAAATGTTGTAAAATTATTTTTGATACAAATGACAAAAAAAATATGACCTTACTTTAAATGTCATATTATTTGTCGGTAATTACGAACATTTACATCTACAATTGGAAATTTCTCTATACTTTCTAAATTTTAAATCATTCTTTGTCTTATAAAAAATATCACACCCTTTATATTTAATATTTAATTTGTTAAAATATTGTGATAATTACCTACAATATAGACGATTTCTCTTCTTGTTGCTTAATATTTTAAAAGGCTCGTCCAGGACTAGCTCATGGGCGAGGCATTTGCACAATGCCTGGAGGCGGCTCAAGTGTAGGGCTTAATTTGTGAGGCTTACATGCACCACAAACATAAGATTATGCACCCTACATGCCTATCGCTCAGCGTTTGGGCTCGCTCAATAAGTACTAGGTAAATCATCTGTTAAATTTTCTAATTAATGGTGTAGACCCTCAAAATACATTAACAAACAAATGATCTTAACTCAAATAAATAGTCATAGTATTGTATAGTATTTACTAAGTGAAAACATCGTGAGAGTTAATATTATTTGAACATTTTCTCTGAATATATAGATAATCGAACTATATATCTTTACCCGCTATTGATTTTTATTTCTTAATTTTTTGTCTACCAAAAGAGACTTTAATATTTTGTATTTATTTCTGAAGGAGTAATATTTTGAATTATAATATTGATAAAGTTTATTGATTATTACTTTTAGGAAGGTAATTAAATGTGTAGTTTGATAATAATTTATAACTTCTGGCCTTTTAGGGAAATAATCAAATATGTGGTTTGATAACAATTTTAACACTATTGCATTGTTTATACTTGTAAAACATGTTAGATATTTTGGTTTTTTATGAGTTTCCTTAATCCTTTGATTTTCTTAGTCTTTTAATGCACTTTCTATTTTTTTATTTTATATATATATATATATATATATATATATATATATATATATATATATATATATATATATATATATATATATTGATTTCTTGAACTAAAAAATTTAAAGATTCATGAGGCTTACGACTCGCCCGATATTAAGTGAAATGCCCACGTATGATGGACTTTCGGACATAATTAATTAAGTAATTGAAACATTTAATATATATATATATATATATATATATATATATATATATATATATTAAAATATTAATATTTAGTCAAAATATATATTATTATTACTACTACTTGTTAGATGTTGGATTTAAAGATGAAATATTTAAAATAAAACAAAAATATATATGAAATCAAGGAACCAACATTTACTGACCAAACTTGACAAAGTCGTAGCCTTACAAGCACCTCAAGACCCATCCCTTCTCTTCTCTCAATCTAAAATCAATTTTGGCTCAAAATCTCAAATTGGGTTTAGCCAAAATTTCTCAAGTCCGCTCCCTCCACCCCAAGACTCAAAAGGAGCTATGTATGGAGAGTATTGGAGATTTAGAAGGAAAAAAATTTGGCGGTAAGAATTTTGCTTCCCTCCTCCCAATTCTAAAAATATAGTTTTCCTTCCTTAGTTAGAATTCTACAAAAAAAACCTAATTTTTTGCATTCCACTGTGCAATAATAGATACTCGGAGACGAAAATCTCTGAGGCTTTTGCTGCTGAGATTCACAAAGTTTATTTTCTACATATTCAAGGTACCCAATTTAGTTAACAGATATCTTTCTTTTTCTTAGTTATTCGGATTTGGGTTAATAAATTTCTTTCTTTTTCTTAATTATTCGAATTTGAGTTAACAATTTCTCTTTTAGGTATTGATTGGTAGATTGATTTTGATTTTTTTTAGTGTGTTTCTGGGTGTTTGTTGTTTAGTACATTTATAAAGCTGGATATAAGATTTTCATTATTTGGTGGTAGATTAAGCTTAGAGTTTAATTAGATTATTAGTTTCTTGGTGATTAAAGCGTTAATTATTGTATAGTAACTAATTGGTTATTCTTTTTGTTGTCTGTTTGGTTAAAAAAATTGGATCTTGCATTTTTTTTTTGTATGTGTGAGAGAGAAATTTTGGTGTTAATCTTTGTGAGGAGTACCTCATTTTGCTGTTTTTAATAAATATATTAATATAAATTTTTATCAAGTAAAAGTTTTTGTTGTCTATACAGTTGTGTCAGTTTATACAAAATATCTTTTAGATATTGATTATTAGATTTTTTTTATTTGGTTTTGGTTTATTGGGGTAATTATAGTTTAATCCATCTCTAAAGATTTCATTATTAACCACTGATACCACAACGCCTTCTTCATTGGTAAGAAAAACAGCGATGAATCCTCTGTTATCGCCAGATAAACTGTTTATGAGGGAAAACTGCAATCTTTAGTAAAAGTTTGCAGTGTTGCAATATGATGATTTAATTATTTGCTTGTCTTTTTCTGTGCTCTAGCATTCATATGAAATCAAGTCTTAAGTTGTATAATAGACTCGAGTATGATTTGGTAAATGTGCATCCTCTGTGTATGTTGGTCAATTGTTGCAGAGAGAAACAAGCCAGTTTTTTGACTTATATTTGTGCCTGCAAAAATGTCTTGTTAGGTTGGAATTAGGAGAAACACATGTGGTATAATGAAATGTTATGGAATACTATAATTGGCTTACATCATCTGTTTCCTTCCCATTCCTGGAAAACTGAATTTAATGTCATTACCATTTCGTGCGATAGTCATATTACTAGAACCAATTCTTAGACCTGTAATATATGCTTGAATGTTGTTGTTAGTGCATGGATTCATCTGTCGATATATGTTTTCTTATTTCATCATTCATTGAGAGTTTAATTGGATTATGGTATCTTGATTATCAGATACTTTGTTCATTTTGTTGAGTTTGCAAGTTGATTTCCTAATTGATAATAGTATGAATTGGTTATTCATTATAGTTATGTCCTGCGTTGAGTTGAGGGTATGTCGAAAACAGTCTCCCTACCTTTTAGGTAGGGGTAAGATCTTCGTACATACTACCCTCCCTAGACCCCACTAGTAGAATTATACTGGGTTTATTTTTGTTGTTGTTGTTGTTCTTAGTTGTTCAGAAGAATGTTAATCTTTTTAACATGATAAAAGAAGAGAGTCGAGTATGTTATTTGACCAACATAGAAATAGTATATGGAAGAGCACATGGAATTGTGGCCCGAATAACAGCTGGATGATACTATATTTGAAAATGAAGAGGATATTAAATGGGTTAGAGAAGGTTTGCCGGGAATAGAAATTGACCCACTTACTTTGGAAAGTAATGAAATATATGATGAAGAAGACGACATATCTTAGTTACTTTATTTTTTTTGGCGCTATTTTAGTAAAGATTGTTATTAAACATAGATCATCGAGTTGAAATTAATGACATTTGATGCAAATGTAAATTAAATATCGGTAAATAAATTTGTGACATTTAAACAGCATAATACGACATTTATTAAATGTCGTCATATCTCCATTTTCTTGTAGTGAACATAGATGATCGTAGAGAGAGAAAAAAAATTGTATTTCATTTTCTTTCTTTCATAACTAAATTTGTACAGGAGTATATTTCTAATATATATAGAACTGCTAATGTGACTAATGGACTATTCTAGAAATGTACATGTTAAATAGCATACTGTACAAACACCCTCAACTAGACTTTATATCTCTACACTCCCCTTCAAGTTGAGAATGAAAAATATTTTTCATTCCCAACTTGGTCAACATAAAAGCATGTTGCTGATGGCCAAGAGGCTTTGTCAAAATGTCTGTTGGTTGGTGTTGACTTGGTATGTGAGAAGTTTCAATCAGCCCATCTTGTATTTTTTCTCTTATGAAGTGATAGTCTATTTCAATGTGTTTCGTTCTCTCATGATACATAGGATTTGCTACAATTTGTAATGCAGCTTTATTATCATAAAACAACTTCATTGGCAACTTCACATCCATTCTTAATTCTTTCAGTAATCCATTAAGCCAAACCAACTCTGCCACTGTGTGTGCTGTGCTTCTATACTCTGCTTCAGCAGAACTTCTAGAGATAGTGCTGTCACACCTCCTTTTTCCGCACCCGCGAGGGCGCAAGGGAGTTTTTTCCAATTAAAGGACAATCGAAACGGGATTTGCTTATTTATTTCAGAGTCGCCACTTGGGAGATTTAGGGTGTCCCAAGTCACCAATTTTAATCCCGAATCGAGGAAAATAATGACTTCATATTATAGTCTGCGTACCAGAAATCCGGATAAGGAATTCTGTTAACCCGGGAGAAGGTGTTAGGCATTCCCGAGTTCCGTGGTTCTAGCACGGTCGCTCAACTGTTATATTCGGCTTGATTATCTGATTTTATACAAATATGAACTTATGTGCAAATTTTAACTTTTTACCGCTTTCATAATTATTATTATTAAGAATGTGAACATCGCTTAAAACATGTCTTTGGACTGCGTCACATGAAATGCACCCACAATCCGGAACATATTTTATTTGACGTTTTGGGATTTAGATTTGGGTCGCATGAAATGCACACCCAAGTTTGAGAAAGTAGATTATTAAACACGCATCTAAAGAGACTATCGTGTTATTATTTTGGGAAGGCCGTGAAATTCGCTAAATGGCCCGTCCCGGAATCTAAGTATTTAATATATACATTTAACGAGGGCTCCACAATCTGTACATTTTTATTTGGCGAAACTCGTCTCGTTTAGTCGGCCCTCCTGAAATTCTAAATAATCTAAAACAAGTATTTACTGAGGGCCCCGCAATTTGTATTTTTATTCGGCGAGGCTCATCTCATTTTTATTTTTATTTTTTAAAGAATTTGCAACGTCATGGAAATGCATCTCGGACCTCGTCACAGTCAATGTACCCGTGATTAGAGACACATTTCGATTTCGTTGAGATTTGGATTTGGGTCACATAAATGTGCACCCGAGTTTAGGGAGATAACATTATTAAAGGCGCGCCTAAAACAACTAGCGCATTATTATTTTTGGGTAGGGCCGTGAAATTTGCTAAACGGCCCGTCCCGGAATCTAAGTATTTAATATATACATTTAACGAGGGCTCCACAATCTGTACATTTTTATTTGGCGAAGCTCGTCTCGTTTTATTTATTTATTTATTCTTTTATTATTATTATTATTTTTTCTTATTTTTATTTCTATTTTTTAAAATAAAAAGGGACAAAGCTAAAATACCTACATTTTGGCTACTTTGCGAGGTCACGGGTTGTAGATTGAACTTATTTGATGAAACGAGTATTTTTCCGCGGAATTAAAATCACTACTATAATTTTAACATTACTACTACATGTGTAAACAATTATTAAGACAAACTAAAATAACTAACATCTTACAGAATGTGTACAAACGCTTATTGTGGCAAATATTTGGATAACAATAATCTGAGCATGAAGAAACAAAATGTCGGATAATTACTTAAAATAACGAAACAAAGGAAAAGACATTCACGGCCAAATTTCAATGTCACACGGAGTTAATTAACAAGAAATAGCAATTTACAAACATCATATGTATATGTCTCGCGTGCATACTATCCACATGAACTAGGATTGTATTTCAACAAACACATGTACATGTTACTAAACAGCAAATATGAAGGACACGGACAGAGATGACCTACTTGATATTATCGTCCGATGCGTTGGACCTGCGACGAAACCTCAGACAACAACCTCGACGTACCGGACCTCGACGAACCAAAGACGACCTCGATGAAATAGAAAGCTTGGCCAAAAACTGTTGCTGCTGCTGGATTTTTCGAGAGGTTAGCTGCTGTTGGATTTTTCGACGCAGCAGGTTGGCTCGAGAAATGCAACAGAAAGGGGTCATTTGGATGCGAAGAAGGAGGAGCTATGGAAGGTCGTTCGGGTAGTGGTCGATGAGGTTGGAAGGGGGAGAAGCAGGAGGCGGAGACAACTGCGTCGAGCAAGCTGCCGGACTGGTGAACGAGCTGATGGAAGGGTCGTTCGATGGTGGTTCCGGCGTTGGGTGAGTGGGGTTGTTTGGTTCAAACGGTGGTCGACGAGGGGAGCTGGTGGTCGACGGTGGTCGTGGCGGGTTTGGACGTGGTGTTTGGGTCTGTTTATGGTGCTTTCACGATGGGGAGTGCGACGGGCTGTTTGGGCAGTGACGTTTGGTGGTGGTGTTGAGCTGGGTCGTTTGGTCGTCGACTGGTTATGGCTGGAGGTGGTGTTTGGGCTGTCGAGGGAGGTGGTCGTTTGGAGGTGGTCCGTTTGGTGGTGCCTGGTGATGGTGGTTTTGGTGACGGGGGTGCGAGGATGGTGAACGACGGAGGGAGCTGGAGTTCCGGCGTCGGGAGGGGGTTGCGACTGTAGGGGTGCCGGGGAAGGTGACGGGTGGTGGAGTTGGTGCTTGGGTGGTTTGTTCGTTTTTTTTTACAGTAGGTTTTCTCTGCTAGGGTTTTTGTTCTTCCTCTCCTCAGTAGTTCCCAGCAAAAACTTTTCCAAAATCCCCCTTTTAAAATGTTTTTGACCGTGCCTTTGTAATGGTTTTGCCCAGGGAAATGAGCCCCACACGTGGTGGGGTTCGAGACTTGTGTCCCCCACGCGTGGTGGGGTTCCCCGTGTACAGGATTCCGTCCGTGTTCCCCACGCGTGTCCCCTCATGTGTGGTGGACTCGAATTATTATGGGCTAAGTCCGAAATTAGGCCTAAAAGCGGGTAATTTGAACCCGAATATTATTCTTTTGCCCGGACCCGATTAAGAACACGACTTTGTTCGACTAATCCTATGTAAGCAAAATAACTACAAAAATAAGACTAATATTTAAAACAAAACTATATCTTTTTTTAATATTTTTTTCAAGATTTAAAATAGCTACAAAATATTAACAAAACTATTTTTTGTAATTTTCGTTTTTTATATAAAGATAAAATACAAAGTAATATTTTTTGTATTTTTCAAAAATTAAAATGACTACAAAACATTAATTAGAACTATATTTTTGGTTATTTTCGAAATTATACAAAGTACAAAAATAAAGTGCAATTTTTGTATTTTTTCAAGTTTATGAGAAATACATAAACTAAAATTTATATATATATTTTTTGTAATTTTTCTTTTTGCAACGAAATAAAGTAAAAATAGTTAAAATGGCTATATTAGACCCAATTTCACATTTTCACGCTAAAAATGTGAAAATTCTCGGGGAGGGTCAAAAATCAGGTGTCTACAGCACCAACAGAGTTGAAAAAGTTGAAAGAATAGCTTCAGGAACTCCTAGATAAGGGGTTCATTCGGCCTAGTGTGTCCCCTTGGGGTCACAGTAAACTTCAATCTGTTGTGTCCCTTTGCTTGACATGAGGATTCCTAGGCCTGGTTGTCTCTTTATGTATCTGACAATATGTAGAGCTGCCTCATAATGGGATCTCTTGGGTGTATACATGAATTGACTTAGGCATTGAACTGCATAAGAAATGTCTGGTCTACTTATTGTGAGGTACAGGAGTTTTCCAATCAGCCTTTGAAAACTCCCCCTATTTTCCAATGTTTCATCAGAGGTGCCAGCATTTATACTTTTGTCAAATTATGTATTTGTGAGCTTCATGTTCTGTTCCATAGGTGTATCTTTAGGCTTTGAACCTTCTAATCCTACATCTGAGATCATTTTCGGTGCATATTTCCTTTGTGACATCAATATTCCCTCTTTGGACCTTGCAAATTCTATTCCTAGGAAGTATCTTAACTCTCCTAGATCTTTTAACTTGAATTTTTGGTGTAGTGCAGCCTTTGCATTCTGAATCTCCTCTAGATTATTTCATGTTACAAGTAAATCATCTACATATACTAGTACAAGCACAAACTTATATTTATCAGTGTTAGTAAATAGTGAATAATCATGTTTGCTTTGAGTAAAGCCAGATTCTATGAGAGCTTGAGTTAGTTTCAAATTCTATTGCCTAGATGCCTACTTTAGACCATATAAGGACTTTAGTAGCCTACATACTTTATGCTCCCCTTGGCTACTAAAGCCTTGTGGTAGGGACATGTAGATCTCTTCCTCAAGATCAACATTGAGGAAGGCATTATGCACATCCATTTGAAAAATAGGCCAGCCTTTAAGGGTTGCAGCAGCAACGACAGTCCTGACTGTAGTAAGCTTGTCCATAGGGGAGAAAGTATCATGAAAATCCAGACCCTCTTGTTTTGTGTAGCCCTTGTCAACTAGTCTGCTTTGAACCTTTCTACTGAACCATCTGCATTATATTTAATTTCGTATACCCATTTACACCCAATGGAAATTTTACCAGAAGACAGGTCCACTACTTCCCATGTGTGCTTTTGCTTAAGAGCCTCAATTTCCAAATGCATGGCTTTGACCCACCTAGCATCTTTACTAGCTTGAAAAAAAGGAGGGTTCAGTATCAGAAGAAAAAGAAGCAAGGAGTGATATAAAATGTAAGGGTGGGTGAGAATAGGAAACAAATTGTTGAATGGGATAGGAAGATGAAGAAGTAGTAGGTAAGGGAGGATGTACATAATCAGTCAACCAGATGGAAAGTCTGGTGACCCTTCCTGATCTTCTAGGTTGATCAGGAGTAGTAAAGGTAGGAGAAGGGGTAGGAGAGGTTGGCATGTTGGCAGGTGAAATAGTAGGTAATTATGGAGTAGGGGAGGCAGGTGAAGGAAAAGACTCAATGAAAGAAACTGAATCAAGGGAAGATATAAGTATGGGGTTGAGAGAAAGTTCAGGATGGAAAGAAGAAGGAGGAGATGCTTTGGAAGGGAGGAAATGAGATCTGGGGAATTTGAAAGGAAAAATATGTTCTTTGAACACAACATCTCTATTGACAAAAAATTTCCCAGATTCAATGCCATAGAGCCTATAACCTTTTTGATGTAAAGAGTATCACAAGAAGACAGCAGGCCAAGATTTGGCAGAAAATTTATCACAGTAATTTAGTCTTGTGGCATAACACAAACATCTTAAAGTTCTCATATGATGCAGGTTAGGAGGATGACCATGGAACAACTCATAAGGTATTTTTCCATTTAAAACACTACTGGGTAGTCTGTTAATGATATAGGTTGTTGCTAGAATGCATTCACCCCAGTGTTTTAAAGGAATGTGGGCTTGAAATCTTAAAGCTCTACTAACTTTAAGAATGTGTCTATGTTTCCTTTCCACTACCCCATTCTGTTGGGGGGGGGGTGTACACAACTACTTTGATGTATAATCCCTTTGGATTTGAAAGAGTGGAACAAAGTGTATTAAAGAATTCATAACCATTGTCTGATTGAAAGATTTTAACTTTGGAGGAAAATAATTGGTTTTCAATCAATTGAAGGAAATCATTCAGAGCAACAAAAACATTCAGAGCAACAAAAACATCACTTTTGACTCTCAACAAGAAGGTCCAAGCCATTCTAGAGTAATCATCAACTAGAGTAAGAAAATATCTTAAGCCACAATGAGTACAGACTCTATATGGACCCCAAACATCCATATGTGCCAACTCAAATACAGAAGTAGACTTAAAAGTACTAATAGGAAATAGTAATCTAGTTTGTTTAGCTAAAAACCAAATTGGACAATTACAATCAGTAGATTTTGACAAGTGATTTCTAATTGCAGGAATTTTCAGCAAAACATTCTGTGGTGCATGACCAAGTCTTTGATGCCACAAAACATTTGAGTTATTTTGAAGAGAGGAAGACAAACACTTGGAGACAAGAGCAGCAGCGAGTGTGTAAGGATTGAGAATGTACAACCATTCTTTTCACTACCAATCTCCTTCACCTTGCCACTGAAGAGGTCCTGAAACAGACAGAAATAAGGATAAAAAGCTACTAAACACTTTAAATCCTTAGTGTACTTAGAGATAGATAACAAATTATATTTGAATTGTAGAACATATAATACATTGTCTAGAACTTGTGAATTGCGCAAGGAACAAGACCCTGAATGAGTGATTTTAGTACTATCTCCATTAGGTAAGTGAACAAAATTGGAGGGTATGGATTGTGATTGGGAAAACAGATGCAAGGAGGAAGCCATATAATTTGAGGCTCCAAAATCAATTATCCAACAACCATAGTTAGTAATGGATTTACCTGCCGTATTAGCTGTCTTATTTGCAGTCGACTTTACCATATTTGCCATCTCTATTACAACTGATCCTTTGTTCTTGTCCAGCAACATAAGTATCTGTTGATATTGATCATGGGTAAAGATAGGTGCAGATGCTAAACCTTATGTTTGTCCCATGCCTTTTGTCCCAGCAGTATACATCTCCTCTTGTGCCTTCACATTTGCATTGTATGCCATTGCTGATGCATTATTGTAGCCTCCTCTTCTCCTACAGTTGTTATTAAACTTAGTCCCTGTTGGATAACCAATCGGCTTGTAGCAGTTCTCTCTTGTGTGACCTTTCATATGGCAATAGTCACACTGTACGTTCCCATTCCTCCTAGCCCTTGTATTGGAGGCATTGATCTATATCATAGCATTGGATTCTCCATCCATAAGTGCACTCCCTAGATTTCCACTTTGTGTTCCCAAGTTCCCACTCAATCTCTAACTTTCTTCCTGGATCAACATTGAATAATCCTGATCAATTGTAGGCGTAGGATTCATCATCAGGATTTGACTCCTTTGTGGTGCATATGTATCATTCAACCCCATTAGAAACTTCATCAATTTTTGTTGGCGTAGAAAAATAACAAATTCTCTAGATTTTACACAATCACATCCAAGAAATGGTATTATTGACTCAAACTCAGCCCATAGATCATTTAACCTTGAGTAATAGATTGAGATACTCGATATTCCTTGAGTCAGACTTCTAATTTCTCTGTTCAAATGATACACCTTAGTCGCATTCACTTTGTCAAACCTTTCTTTAAAGGCTTCTCAAACCTTTTGTGCATTTGAGGAGTAAACAATACCTTTCCTAAGCTCTTGAGCCACTAAACTCATTATCCACGACTACACAATGGCGTTACATCGATCCCACTGGTGCAACTTGAACGGATCTGCTTCATATTTCTCCCTAGTACAGGTTCCATCAATGAAACCTATTTTGTTCTTCACTAAAAGTGTCATTTTCATAGAACGACTCCATTCCGAGTAGTTCTCTGTTCCGACCAACAGCTGAGGAACCAGCGCAATCCCTGGTATGTCTGAGGGATGAACAAACAGCGGATCGTTGCAATCGAGCAATTGACTGTTTGTATGTGAAGTTCCGACTACAGTTTGTGAAGAATCACCTGTCATCGCAGCAAAATTCGTCAATACTCAGAAATTAGGGCTAGAAAAAAAAAAACAAAGAAGAGAGAACTCGATTTGGGGAAATTGAGAAGAAGAGAACTACCAGCAGCTTCATATTATAGATCGTACTCGACCTGCTCTGATACCATGTCAAAATCAAGCTAGATATGCCATGAACATGAAGACAAAATCTAGTGAGAAGGGAAGAAATACAGAGAGCAACATAGATGATCGTAGAGAGAGAAAAAAATTGTATTTCCTTTTATTTCTTTCATAACTAACTCTGTACAGGAGTATATTTCTAATATATACAGAACTACTAATGCGACTAATGGACTATTCTAGAAATGTACATGTTAAATAGCATATTGTACAAACACCCTCAACTAGACTTTATATCTCTACAATTTTGTTATAAAGGAATCAATTAAAATATAAAACATAAAAATAAAAATATAAATGAAAGATTCTAATCAATATATTTATGCCAAAGTAAAATATAAAATATAGTTATTCTAGAGTAATAACGTTGACTATCAGTATTACTTATTGTTTATATGATACTTTAAATATATTAAAATATATTATTCAATATAAATTAAAAATTTGTTCTTATGAGACTCTTCAAAGAGGAATAAGAGAAAAAGAACAAAAATATGATTGAAATAAAAAAGAGAAAAAGGCATGGTAGAAATAAAAAGGAAAAGAAAAAGAAAAGGGTTAAATTAATGAGGGATAATTTGAAAAGTGTGAATTTATTGTAAGGTTATTTTAGTAATAAATTAATTTTCTGTTTATACTTCTTGGAAGAAGCTACAATTTGTAATTTCTCCCCAAAAGAGAAAAAATGCTTCTGCTCTCGTAAATAATTTTTTTTTTTGATTTGGCCAATCACATCTGAATTTTTCAAAAGTACTTTCTTTGACCAAAAAAAATTATTTTTGACCTCCTTAAAGCTCAGGCAAACATGCTCTAAGTTTGATCCCCTAAAGCTTTTGAAGGGGAAAAACTTACTAACGCACACTACCAACATCCGCAAATGAGTGCAGGTAAATCTTTTCTCTTTTAGACTTTCGTTGTCATATATTCACATGAACAATTAATTTCGTTACTTTAATTTATCGGCTTATTCAATGCTTCAAAAAGACTTCATGTCAGATCCAAAATGACACACACTACATAAAATTTTAGTGAAAATAGCCAAGGCTAGCCAGTTTTTGGACTGATAATTAAAAAATAACTACCATTTGTAAAGTCATTAAAAATAGCCACTATTTTAGCTGAAACACGAAAAGTTTCAGCATATATGCTGGATTATAGAGCTCCTATGTATAAACTTCCAGTATATTATATTGGAACTCCAGCACATTATGCTGAAATCTCATATGTAAAAAATTCGAACTCCAACATATTATGCTGTAATTTTTCCGGATTTTTTGTTCAAATTTTATATTTACATGAAAAAGTGGTTAAATTTCGATTATTTTTGAAATTGTAACTACCTTTCAATTACCAATAATAAATCAGGATATTTCTTATTTCTTTCCAAAATTTTATGAAGTATTAGACACATAGCAAAGGAAGAAATTATTGTTTGATATTGTTGGCAGCAGAACATTTAAAACATCCAAATGCAAGTAGGTATATACTGAATTTTAACCGAATAGTATGTTAGTTGTCATTTTTACAAGATTATTATTACTTAATGCTTATCAAGATATTTACGTAATTACTTAACGAAAAAATCTTAATTGTGTAATTATTTTTTTACATCATTAATGTATATAAGTTAAACTCATTTACAAAAGCCGCAGCATCTGATCACAGCCCGAGCCCGAAAATTTGTCAGTGAAGCAGTCCACTCAAGATATTGGCCATTCATTATGCATCAGCAGTATTAATGCCTAATGATCTGTTTGCATGGACAAAATGGAAAATATAATTAGATAATTTATTCCACAATCTCTAAGTAGCTTTGGCTATATATTATGAGTAAATCAGATTTTAAGTTTTATCTGTTTAATTTAATTAATCACTTACAATATAAATCAATTAATCCTATCCACTTCTCAATTTTTAGCAAATCATCAATCCTTATCACAAAATTATGATCTGCCAATATAAATAAAGGTGTTATCATTCGTTTATGTACATTCTACAGCTTTTTTTATTCTTGAAATAAGGCCAGTTTAGTTACTTTGATCCACTGATGGAAGGCCAAACAGTAAGTGAAGCGACCATGATTTGCGATACTTTTGTCTCGGAAGAATACGATATTTCTCAAGAAACAGCAGGTAAGAATATATATAATCCCTTGAATAGTTGGATAAATCATCCTTTCTATAATTAAATTTCATTTCTCTATGTACTAGTGAGGAATTGCCCGTGCTAAGCATTAATAGTCGAGAGTCGAGAATGTCGAGAATGTACTAGTGAGGACCCCAGAATAGTCGAGAATATACTTACTCGATTTTGGTATTTAAATCAAACCAAACAATTTAATTTTAAGCGTTATAACCAAAATGAGAATGTATATGATTTAACTATAGTTACGTAATCATAAAAATATATATGCAAACTTAAACACATGTATCACATTCATTCATTTTATATAAACGCAACGCGGATAAAAAATTTCTCAGTCTTTTTATTGGCTCGAGCAACATCCTTTAGCTGCCTAGGATTAGATCATCAGAACGTATAGTCAGGGGCGGATCCAGCTTAGCATGTGAGTTCTTCTGAATTCAGTAACTTTTGCACGTACTCTGTATATGTATTAAAAAATTCACTAAATAATTCATAAATATTTGATTGTGAACCCAGTTGCTTATTGTATATTTACTTTATCGCTGTAGAAACCCATAAACTTCAAATACTGCATCCGCCTCTGCGTATGCATGTGGGATTCAGAACAAACTGGAGCTTGATTTTTGGAGATTTGACACCTAATTAGACAGAAAGATATTAATGATCACTTAACCTTTTGTTAATTTTGGTTCCTGTAGTAGACAAAATGTCAACTTCCAAATGATACACTATTGGATATGACAAACATATAAATTAGGAAACTGGAACTTGTTGAATCTTGTTTGGAGTATCAAATCATGGTTTAGGTGTATAAAAGAGTTGGGGTTAATTAGAAGTATAATAATTTCTCGTCATTTTGGGAATCAAAACAGGTTCTTGTCGTCATACGTATATACTTGAGAATAAAAGTATGACTAGCAGTAGTAGTATTACTAGTCAATGATTTGCCGTTATCTAAAGCAACTAAAATTAAATCAATATAAATTTAACTAGCAACAAACACATCTTCTATATATACTTGTTTTCATTTCTGAATATTTTAATTATGCTATACTCATTTCGTGTATATATGCTATGCACTTTGGTAGTTGCTTATAGAAAAACCGTGTTTCTTATAAATGTGTTAGGTTGGCCTAATCGGCATATATTTTAGTCTAAATTCTGGACCCACAGATTGTTGCTTTATATGATTTTCAAAAGGCCTTTATTTATTATATAATTGTTTTCATTAATTTCTCTAATGATTATGTTAACGATAAAACCGTTAGAAACAAACATGATTAGAAGAATGCTGTAGCTAATAGATTTTCGTAATTACTTTCATAGTCAACACAGTAATGCAAACTTTTATTTGGCTGATCATGGCATGCACGTTAGAATACTAGCAACTATATGCTTTCAAATTCCAATAGGGTATCTTCGGTAATTATTTAATTAATCTAATGGAAACTAATTTGAGTGTTACAAGGTACATAATCAAATAAGTTTGTCAAAATCATGGGGCTCTAGTTTTCAATTTGAGGGGAGAATTATTTTTAGGGTGCTTAGTAGAAGAATAATACAAGGCGAAATGCATCCACTAACTTTAATTTGAACTATAAATTTATCAAATTTGAAATTTTTTAAATATACGTGTTTGATCCAATTTTGTGCCCATTTTCTTAAACGGAGTATGGTCGTATTTCACAAACTGATTTGAAACTCTTAATTCCCCTTTGATTGAAATCAATGAAATGGAGGGATATTTCACGCCCACTGATTTAAAAATTTTAAATTCGTCTTTGATTGAAATTAATGAAATGTAGCACGCCCATTGAATTACCTCTGATTGAAATAAGTGGCCAAAATAACAATTAGGACTCTATTCTTGTGGAAAGACTAAGATTTAGCATGATAATAGAACAAAAAACAACTAATTAATGGACAGAAAGTTGAACCATCATCTCCTACTCCTGTTAGATCTCTTTCGCTCTTTAATTACAGAATTTTGCGTAGAGATTCAATTATGGAATTCCGGCGTCAATCTTGGGCCTGCTTTGTTATTTGTTTCCATGTGAAGCCCATATCTTCTTCATATTATTTTCTATTTTATTTATTCTTTATTTTAGCTTTATGTTTCAGATTCTGTCAAAAAAGCATATCTTTCATGAGTATGCATCCTAACCACCAGAACAAGACCAAATCCTTTAAGCTTTTTTCACTCTCTATATAAATCTACTCAACCATTTGTCATTTCTATTCTCAACATACTTAACCACTTCCCTTACTTCCCTTTCACTGATAAAAGAATTGAATCTTAATTTGTATCTAATATGGCTCCCTTAGGAGACAATAAGGTCAACGTTGTTGTATCTAACATGAAACTTGAAAGAATGCTCAGCATGAAAGGGGGAAAAGGAGAGGCTAGCTACGTCAACAACTCCGAAGCCCAGGTGATCACTTCCACCTTTCCAAATATTTTTCTTTACTATGTAATTTATTATTTCTTTGCTAAGCTATTTATTCCATGTAGCATAGTCGATACAACGTTTGTGCAACCTTAGTAGTAAATGGACATTAGAAACTTTCGAGAGCAATTTGCCATAACAAAAAAGTTTATAGTCTAATGGTATCAGTGAGAGTCTTTCACAATAAGTGTGGGTTCGACTCTCACTCTCACCCTTCCTTTCCTCTCCCCTCCCCCTTTCATCCATGTAACGAATTTATTTTAGAAAAAAAAAAAAACCTTACACTATCATATACATAACATAAATTCTTGTATACAGGGGCAACATGCTCGATCAATGCTACACTTGCTGAAAGAAACCCTTGACAATGTCCAGCTGAGCCCACCGGACGTTCCTTTCGTGATCGTCGACTTGGGATGCTCCTGCGGCAGCAACACCGTCTACATAATCGACGTGATTGTGGAACATATGAGCAAGCGATACGAAGCGACGGGTCATCAACCGCCAGAATTTTCCGCCTTCTTCTCTGATCTTCCTTCCAATGACTTCAACACGCTGTTTCAGCTGCTGCCGCCGTTGGCTAATAATGGTTGTGGCAGCATGGAGGAATGCTTAGCTTCCAATAGCCACCGCTCTTACTTCGCCGCCGGAGTTCCAGGTTCCTTTTATCGCCGTCTCTTCCCGGCGAGATCCATTGACGTTTTCTACTCTGCATTTTCTTTGCACTGGCTTTCTCAGGTTATTTTCCTCTTTATATATATATGCGCTTCAACTTTCAATATATAACATTTATCACTTATGTTATTTGTTTACTTCCGTCCATATTTAAATATAGTTTTTGATACCCTTAAATTTGATATTTGAGAACCGTAATATAAGAATATATGCTTAAATTATCTTTTATTTATTCTTGAATCGTATTTGCTTAATTAACACATTGGAACAATATGAGTAGATTTGTAAAAGGAGTACTAAGTGAGTTCTTTTTTTTTTTTATTTAACGTCAAATATTTTGAATAATTAGATTATTAAAATTAATTAATATTTAAGATACAAGATAGTACTTGCCAAACAGTAGTCAAATCGTAATATTGTATCAAAGTCGTGGTTAGCTAAAAAATAATTTACGTAGCATGGGCAAATATAGACAGAGAAATGGGGAAACAGTAGTGATTTGTACCAATCCCGAGGATGATTTACAGTTAAGGCAAACACATGAATTGTGGTAGTATGTAGTTTTCAAGTTTGAAAATGCATGAAGATCCTAACTACTTTATTTCCTTTGAGAAGGTCAAAAAGTTCAAACGCACTCAAAATAATAATGGCCCCTGGTTTTCTCAAAACCACTAGCCTAAGCACTTTTTGGGTTATATTTATTTCTTTTATTTTCTGTTTGATGTTGGATTTAACTTATATACTAGTAAAAAAAATTGTTTTTTTTTTTCCTTCATAAATGATAAATGACTAATGAGTAGGGAAGGAGTATATATAGTGCCAATTGAGCTGCATGCATATAGGCCCATTGAAATGGACCGAGAAAAGTTAGTTGTTAAATGATTTTATTGCTAGTCAGTGGCGAAATAAGGAATTTTATTTAGTATGTTCAAACTTGAAATAAGTAAAAAAAATCCCCGATAAAGGGTGTTCAATATATGTTATATACCGTTAAAATCTAATATTTTACCTATATACAGCGTAATTTTTCGACGAAGGGTAGTCAGTTGATCACCCTTAGGACTATGTACCTTCGCCCATATTGCTAATTAAGAATCTTTTAATAGACTTATTTAGAAGTTTGAATAATTAACCGTAATAGTCATCAACCATTGCTTAAACTAAAAATAAACGATAGATATATGTATGTATATAACTATATATAATCGATATATAATTCAAGTATACTGATTAAAGAAAAGTAATCAATAAATCTGGCCGACTATCCACGTAAAAATTGCTAAAGTGCAATTTGGGATTAATACAGGTTCCAGATATAGTGTTGGATAAGAGATCAGGGGCGTACAACAAGGGAAGGATATACATCCACGGTGCAAATGAGAGCACAGCCAATGCATACAAAAAGCAATTCCAAAGTGATTTGGCTAATTTCCTTGGAGCAAGGTCTAAAGAAATGAAGAGAGGGGCTTCCATGTTCTTAGTTTGCTTAGGAAGAACTTCAGTGGACCCAACGGACCAAGGTGGGGCCGGACTCCTTTTTGGGACCCATTTTCAAGATGCTTGGGATGATCTTGTCCAAGAGGTAATTACTCGTTCATTCCATTCTTCTCTATGCCATAAACGTGAAGACTTCAACAGACCTATATATAGAAAGAGTCTGTGTAAGATGACTTATAACAATATAAAACTTTTCATATCTACTTTGATAATGTAATCTGAAAGACAAACTAATAAATTGTTATAGTAGGTTAATTTGTATAGATCGTATAACTTTTTTATAATGTTGGTGTACAGTAGCGGAGACATCTTTAATCAAAGGGTGTCAATTGACAAACCTTCACACGAAAAATTATACAATATATATAGCTATATACTAGTATATTTGAATTACTTTAGCTTTTTAATATTTTGATTTCCCTTAATGAAGTTTCTAACTATGCCATTATTGGTGTTTTTGTTATTCGGATCCTATAAGAATATCGTCAACTATATGTCGATCCTTTAAAGGTTCTTCACTATTTAAATATCTGACACGAGTGTGACAATTTTTTTTTGTTGTTAGAAAGATTTGAGCATATAACTAAAACTTATATCGTATATATATTATTGTCTTTTCCTATTTCTGAAGTTGGTCGTTTAGGACAATATAGACTAGTGTTGAGTGTCACAATCGGATGATCAGGTCATTCTCCAATTTGATTCTTGAGCAAACAAGCACTACTACTCAAAGGTCAACATCTGTCTAGAACAAGTATGTCTCGTTGACAAACGAGTAGGGATTGTGACTAAGAGTTGGCATGGAGCCATTCAATGAATAGTCGTAAACATGATTTTTACTTATCATTGTGACCAATTGGGCTTCCTCTCTATCCGACTCACACCATAAATTGACTACTTTTAACTTCTTCCATCATCTCTCAGCAATATCATAACAAATAGCAATGCCAAGTGGCTACGCCAAATTGTTGACTATAATTAGTAAGAAGCAGCCGCCGTTGTTAGATTGTTATAGTTTCTGAAAGAAGAAAAGATATTATGAGTCTAAACAAAAGGGAGTGATATTTAATTGGAGTACATGAATTTTACATTTGGACCGTATAGAACATGTTACAGTATTAATTTACCTAGCTAGGACACATACCTACAGAAAGTTTTAAGAGGCTTAATTGTCTCTAGTTATTTTCTCTCTGATCATTTTTGTCATGTCAATATGCCATTTCTCTTTCTTTCCTTTGTCTTGTTTTTTCTATTTTATAAATTTTTGTTGAAGACTGATTGTGTTGAAGAGTACTAATTAATATATACTTCACTTGAGTGGAAAAACTTTATAACTGGTCAATTGTCTACTTAGGTTGCTTTCTCTTTACTAATGAATACTAATATTTGTTTGAACAACAGGGGCTAATTACAAGTGAGAAGAGGGACAACTTCAACATTCCAGTGTATGCACCAAGCATACAAGATTTCAAAGAGGTGGTTGAAGCCAACGGCTCATTCACTATCAACAAGCTTCAAGTCTTCAGGGGAGGGAGTCCTTTGGTTGTCAACCACCCGGACGATGCAGCTGAAGTCGGACGAGCCTTATCCATCAGCTGCAGAAGCGTCAGTGGCGTCCTTGTCGACGCTCACATTGGCGAACAACTAAGTGACAAGCTGTTCGCCCGAGTTGAGCGCCGAGCTTCACGCCATGCAAAAGAGCTTATTGAAAAGCTTCAGTTTTCCCATATAGTTGCTTCTCTTTCTCTTGCATAGAAGTAATCAAGCGTTTGGATAGTTTTTGGTTTATGTTGAACAAAAAAAAAGTATTTGAAATTGAAGTTAAAAAGAGTTTGTGGAAATTGAACTTGTGTTTAGACATGAACTATATTTGAAAAGGTTGAAGATAATTACGATTGGAAACTATTACTATAATTAGTTCACTTAAAATACTCCTCAAATTAGAATTTAAATGTCCCAAATGCGGAAAGTTCAATATTTCATGAAGGTTACTCGGAAATACAACTACAATATTTGCATATATTAAAATATAATATTATGACCAAAGAATAAAAGTTTCTTCCCTCAGTAGAATCGGTATCAGAATTTGAAGTACACGGATTCTAAACTTGTCATCAAATCTATAACTTGTCATGATCCGGAATTCTCATTTTCGGGAATCGCGATGGCGCCTAACATTTCACTTGCTAGGCAAGCCAACGTTAGAGGATCTTTATTCTAATTTTAATCAGTTTCAATAAGTAAAATCAATTAAGCCAAAATGAAACTAAAACTGAGTGCGGAATGACATAGAAACTAATAATATCTAAGTACAACCCGATCTGGAGTCACAAGTTCACGAGCTTCTAGAGTTTCTACATACAGAATTTGAAATAAATACAATTGTCTCGAACGATAAGAATAGTAAATAATGGGAAAGTGGAAGGAGACTTCAAGGTTTGCGGATGCCAGTAGATCTACCTCGAGTCTCCAAAGTAAATTCGAGCTGAAACGCCTCAGGGACAACTGAGACTAGTACCAAAATCAGCACAAGAAGTGCAAACCGTAGTATGAGTACAACCAGCCCAATGTACTCCGTAAGTGTCGAGCCTAACCTCGGCGAGGTAGTGACGAGGCTATGACAGGACACCCACTTAAATAAACCTGTGCAGATAACAATACACATACAACATAACAACAATAAATGCTAAACGTGTACTGCGGGGGAGGGGGGAGACATGCGAAAGGGGTACAAGATACGATAACTACAACATGAAATGATAACAAGAAATAGTCAATAATCCTTTAACCAGCAAAATGAATAAATATAATGAACAAAATTGCACGACATCACCCTTCGTACTTTTACTCTGATCAGCCTCACTATGAAATAATAACAACGGCACGGCATCACCCTTCGTGCTTTTACTCTCACTTTCATCATGAATCAATAGATATGACACGACATCACCCTTCGTGCATTAGCTCTCAATATGGCACGACATCACCTTTCGTGCATTAACTCTCAAATATGGCACGGTATCACCCTTCGTGCATTAAATCTCAAATATGGCACGACATCACCCTTCGTGCATTAACGCTCTCCCTTACCATATAACATGAACATATAACAATAGAAGATAAAGTAAACAAGGACAAACTTTACGTCAACAATGGTTCCATAAATCAACCTCAACTTCAGAAACAATACTAAATTATCATAGACAGTCCATAGATGTAGAAAGAACGATCAATTTAGTTATTAAACTAGTCTAAGCATGAATATCATCATCAAATAAAGGATTAAATTACAAGAATCAAGTCTCACCCGCATACTTTAACCCAACATCAACGCATAAGTACTCGTCACCTCACATATATACCTAACATCTAAACATGTAGCAAATAGGTAAACAAGCCCTAATCCCTCAAGTCAAGGTTAACCACGACACTTACCTTGCTCCAAAGATAAACTCAAAGCTCAACCACAGTTTTGCCTTTTAAACAAGCCTCCGAACCAACAAAATATAGAAAATTATCAACCAAACGATTCAAAATAAGCCTTAGGAACTACCCACGATTGCAAAAGATTCAATGTAGGTTCTTATTGAAAAATTTAACAAAAGTTAACTCCCAGGCCTGCTTGGTCCAAACCCAAAATTCGGACCAAAACCCAATTTTTCATTTACGCCCGAGCCCGATTGTGTAATTTGTTTCGAAATTCGACCTCAATTTGAGGTATAAATCCTAATTTTACAAAAATTCCTAATTCTACCCAAACCCCCAATTTTCACCATGGAAATACTATATTTTAGGTTGAAATCTTATGAAATGTAATGGAAGATTGAAAGAAAATAGGTTAGAATCACTTACCAATAATTTGGGGAAGAAGGGCTCTTAGGAAAATTGCCTCTAGGGTTCTCTAGGTTTGAAAATTTGAAAGAATGAGATAATTCCTGTCAAACTCTGATTTTGTTCAGGCGCAGGTGTCGCAATTGTGATCCTCCGATCGCAATTGCGAACCCGCAAATGCGAGAAATCTTTCGCAATTGCGAAGGTCTCACATTCCTGATGTCATCGCAATTGCGATTGTTTGTTCGCAATTGCGAATATGTACACCCCGCAATTGCGATCATTTGATCGCAAATGCGTACACTGTCCCCCAGCCCCTCCTCGCAATTGCGAAGAAATTGGTCGCAAATGTGAACCTTTGGTGCCCAGCGATTCTTCGCAATTGCGAACCTAACAGGAGTCTTATAACTTCGCAAATGCGAGGTCTGAGGTCTGCACCAGAACTGAAGCACAACAGCTTTGTTTTCCAAGTTCAAACCACTCCGTAGCCTATCCGAAACTCACCTGATCCCACGGGGCTCCAAACAAAAAATGCACATAAGTCCAAAAACATCATAAAAACTTGCTCGCGCGAGCCCAAAATAACATGTAGAACTAAGAATCAAACACCAAATCAAATGAAATATTCAAGAAAACATGAACTTCTATTTTAACAACCGGATGTCCGAATCACATCAAACTAACTCTGTTTCTCACTAAATTTGAAAAGCAAGTCATAAATATAGTAATCGATCTATACCAGGTTCCGGAACAAAAATACGGACCCATTCACAATAAAGTCAAACATTGGTCAAACCTTTAGATTCATTAAGCCTTTAAACTTCAAATTTTTCAACAAAATACGATAACTCATGTTAGGGACCTTAGAATTCGATTACGGGCATACGTCCAAGTCCCAAATCACGATACGGACCCATCGGAACAATTAAAATATGGATCCGGGTTCGTTTGCTCAAAACGTTGACCAAAGTCAACTCAAATGATTTTTTAACACAAAATTTTATATTTTATCAATTTTTTAACATAAAAACCTTTGAAAAATATCCGGACTACACACGCAATCAAAGAAGGCTAAAATAAGGTATTTGAGGTTTTGATATACGAAATTAGGGTTTAAAACTCCAAATGACCTGGGTAATCACATAACTCGTCTTTGGATTCGTGGTTGTATATATAAACAAAAACTATACAAACCTATAATTTATACTCTAGCTTTGCCCAGCCTAAACAAAACAAAAAGTAAGGAAAAGGTGGGGGGAAGGGAGTCAAATGCGGAGAAGCAAAAAAGAGAAGTCAATTCTATATATGTTATTCTTATCTGATGTCCTTCTCATCTTTAGTATGAAATTATTAAAGGGGGACTGACTGTAGTTTGGTTGATAAATGACGGTTTTGAATTTTTGGTGTTCCCCTTAGTCCAAACAGAGTAAAATAAAGCTATAGTGAAATTTCCTTCATCCCAATTCTGTTATAGGTCGAATATTATTGTGTCGGGGCATAAATGTGTATGGATAATTGTGGGGTATTCTCTCCTACCTAACCTTTTTGTCCTGTCTAATCCCCACTAGTCGGACATAATTCCGCCTACTGCTCCTCTTTCATTGACTAGTTTTCATTGTGAACTTGAACATTAAAAAATTTCAAATATACAAACAACATAAAAGTACTATAAGTCATAATATAATAATTAATAATTTAAAATATTTAAAAGTATCTACAAAAATATTATCAAAAATATTGTTTGAGTCCCCAAATAGTAATAAATTCATACAAATTAAAATATAAGGGGTAATAATGATGCCATATAATCAATCTTAAATACTGCTAGAATATGAAGTGTAATTCCTGTGTGAGTAGTTAAAAAAGTTAAGGGGAACTTTATTCCGATTTATTTGGCTTCCTGGTAAGGAATCACTTTGAAAATGCTCACCTTTTGAAGTCTAAGGGTGGCATTGTTTTCAAAAAGTGTTAGAAAAGTTCTTCTTTAAAATATATTCAGTTCTTTCCAAAACAAAATTCTTTTTGAAAAAAGGGAAAGATATTCCTGGGCTGGTTTTTCAGTTTTTGCAAAATTGTAAAACTTTTTCGAAACAGCGAATGATTGAAGTTACTTGAACCTGGTGCATGCAGGAATTCTAGTTAATTAACTGTAGGAATAACACTAAATTGAGCTAGAACTCTTATTTCTTTTCATTAAGCTTAGGACAAATTAAGAAAACAGAAAATGGTCAAATATATCCTTTACGGTCAGAAAAGATTTAAATATACATCTTGTTATACTTTGAGTCTAAATATATCTCTGTCGTTATACTATTGATTCAAATATATCTCTATTTTGTTAAGTTTGTCAAAAGTGGACATCCAATCTTACGTGACACTGACATTTGATGAGGTGGATGCCATATGACTTGCCACCTCAGCGTCCCTAACACATTTTTTTTCCACCACTAAGATTTTCTTCCCCTCCACCTCTATTGTAATTGTCACTGTTATCGCTATCATGAAAAATATTGTAATTCAAATTTTAGTCTTTTATATATGGATTAGGGGTGCTAAGGTGGCATGCCGTGTGATATCCAGCTCATCAAATATCAGTGCCACATAGGATTGGATATCTACCTTCGACAAACTTAATAGAAAATGGGTATATTTGAACCAATAGTGTTACAATAGAGATATATTTGAACCCAAAATATAACAAAAAGTATATTTAAACCTTTTTCATAGTATATGAGTATATTTGGCCCTCGCCACAACCTGGGAGTCTCAACTTTCTTGTCCTCTGCTTTTGATCTTTATTTTGTTTTGCCGTAGCTTTCGGTTTTGCTAACATTAGTCTTAAATCTTTCCACACGACATTCACTTTTACACAAGTTAGATCTTTAAATTAATTTTGACTTTACTTTCGAGAATTGTGTTTTCTTCTCATTTTCATGCATTGTATGGCATAAATTGAATTTCTTTTTAATCGAAAAATTATACTGTTCAATAAGAGTAAAAATGAACTATTTTTATTTGATAATATATAAGTTGTTAAATCTCGTTAGCATAAGGAAAACTTCTAGTGAAATGAATGTATACGGATAAAACCGAGTCCACTAAGACCCCAATTTTCCGGTGAGGCAAACGGAGCAGGGACATGATCATAAGGAATCATAATCAGAGCAAGGAGCCCCTCGTATCGGAGCTCGAGCAAAGTACCTGCCCTCGGGGATATCGGAACCACGTCCTCCGGGTTCGGTTCACGTTCCAAAACTTCGGAGAGCATTGCCAAACAACTGCACACGACTAACAAAGGGCCGTGATGTTCGCGCCCGACCAGATATCACAGCGTAAATCTCGACTCGTATCGGCAAAAAATTTGTGATTAACGAAAAGGAATTTTTTTACCTTTCTTAGGATTGTACTTAGGGTAAAATTCTCCTACTATATAAAGGGGAAGCTTATTATTCATTAGGGACATTGTAACACGCATACCAAGACGATACACTTCTGTTCTTTCTGTTTCTAAAGGTTATTCAAAGTTCTTGTTTTTGTTCATAAAGTTCTTCATAAGTGCAAGCTTAGAACCGAAGGCAGGTTCCCTATCAAGCCATTAACCGAGCTAGGATTCACTCTTATCATTGATTTGGCCATTTATTACATCTTTTATTTGCTTAATCTAATGCCATAGAATCACTTGTATTGAATTAACCCATGTATCCTTAAAACCGCATATAAATTCAATTGTTATCCGTTTTTAAGAGTAAATAATTTGGCGCCCACCATGGAGCTAAGGATAATAGTGGTAATTTGATACAAATTTCTATAACACATTATATTTTACTCTTGTTCTTTGAGATTTTAATTTCAGGTCAATTTAAGAATGTCAAACTCTCAATTTGCTCACTTGAACGTTGATCCTGACTCTGTCCACCATGGGAAGAACAACAATATAATGCCCGGCAACGAGGTGCCCCATGTTAACCCAAACAGAGTCCGGTCGCAGACCCAATCGATGCCAACTCACATGTGGCCATCGACACAAACTTGCCTACTGACCTAGAGAACAATGTTCGTGGAGGAGCCCAATCAGTAGCCTAGGGTACGCATGACGGTGAAGGCGATAAGATCAATTTGCGGGTGATATTCGAAATATTACAAGCTCAACAGGTGGAGATAGCCCAGTTACAAAACCAAAACCAAAACTGCGCCGCGCCCCCAGCAAAGTTGAGCGGGAACCATCCCAGGAAAACACCTGAAGAAATGAACAAACCATGGAAAGGCCGGGTGAAGTTGAACCCGGGACCAACCCCGAAATAATAAAGATGCTTGAGGAACTGACAAAGCGGGTGGAATCAGGGGAAAAGAAGATCAAAGCCAACAATAAAAAAGTGGAGACTTATATCTTCAGGGCTGATCAAATCCCAGGAGCACCACGATATCGAAAGGCCTGGATTCTAAAAAATTTGTCCAAAAGCCTTTCCCTCCGAGCGCGGCGCCGAAGCAAATCCCGAAGAAGTTCCGTATGCCCGAAATTCTAAAGTATGATGGAACAATGAATCCAAATGAACATGTGACTTCCTACATGTGTGCCATCAAGGGGAATGACTTAGAAGATGACGAAATCGAGTCTATTCTGCTGAAAAAGTTCAAAGAAACTTTGTCAAAAGGAGCAATGATATGGTATCACAACTTACCCCCTAATTCTATTGATTCGTTTGCTATGCTTGCAGATGGCTTTGTAAAGGCGCACGCCGGAGCTATCAAGGTCGAGATTAGGAAGTCAGACCTTTTCAATGTAAAGCAAAGACACAACGAGATGCTCAGGGAATTCGTGTCGACGTTTCAAATGGAATGAATAGATCTGCCTCCGGTTGCGGACAATTGGGCCGTTCAGGCATTCACCCAAGGACTCAACCCCCGAAGCTCCTTGACTTCACAGCAGTTGAAACAGAATATGATAAAATACCTAATAATGACTTGGGTCGACGTCCATAACAGGTACTAATCAAAAATTAGAGTAAAAGATGATCAGCTCGGGCCCCCCTGCGGGTCCGTGTATCCCATCAAAATTAGTGACTGGACTAAAAAAGTCGTCAATCATGAACCAAGACCGAGCAGAGATTAGTATCAACCGTATAGCAGAGATTAAAGGGGCAATGGATTTGGGCGTAACCCTGCGAGGAAAGAGAAATGGAGCGATCGAGGCCATATAGTCAGGGACTCATGAGTAAACACTGTTTCGACAGGCCACTCGGGGCCAGGGAGGCACCGAGATTATCGGAATACAACTTCAATGTCTATACCACCGACATCATATCTGCCATCGGACGTATCAAAGATAACAAGTGGCCTCGTCCTTTGCAATCAAATCCTGCCCAAAGGGACCCCGATCTGGTTTGTAAGTATCATGGTACTCACGACCACAAGATCGAAGACTACAGACAACTAAGAGAAGAAGTGGCCCGGTTATTCAATAACAGGCACCTCCAAGAATTTCTGAGTGATTGAGCCAAAAATCACTTCAGGAATAGGGACTCCAACAAACAGACCGAGCAAGAAGAACCTTAGCATATCATTAACATGATCATTGGTGGAGTCAACGTCCCCCAAGGGCCAATGCTAAAACGCATTAAGGTGTCCATTACAAGGGAAAAACGAACTCGAGATTACATGCCGGAGGGGACCATCTCTTTCAATGATGAAGATGCTGAAGGCATCATGCAATTTCATAATGACACGCTGGTAATATTTGTACTCATAAATAAATCTCGGGTTAAGCGTATATTAATTGATCCAGGTAGCTCGGCCAAAATCATCAGATCGAGGGTCGTAGAATAGCTGGGTCTAAAAGACCAAATAGTACTTGCAATCCGAGTTTTAAACGGATTCAATATGGCATGCGAGACCAATAAAGGGGAGATAACCCTGCTGGTGAACACTGCCGGAACCATTCATGAAACGAAGTTCTATGTGATTAAAGGGGATAAGAGATATAATGCTCTATTCGAAAGGCCATGGATTCACAACATGAGGGCGATACCTTTGACACTAAACCAAGCACTGAAGTTCCCCACACCATGAGGGATCAAGATGGTTTACGTAGAACAACCGGCTACAAAAGAAATGTTCACGAAAGATGAGGTGATCCTGATTTCGGCACTTTTGGCATCAAATAACCTAAAGCCAATAGGAAGAAAGGAACTAAATAGCAAACACCGACACTGGCCCCGACTGAACCAGAGAAGCAAGAAGCGAGCGAGGATGATAATTCCAGAGTTCCTTGGTCGTTCGTCACCCCTGACGATTTTGATGCCACCAAATCAACGCTTGAGGAGTTGGAGCAAGTCATACTGATCGAACACTTGCCCGATCAGAAGGTATACCTGGGCACGGGTTTAACCCTCGAGCTTAGGAAAAAACTTATTAATTTCCTTACAACTAATGTAGATTGTTTCGCTCGTTCCCATCTAGACATGACAGGGATCCCGCCTAAAATAGTCACTCATAAGCTAAGCTTGGATCCGAAGTTCCACCCGGTTAAACAAAAGAGGATGCCTCAGTCTAAAGTCAATCACACATTCATCAAAGACGAGGTATCTAAACTCCTTATAATAGGTTCCATTCGGGAAGTTAAGAACCCGGATTGCTTGGCTAACGTAGTAGTAGTGCCTAAAAAAGGAAGTAAATTAAGAATGTGCGTAGATTACAAAGACGTGAACAAGGTGTGCCCCAAGGATTCTTTTCCTTTGCCTAACATTAATTGCAAGATCGATGCAACGGTCGGGCACGAGATACTCAGCTTTCTCGACACCTATTCCGGGTACAACCAAATCTAGATTGACCCGGGCGATCAAGAAAAAACTTCTTTTATCACTAAATTTGGCAGCTATTGCTATAACGTAATGTCATTCGGACTAAAAAACTCCAGTACCACTTATCAATGCCTAGTAAACTAGATGTTCGAAGAACAAATAGGAAAATTAATGGATGTTTACATTGACGACATGTTAGTCAAGTCCCTGCGAGCAGAGAACCATTTGAAACATTTACAAGAAACCTTCAACATACTAAAGAAATACAATATGAAGCTGAACCCAGAGAAATGCACGTTCGGGGCCGGGTCCGGAAATTTCCTTGGATTCATGGTCTCCTACAGGGAGATCAAGATCAATACTGACAAAATCAAAGCTATTGAAGATATCACCGTGGTGGACGATGTCAAGGCCATTTAGAGGCTAACCGAGCGCATAGCCACCCTGGGCCGGTTCATATCGAGGTCCTACGATAAGAGCCATCAGTTCTTCTCATTATTAAATAAGAAGAATAACTTTTCGTGGACCCCAAAATGCTAGCAAGATTTTGGATGAACTCAAACGATACCTTTCGAGCCCACCCCTGCTCCATAATCTAAAGGCAGATAAGTAGTTATACTTTTACTTAGCGGTATCCGAGATATCAGCAAGTGGTGTCCTAGTCTAGGAAGAGGAAGGTACATAATTTCCTATCTATTACGTTAGTAGAACTCTAGGCGAGGCCGAATCAAGGTATCCTCACCTAGAAAAATTGGTGCTCGCTTTGCTAATCGCCTCCAGAAAGTTAAAGCTGTATTTTCAATGCCATCCTATATGCATCGTAACTTCTTACCCACTAAGGAACATTATGCACAAACCCGAGCTCTCAGGGCAGCTGGCCAAATGGGCCGTAGAAATTAGTGGGTACGATATCGAATATCGACCCCAGACTACCATCAAATCTCAAATTTTGGTAGACTTCATGGCCGATTTTATGCTGGCCTTAATACCTGAAGTCGAAAAGGAATTGTTGTTAACCTCGGGAATCTGGACCCTCTTTATGGATGGTGCCTTGAATGCAAAGTTGTTCAGTATCGGCATCGTGTTGAAGATGCCTATGGTAACATAGTTAGGCAATGTATTAGAACTGTGGGATTGACTATTAATAAGGTCGAGTATGAGGCCATAATTGTAGGTCTAGAATTGGCTAAAAGCCTAGGGCCGAAGTGGTCGAAGCTAAGTGCGATTCCCTCCTTGTGGTAAATCAAGTCAATGGGGCATTCGAAGTAAAAGAGGAATGAATGCGAAGGTATTTAGACAAATTGCAGGTAATGCTACATAAATTCAAGGAATGGACCCTACATGGATCAAAATAGCGAAGCCGATGCTCTGGCTAACTTAGGATCATCGGTTGATGACGATGAATTCATCTCAGGAACGTTCATACAACTCATGAAATCGATAGTGGAAGAAGGCCACGCCGAAATAAACTCAACAAGTTTGACTTAGGACTGGAGAAATAAGTATATAGACTACTTGAAGACTGGGAAGTTTCCCTCGGATCGTAAAGAATCTAGAGCTCTGCGTATGAAGGCAGTCAGGTTTAGCTTGTCCAAAGGCACTTTGTACAAAAGAACATTCGATGGCCCACTCGCCATATGATTGTGGTTGGGAGATACCAAATATGTCTTGAAAGAAGTTCACGAGTGCACCTGCGAAAATCATTTGGGGGCTGAGTTATTGGTTCGGAAGATAACTAGGGCCGGCTATTACTGAATCGACATGGAGAAATATGCAAGGGACTTTGTACGAAGAAGTGACGGCTGTCAGAGGCATGCACTGATGATCCATCAGCCTGGAGAGCTACTACACTCGGTCTTGTCACCTTGGCCATTCATAAAATGGGGAATGGACATTATCGGTCCCCTACCATGGGCATCTGGTAAGGCTTAATTCATATTTTTATGACTGACTGTTCTTCTAAATGGGTTAAAGCTCAAGCGTTCAAGAAAGTCCAAGAAAAAGAAGTCATCGATTTTATTTGGGACCACATAGTATGCTAGTTCGGGATACCGGCCGAGATCGTATGTGATAACGGGAAGCAGTTCATTGGCAACAAATTAAGCAAGTTTTTCGAAGACCACAAGATTAGAAGGATTCTATCCACACCCTATCACCCTAGTGGGAACGGATAGGCGGAATCTAAAAACAAAAGCATACTCCAAAACCCGAAGAGAATGTTGACCGATGCCAAAGGAAAATGGAAGGAAATTCTTCCCCAAGTCTTGTGGGCGTATCGTACGACCTCTAAATCTAGTACCAGGGCCACTCCGTTTTAATTGGTCTATGGTGCTGAAGCACTAATACTGGTCGAAGTGGGAGAACCGAGCCTCAGGTTCCGATATACGACCGAAGAATCAAACAGTGAGGCCATGAGCACGAGCCTAGAACTGTTGGATGAAAGGAGATAAGCCGACCTAGTCCGGTTGGCTGCCTAGAAGCAGCAGATATAAAGATATTACAAGCGAAGAGCCAACCTGCGACACTTCAAAATCGGGGACTTGGTGCTAAGGAAAGTAACGGTGCATCCCTGAAATCCGAATGAGGGAAAGCGGGGGCCGAATTAAGAAGGACCATATCCATTCATTGTGATTACTGGCAAGGGCTTGCACAAAATCAAAGCGGGAAATGACGCACAACTACCAAACAATTAGAACGTGGCACACTTAAGGAGATATTATTGCTAAGGTACGTTTTCATCTACCTTTTATAATATTATAAATTAGACAAATGCTTGCAGGAAATGGCCAAGGGAAAGTACGACTACTATGTCTGAAAGCACGCGTTACACTCTTTTCCCTTGAACTGGTTTTATCCCAAATGGGTTTTCCGGTAAGGTTTTTAACAAGGCAACGATGGATCGTGCTAACTTAGATTCAAAGACCGATTTTAAATCGAGGTCCATGGTCGCATCAATAGTATCTGAGCCCTCTCAAAGATCGACCTCGAATACTGGGGGTCATCACCCTCAGGTTAGACTTCTTAGTAAGGAAAGAAGGGAACTTTATACTTAAATAGATTATGCCCGGTGGTTAGGATTTATTGTAATGGCCAAAAGGTGAAATAAATCGTGCCCACATAAGCCACCGCCGGTTTAATGTATGATTTTACTCACCTTTGATCATGTACTTTACACACATAAATGAAACAAATTTCCCGCCTTGCTATTACATATTTTCACCTTTTAAACCATCGAGCCTAAGGGCTATCCCTTTTCGAGACTATCGAGCCCAAAGGCTACACCTACCCGAGCCTAAGGGTTATCCTATTGGGGGACTATAGAGCCCAAAGGCTACCTATACTCGGGGACTATCGTTCGAAACTATTCGGGCATCTCGGGCTATCAAATCCCGGAGGCACAAAACCTATTAGGCAATGCTTAAACCCAAAAGGCTACAGACACTATAAAAAATAGATCGGAGGCGTTCGAAGCCTGTTATCAAAACATAAGGCCTTCAATAAAAATTCAGAACCTGCCAAAAGGTTACCTCGACAAAAGCATCATCTAAGAATACTTAAGCATTTTTGGAAAACTCCTGGTCACTTCGAGTTTTACTAAAATTTAAGCAAATAAAAAATTACATCGGGGTTAGGTTCTGTTTGGACCTCCGAAAAACAAATGACTTGCTACTACATTAGATTATGTGCTAAGGCACTAGAAATATTTGCAACAATGAAAATTGTGAAAAGATGCTAAAACAGATGAAATTGCCAAAAGGGGAAAATTTTATATATTCCAGAATATCTTTACATAGGCCCAACAAAAACAGCCTTAAAATAAACAAAAAGTATATACATAAAAACTAAAAAAATCCCAAGGCATTCACGCCTAATCTTCACTGGATCCCAATTCGTCGCTAGACCTATCGGGGCCTACGGAGTCTTTAGAACCCTCGGAGCCCTCTTTCACCTTTGGGTTCAGCTAGTTGTTTTTGGCCTCGAGCTCAAGTCTTTTTTCCTCCTTGATCTCGGCAGATAAGTCGAAACCTCGGTCATGGATCTCTTCGAGGGTCTCTGATAAGTGGGGATTTTGACTACTTATTAGCGCCTTTTAGCTTTTGTTTTTGTCTAAAAGCGTTTAATTGTGTTCCCGGAAAATTATGAAATGTGCTTAATTGTAGGAATATTCGAAGATGAACTCTCGAGATGAAATCCAACCCAAAAAAGGAGTAATCTGAACTCAAGGCCATAAAAGGCACAAAGCCTAAAAGTGCGGACGGTAGAATATCATCTGCGGTCGCAGATGTTGAAGGAAAAGCTAGCAGAGTTTGGTGCAAAGTGCAGTCCCCACATGAATTGTGGGGCTACAAAAGATGGCTAGGACCAAAAGTTTTGACATTGTGCATTCCAAGTCCCCAGAAGTGCAGACAACACAGGATTTGTGCGGCAGCAGAAGAAGAGCTACGCGGCCGCAGGTGTAAAAGCGCGGGCCGCCGAACATCAAGTGGGGCCGAACTTGTAAAAGTGCAGACCGTAGAAAGAGTGCTTTGCGGCCGCAAATCAAAATTATACGGCCGTAGACCTCTAGGTCCTGACAAAGTTCAAGAAATCTGCTGACCGCACATGGAATTGTGCGCCCGCAGAACCTCCTGAAGGGTATTTTTGTCTAAAATTTGTAGCCCTATATAAATAGACGAGTTTCACAATTTTAGATTAACTTTTGATATCAGCAGCTACAGTAGTCGTTTCTCTTTTCTTGTTTTAGTAGTTTTTCATATTTTGGGATATTTTAACATAGATTTTATCATTTTGATTTTATAATATGAGTTTATTTAGCATCTCTTCTTCTATTTCTTCAATTTCAACCATAAGTAGCTAGATTTTTACTAGGGTTGTGACCCAACCCTAGCATGTAAACCTTATGGGTGTTTGATTTAATGCATGTTTATGGTTGGATGTTTATTATTTAGCCTTGTTCATGTGTGGAATTAATGGTTGCAAATATTAGTTCATGCCTATTTGACTTAGTCTCACTTGAGAAAGAGAGACTTCGTCTAGGAAAAGTTGGCTAACAAGAAATTCGTTCAATCGAGAGATTGATAATCCCAATTAAGGGTTCAATCTAGAGATAGTAATAACCCGACTTGAGCTTCTATCAACTATTTTGTGCAATACTCATTTGGACTTGAGAAAGCCAAATTGGAGAAAATCACTCTCTGACCGAGAGGTATTTTGTGGGTAATTGAGTGTTGATAGCTATAATGCACCCTATCAACAAAAAAAGCGTTAAGGTTTATATCCCATTAGGCAAAACTCTAGGTGATGGTCATAGCCCTAGACTTTTTACATAATTTGAAAAACAACAAAAACAATTTCTTAACTTTGCAATCTTACTTTAAAATAGACATAGAAGCAACCCCAATTTGTGAAAGTTTAAATTGAGATAGTTCATACTCACGTACTATAATATATACTCCTAAATCTCATATATAACTCCATATGAAAATCGACCCCGACTCTTGTTGGGTATTACTATTGCAATCGACCATTTCATATCCTTGATTTGAGGTGTGAATTGGACGAGATTAATTTTTGGCGTCGTTTTTGTGAATCAATTGTAGGTGCAACAATGGCAAACAACAATGATCAACTCGGAAATATGCCTTTAGGGGATGTGGACGTTGAGGAGGACCAAGTTGAAGAGGTTCCTCTTGAACCTCAATCAAATAGAAGAGGCCGGGTGCCTCAAGACAATGTACCTATTCCACCCTCACCTCCACCAAGAGCAGCTCCACACTAGGTGTAACCAAATGAAGGGTATGCAAGTGCCATAGTCCTTCCCCACATTAAGGCGGGCAACTTTCAAATCACAAATGTAATGCTCGCATTGCTAGAGCAACGAGGATTCTTCACCGGGGCTCCAATTCAAAATGCATAACAACACTTGAAGGGGTTTGTGGACACTTGTTGGGGGGAGTAAACAGACAGACGTCTCCGAGGATCCTTTAAGGTTAAGGTTATTTCCCTTCTCTCTACGGGGAAAAGCCTTAGATTGGTTGGAAAGATTGACAAACCATTCCATCCATACATGGGATGAGTTGGCGGAGAAATTTATTGACAAGTGCTTTTTTCCCAGGCATATGGATACTCTTAGAGACGAGATTCTAGCATTCAAACAAGAGCCCAATGAGCCGTTACATGAGATATGGGAGTTGTATAGAACAATGGTCAAAGAATGCCCCAATAATAACATGACATAAGCTATGATTCAACAAACTTTCAATCAGGGGATCAATATGGCCAACCAGTGTGCGGTAAATCAACTTGCCGGTGGAAATTTTTATGACAATGCCGTATGCGGAAGCTTGTGAGATTTTAGATGAAATGGAGAACACATCATAGGCATGGAAAAGTTGGGCTAATGTTCCTCAAGGTGATCCGAACGTGATTCACCTCCATAAAGAGTTGAATGACCATGGGCAAGCCATTGCCGAATTGACCACCACAATGAATCAATTAGCAAAGGCTCAATTTCAACAAATGAAAAGTCCTAAGCAAGTCAATTCCATGAAGGGAGTAAATATGATGGTGAACAAAAGAAGGACCAAGGGTCCACAAGTGCATAACCGAGTGTATGTGCAAAAAGATAGTGGGTTGGATCAAGATGAATATTACAATGAACAAGAGGAGGAAGTGCAATATGTGAACAACTTTCAAGGGAAAAGAAACAACTCTCAAGGCCCAAATCAACAACAATGGTGACCTAAAGGTAATCAAGGTAATTGGAATTCTAACAACCAATGTAACTGGAGTGGCGGCAAAAATCAAGGGAATTGGCATAATAACAACAATTAAGGAAAGTGGAGTGGTGGAAATAACCAAGGTAATTGTAATGGTAACAACCAAGGATATTGGGGAGGTAACAATCAAGGGGGATAGAACAATAACCAAGGAAATCGGGGGTCGGGTTTTCAAAGGTTCCCGATATATCAACAACCGAGCAACCCGCTTCCTTATCCTTCCCATGGTCCAAGTTCTTCCAACAATGAAATCGGGTGTATTTAAAATATGCTCAAGAAAATTATGGAGAAGAATGCCGATTCTGATGCCCAACTTTCCTCCCATAATACATCAATCCGTAACTTGGAAGTTCAAATAGGGCAAATCTTTCAAGCTCTAAATACTCATCCTAAGGGGGCATTACCAAGTGACACGGTGGTGAACCCTAAGGGTGGGAACAACAGAGGACATGCCATGGCCATTACTACAAGGAGTGGAAAAGGTGGGAATGCACCCACCTCAAGAAAAAGGAAAATTGATGAAGAGCAAGTAGTGTAATAAGAGGAGATCCTGAACAATGTTAAGCAATCCAATGATGAGGTTCAGATTGATATTGATGATAATGTGGAAGAGACTCATGAGGAGGTGAACCTATCTAGGGATCAAATTATTGACATGCCGAAACCGGTAGTGCAAAAGGTTAGGGCACCATTGCCTAAGCCTCCACCTCCCTACCCTCAAAGACTTGAAAAGAAAAATGGTGAAAACCAACTCATGAAGTTTATTCAAATGATGAAGAGTCTCTCAATCAATGTGCCATTAGTTGAAGCCTTGGAGTAAATGCCCGGTTATACAAATTTCATGAAGGATCTTGTGACAAAGAAGCGGTCAATGAATTTCGAAACTATAAAATGACTCATCAAGTTAGTGCAATTATGCATTCAATGGCTCCCAAGTTAGAGGATCCCGATGCTTTCACGATTCCATGTACAATTGGAAGTGCTGAGTTAAAGCTCTTTGTGATCTTGGGGCAAGTATAAATTTGATGCCCTATTATGTTTTCAAGACATTGGGAATTAGGTAACCAAGGCCCACCTCTATGAGATTGCATATGGCCGATCGTACTATGAAGAGACCTTTGGGAGTGATTGAGGAAGTTTCTGTTCATGTTTTATAAATTCATTCTCCAGATAGATTTTGTCATTCTTGATTGTGAGGTTGATTATAAGGTGTCGATTATCCTTGATAGACCGTTCCTTGCTACAGGGAATGCTCTTTGTGATGTTGAAGCCGGAGAACATACTTTCCGGGTTGGTGATGAAAAAGTGGTTTTCCATATGTGTAAGTCCATGAGGCAACCCAATAGCAATGAAGTGTGCTCTTTTGTGGACTTGGTGACCGATGTAATTGTGGATGAAACAAGTGTTGTGATAAATGTTGGTGATATGTTGGAGGCCGTCTTGCTCAACTTTGATGATGACGAGATGGATAGCTTCGTAGAATGTGTGAACTTTTTGCAAGGAATGGGGTCATACACATATGAACCCCACAAATTGTCCTTGGATATTTAAAATAGGACAACTCCTCTTACAAAGCCTTCAATTGAAAAGCCTCCTATCTTGGACTTGAAGCTATTGCCTCACATATTAGGTATGGATTTCTTGGCCCTTCTTCTACTTTAGCGGTTATTCTTTCCTCTTGTTTGACTAACGTGCAGGTAGACTCCACATTGGCGGTGCTACAAAAGAGGAAGAAGGCTATTGTCAGGAAATTGGTGGATATTCAAGGGATAAGCCCCGCATTTTGCATGCACAAGATTAACTTGGAGGAAGGTGTCAAACAATCTATTGAACATCAAAGGAGACTCAGTGAAGCCATGCAAAAGGTTGTCAAAAAGGAGATCATCAAGTGGTTGGATGCCGGGGTTGTCTACCCCATTTCCAATAGTTCATGGACTTCTCCAGTTCAATGTGTCCCAAATAAAGGGGGCATAACGGTGGTTACAAATGACAAGAATGAGTTGATTCCTACAAGAACAATAACCGGGTGGAGAGTGTGTATGGACTATCGTATATGCTCAACAAAGTTACGAGGAAGGACCATTTTCCACTTCCCTTCCTAGATCAAATGTTTGATAGATTGGCCGGCCGTGCTTTCTATTGTTTCCTTGATGGGTATTCCGGCTACAACCAAATTCTTATTGCTCAGGAGGATCAAGAGAAAACTATTTTTATATTTCCTTATGGTACTTTTGCCTTCAAGCGGATGCCATTTGGGTTGTGCAATGCACCGACAATTTTTCAAAGGTGTATGATGGCCATCTTCATGGACATGGTGGAAGATTACCTTGAAGTCTTCATGGATGACTTCTCAATGTTCGGAAAGTCTTTTGATGATTGTCTCGCAAACTTGGATAAAGTGTTGGCAAGATGTGAAGAAACAAATTTGGTGCTCAATTGGGAAAAACTTCATTTCATGGTCGAGGAAGGCATTGTCCTTGGCCAAAAAATCTTAAAGAATGGAATTGAAGTCAACAACATAAAGATTTAGGTGATTTCTAAACTCCAACCTCCAACTTCGGTGAAGGTGCGGAGTATCTTAGGCCACGCGGGGTTTTACAGGCATTTCATCAAGGATTTATCTAAAATGGTGAACCCGTTATGCAAACTTTTGGAGAAAGATGCTATGATCCACTTCAATGATGATTTCATGAGAACCTTTGAATTGTTAAAGTCCAAGTTGACTACTACTCCCATTATCACCGCTCTAAATTGGAGTGTTCCTTTTGAGCTTATGTACGATGCAAGTGATGTAGTGGTGGGGGCTATTTTGGGGCAACACATCAACAAGATTTTTTTATCCCGTCTACTATGCTAGTAAGACCATGAATAGTGACCAAGTAAACTATACCATTACGGAGAAAGATCTCCTTACCATTGTGTTTGCTATTAAGAAGTCCCCCCGTACTTGATAGGTGCAAAAGTGATTGTCCACACGGATCATGTGGCACTTCGTTATCTTATGAGTGAGAAAGATTCCAAAGCCAGGTTGATGATATAGGTGATTTTGTTGCAAGAGTTTGATATTGACATCCAAGATCAAAAAAGAAGTGAAAATCAAGTGGAGGACCACTTGTCTCGTTTGGAGGAGGAGAGGAGGTCGCATGATGGCCTTGAAATCAATAACTCCTTCCCGATGAGAAACTTTTGGCTATTTCATGAAAGAAGTGCCATGGTTTGTGGATCTAGCAAGTTTTATTGTGAGTCGTATCATTCCGGATGAGTTCTCTTCAAACCAAAAGAAGAATCTCAAACGGGATTTTCAAGACTATTATTGGGATGAACCGTACCTTTTTCGAATTTGTAGGGATGGGGTGATTAGAAGATGTGTACCGGAGGAAGAGCAACGTGAAATTCTTGGGGCTTGTCATTCTTCACCATATGGTGGTCACCCTAGTGGAGCGGGAATGACTGCCAAAGTGCTAAGTTGCAATTTCTATTTGCCCACTCTTTACAAGGATGTAAATGATCTAGTCAAGCGATGTGATGAATGCCAAAGGGCCGATGGAATCTCAAAGAAAAATGAAATGCCCCTCACCACTATTTTGGAGATTGATATTTTCGATATATGGGGTATTGACTTCATGGGTCCTTTTGTGAGTTCTTGTGGAAACACCTACATCTTAGTCGTGGTTGATTATGTGTCTAAATGAGTTGAGGCCATTGCTCTACCTAAAAATGAGGTGAGAAGTGTGGTGGCGTTTTTGAAGAAGAATATTTTCACAAGGTTTGGTACTCCACGGGCTATCATAAATGATTGGGGAGGGGGGTCACATTTTTGCAACAAAGCCTTCGACACCTTACCCACCAAGTATGGTGTCACTCATAAAGTCATGACTCCCTATCATCCACAAGCAAGCGGTCAAGTGGAAGTCTCCAACCGGGATATAAAGAGTATTTTGTCCAAAATAGTGATTGCTAACCGGACAGATTGGTCCAAGAAACTTGATGATTCTTTATAGGCTTATAAGAAGGCTTGCAAAACACCTATAAGAATGTCTCCATATCGATTGGTGTTCGGAAAAGCTTGTCATCTTCTGGGGGAACTTGAGTACAAAGTCATGCGGGCATTAAAGAAGTTGAATCTTGAGTGGGATGTCACCGCTAACTTGAGGGTGGCACATTTGAATGAGTTGGATGAGTTCCGGTACTATGCATACACAAGTTCATCCTTATACAAAGAGAATATGAAATATCTTTAAGACAAGTACATATGGAACAAAGAGTTCAAAGAGGGTGATCTTGTGTTATTGTTCAATTCATGGTTGAGGATGTTTCCCATAAAGCTAAAGTCTAAACAGAGTGGCCCGTTTGAAGTTGCGGGTGTGACATCCTTTGGTGCATTGGACTTGAAGAATAAAAATGATGAGGTATTCCAAGTCATTGGTCACCGAGTGAAGCATTACTTGCAAAAAAGTTGGTGATAGCCATGTTGTGGCGGTGATTCATTTCAAGTGATAGTAATCTGCATCGTGCCGCGACGTTAAATCAAGCGTTTCTAGGGAGGCAACCCATGTTTCTTTTTCATTTCTTTTCTTCTTTTACAATTAGGTATTAATTTTGTGCTAACTGCATTTGAAGTGTATTGTAGGAATTGTGCCCCGAAAATTGGCTAAGTATGAAAAAAGTGCGGACCACATGTTTATTGTGCGGAACGCATAATTGTGATTGCTACAGCGAAAGGGAACTGCGGCCGCACAATTGCAGTGCGAATCTTACAAATTGAAAAGGGAAAATGCATACTCTTTGAAGTTTTGTTTGTTATAGAAATAACCAAAGTGCACCCGCACACCAAAATCTGCAGTCCGCAAAAAATATCTGCGGCCGGACAACAAAATTTGCAGACCGCAGATCAGCAGGGGCTTGTGAGCTCTAGGTAGCAGAGTGCGGACATCAGAACGAATTCTGCGGCCGCAATAAGCCCTTTCTCCCTTAGTCGGAACGTCCAAGTATAAATAGTAGACTTAGGGCTACTGTTCCTCTTTTTCTCTCTCTGAGCTCAACAGTTCTAAAATTGAAATTTCTTGTTAAAGTTGCTGCTCACAAGCGTAACAACTGTTGATCACTCATCTCTTGCATTCCTTACTCTCTGGTATACATCATCATCTTGATTAACTTCTTTAAATTTTTAGATTTTTGGTTAAATTTTGAACCATTTGTCTATGAATCTATTTGAACAATGTTGTGGGGTGAATATGTTGTGGGTAATTGATAATTGCTCATAGGAAATGGGTAACTTAATTTTCATGCTTCAATGTTAATACCATGTCAAAATTGTGCAAAAACATTGTTAACCCTAGAACTCTGTTCGTTAATGTTTTGAAATCTGCGGCCGCACGAGAAATTATGCAGTCCATAGAAGTTGAGATTAGGGTCTTGTGTCAAGCATGATTCTGCGGCCTCATTTTAAATTGTGCGGACCGCTAAAATCCCATCGTGACCGCAGAAAAGTGAGTGCGGTCGCAAAATAGCCCAGTCATTGTCTTTAGAGAGTTGGAACTCTGGTGAATCTGATGTGCGGCCATGATAGAAAATGTGGGTACCTCACTCCATTTCTACGGTTGCACTAATAATTATACGGACCGCAGATCCAGTTCTGCGGCCGTAAGATCAAATTGTGCAGTCTGCAATGTTCTGCTTGCGGCAACACTTATAATTGTGCGGACCGCACTCCCTCACCCCTTAAGCATATTTTACACGGTGTGTTCACTGTCTGTTTGCACTTGAATTACATCTGACTCCTGATGTTGCTTGTTATAGAAAATAGTTAGATCTCGAGGCCGTGGAGATACTTCAAAGAGGAAGGGTGAACCTTCTGGAGGCCGAGGCAAAAGTACTTTAACCTTCGCCCTCGAAAAGATAATCACCAAGAAGACTATAGCCCGCCGAGGAAGAAATCTAGAGCCCTCCGAATCCAGTTCTTATGCCCCATCTAGGGAAGCATCAGAGGGCGACTCGGTTTAAGAGCATCCAGCTATGTAATCAAAGCTACTGAGGAGGTGTCAACTCCGCAAGGAGCCTTCCATATCACATAGCACCTCCGAGGGGTCAGAGAGTGCCAGTCAGGCTTTGGAGCCATCCTCTACACCTATCCTTGAGGAACCGGAGACTACAATTGATGATATTTTGGATGATGGCCGAGGGGGGAGATACTACAGTTGCCGGCCTTGTGAGGTCGAAGAGAAAGAGGTTTGGGAAGACCAGTTCGTTAATCTAGTTGTCTTCACTAGCTTCCATGAGTGGTGGCCAGTGTGATCGCTCACTCTTGAGCGGCAATTCCAATTGAAATACCTTGACAAGTACAATCCGGTAGTCTTGAGATAGTTCCGAGAGCAGAAAGGGTGGATGTGGTTCACCCAGAGTGTACTGCATGCAAAGGAGTATCTGGTCAAGGAGTTCTATGCCAATGTGGCGCACATAAATAAAGGGACCAAAGTGACCAAAGTGAGGAATATGAAGGTGCGGTTTGACCAGCACACCTAGAACACCTACGTGGGGTTTGAGGATGTTGAACCTGCATAGTACTTGGAAAAGCTAGCGATGGGAGATGCAGCTCGCCCATGGCTCGCTGAGATTGTTGCAGCCCCGGGCCCACCACCACCATGGATCATAGCAGGGATACCTATTCAGTGGAACACCCTGAACTTCAAGGTGAAGGGATGCTAGACTTTTGTATGCAGCAGACTAGACCCGTGCCAGAATGAAACGAACCTTCCTATCTCGCAAATAGTTCTAGTCGCCTCCATTATGCCTAGGTACCCAATCAATGTGGGTGCCATGATGTCGGCCAACATGTCTGTGGTTGGTAGGTAAGCTGATACCTCCTACCTATATACTAACACCATCACTGAGTACCTTACAAATGTACGGGTGGGGCAAAAAGATTTTGATACGAAGGTGGGAGCGAAGAAGCCCTTCTAATGGTATTCTCTGATGGATGCACATAACCCTAAGAGAAAGGGTCAGCCTACTACCACCATTGGCTAGTCTGATGAGCCATCGATGGCACCAATAGTGATAGCTGATATGCCATCCACTTTAGCAAAGCCTTCAGCTAGTGTAGCTTCCATGCCCCCACATTTAGCCTCATTGCCTTCCATCTCAGCTTTGAAGCCGGTACCTATGCCTACTGTTCCACTTTTTGCGCTGCGAGTCTCCCAGACTCTGGAGAGCCTCAACAACTGGATACAGAAAGCCACTAGAAATCTGTTTAACATATCTAGTACTGTTGCAGCACAGTCATCCATTCTGGAACCCCATATTCCTCCAACAGTGGAGGAGCCTTTGAAGACGCTCTTGGAGAACCAGACCACCATATTGAACACTTTGGTAGAGCATGGATCAGTGATTGAGGAGCTGGGAAAGCAAGTAAAGAAAATAAGGAAATCCTAGGTGTCCAAGAAATTAGTTGACAGGCTGCGGAGAGAGGTGACCAAGATTGCAGCAGCTGAAGATCTTCCATTTGACATGCTGTTGGATCCAGCTCTAGCAGCACCAGCAGCACCATCAGCTCCAGTGGCATTAGCTGGCCAGTTTGAGGAGCCAGACCTGGTTGCCGACACTACCGAGGCGGTGCGCCAGATGTTCACCAACCCAGCTACTCCAAGAGGCGAGGATGATGAGATCCACTTTATAGGTGTTAATCGGGCTGACGCCCCCGTCGGCCCGGTTCAGCCCGTTACTGTTGCTTAATGTGCAGGCTGGGACGGGTTGGTCGGGGGTGGGGGGGGGGTGGGGGGTTGGACGAATATGTTTTGGATAACGGTACACCGTACCCACTAAGCTTGTAACCCGTTAATGGATTGTTTCTGGGCTGCAGCTCGTTATCAGCTCGGTTACCGTTACAGATTTATTTTAAATTATTTGGACCTTTGCCAACGGTCAAATTGAGAAATGACCATTGGGGAACAACCAGATTTTGCAGAAATGGCCATTTCGGTCTCCCTATTAAAAATATAGCCTCACCCCTAGTAATTGAAAAATTACATTTTTAACCTTTTAAAACCTATAAATAACACCCTTCTTCTTCATTTTTCTCACAATTCACTCTCTTACTACTCTTATTTTCTCTTGATATTGTTGTTCTTAAATTCTCAAATCTCAAATTCTCAATTACTTATTATTTCAAATTTCATCAATTATTTTGGTTTAGCCATTAAAAAATTATTATTATCAAATATCAAGTATTCAAGTGAAGTGTGTTATCATGTACTATCAAGTATCAACTATCAAGTTTCGGTCTATCAACTGAAGTTTGATTTTTGATATCAAAATTAGTACGACATTCGAAACCCCGGTACACTCGTTCCATCTCTTTCTCTTATTTGGTGTACACTTATTTTATTATTTAGAATTATTAATTTAATTTCATAATTTAATTTACATAATGGATTTACTTAGAGCAGCCAAAATGTCACGACCCAAATTCCCAACCTTAGGGCCATGATGGCGCGTAACACCACACTTGTTAGGCAAGCCACTGTTAGAAATTGATTAGCCATTTCCCTTTGACTAATTATTAAAACATAATAAGACGATTTAAATATTACTAAATCTGATAGTTTCCATCAATAACTTCATGAATAAAATAATAAACGAATAAATAAACCAAGCCACGAACTAAATATATAACTCTAAGACTACCCCAGGGTCTGGTGTCACAATTCACGAACTTCTAAGAATACTACATATAATGGGCTGAAAGAAATAATGTATCTGTTTTGAGTAAAATAAACAGTCTTTATAAAACTAAGAGAAGACTCCAAGAATTCTGCGGATGCCAGCAGATCTACCTCGTGTCTCCAAGTAATGAATGACAGCTACTAAAGTCTCTAACACTGGACAGTATCTAGATCTGCACAAAAGAGTGAAGAGTGTAGTATCAGTACAACTGACCCCATTTACTAAGTAAGTGCCGAGCCTAACCCTGACGAAGTAGTGACGAGGCTACGGCGGGGCAATTATAATATAACCTGTAACAACATATAAATAATAAAGCAAGAATGAAATTCTAAACTAAACAAAAACAATCAACTATATCAATAAATGAAATAACTTAGCCACCTCTTGCTAGGTCTCAGCTATAACCAAATTCTCACATAAGCTTCCACATTTCAAATTTCGCTTTCAAAGTAACTGTAGGTGTCAAATATAAGATAAACAGTAGAGTAAAATAGAAAGATTTCTGTTCCTTTTATTTAAAAATTAATAAATCATAAATATTCTCCCTTATCGCTCCTTGTTGCGGCGTGCAACCCGCTCCCACCAGTCCACCCTTATTCCTCCTCCTTATATACAAATATCTCTCTTATTTCTCCTATTGCGGCATGCAACCTGATCCCACTTGTACACCCTTATCACTCCTTGTTGCGGCGTGCAATTGGCTCCCACCAGACAATCATATCACTTTTATTTATAAAGATTTCACAAATTTCAAATCAATGCCTTTCACAATATTTTTGCCTCAACAATTGTAAACAGTAAACCGTACCACTCATAACTTCATCATTTATCATTTCACAAATAAATCAACCGTAATATATATTAAAACACTGTCAACTAGATCACCATTTTATGTATCACAATGAAGCCAAAGGAACAACCAACACTTCCAAAATACTTGAAACAATACTTAACAGTAATTTAACGAAACCAAGTAAGCATATAGACATCAATGATCATAAAACAATTAAGCCAGGGATCAATTAAATTGGAAACGGGGAAGGGATCATGTTTAATAGATAACTTGGTGGTGTATAGATACTCGTCACCTCATCTATACACCACGCACATGCAAATTCACGTAGCAATTAGGTCCGGGGTTCCTATTCCCTCAAGTCATGGTTAAACCAAGCACTTACCTCAAATTCGCAGGTCACTTACTACTCAATTATAGCTTTTCCTTTTGAATTCACCTCTAATACACTCGAATCTAATCATAATTAACTTAATATCATTAATTAATGCTAAAGGAACTAACTATTCTGAAAAATTATAGTTTTCCTACGTTTTCTTAAAAAAAAAAATGACCTCGGGCCCGCTTGGTCCAAACTCGGGGTTTGGACCAAATTCTGTTTACCCATTTACCCCCGAGCTCGAGTATGCAATTAGTTTCGAAATCCGACCCCAATTCGAGGTCAAAATTTGATTTTTACAAAATTCTAATTCTACCCAAACCCCCATTTTTTGCCATGAAAATTCTTGATTTTTGATTGAAAAGTGATGAAAAACATTGGATAATCGAAAGATAAGGTTTTACAATTGTTTACCAACACTTTGGAGATGAACCTGTGTGAAGAAAAATGCCTCTAGGTCTTTTTAGTTCGAAAATATGAAAAAATGGCTGCTGCCGAGTTGGATTCTATGATTTTTCTTCTTTTTTTTGAAGAAAAGGTGTGGAGCACTAGTGCACTAGAAACTGTTATGACAACAGTTTTCTTTTATGACAGCAAGTTTTTTTTACAAGTTAAAAACATCCCGAAGCCTACCCGAAACTCACCCGATCCCTCGGGCTCCAAATCAAATATGCACGTAAGTTTAAAAATATCATACTGATTTGCTCGTGCAATCAAATCATGAAAATAACATCTAAAACAATGAATTTAACCTCAATACTTATGATTTTTCTCAAGAACACTTAAATTTCACTATTTCTCAACCGGACGTCCAAATCACATCAAATCAACTCCGCTTCTCCCCAAATTTAACAGATAAAACTTAAATATCATAACAAACCTGTATCGAGTTTCGGAACCAAAATACGGGCCCGATACTAATGGTTTCAAACATTAATTTTTTTCTTTATTTCATTAATAATTCAGCAAAATAATTTCTTTCAAAAATTGATTTCTAAGGTTTGGGACCTCGGAATTAAATTTCGGGCAGACGCGCAAGTCCCATATTTTACTGCGGACCTTCCGGGATCGTCAGAACATCGATCTGGATCTTTTTACTCAAAATGTTGACCAAAGTCAACTAAAACCAAACTTAAATTATAAAATCATTATTTATTACATTTTTACTAAAAGCTTTCCAGTTTCACGCTCGGACTGTGCACGCAAATCAAGGTATTTAAAATTAGTCTTTTTATGGCTAATAAACCTAGAACAGAATCTTAATTCATAAAATAACCCCTTGGGCCATCACACAAAAAAGCATGCACTAGTAGAGGTGGTAGTAAGAAAACTTCCAAAAGATCAAGATGTGGTGTTGGTTTTTCTAGTAGCTTTACACATATTTCTGAAAGTTCACCTAAAAATTTAAATGTAGATTATGAGCGAATACAAGAAAATTATGATTTAGATGATATTTTAGATGATATTCAATCACCCGATAATCTTGAAACACCACCACCTACACCTGGTAATGCTAGTCAAACTCAAAATATTAGGGGTGGAACAAGTAGGCCTCCTCTCCCTATTAAGAAGAATCGACGATTAAGAAGTAAATGTTGGATGTTTTTTGAAAGACTAGAAGATAAATTTTTTTATGTAAAATATAAAATTTGTAATGAACATTATAAACATGAGCCCGGTAAGGGAGGGGGAATGGGCCAACTTCGTAGGCATATGTAAGAGAAACACCCTCTTGACTGGGGAGTAGATGAGGAATCTGGGCAATAAAAATTTAACCCGAGTACTGGGGGTTATTTGGTAAATATGGTATTAAGAAAGATCGAGAAGAATTAGCTTACATGATTATTTTAGGTTGTTTATCTTTTAGTTTTGCTTCTTCACCGTATCTTGTTACTTATATTCAAAGAATTTATAACCCTATGTTTAACGGTATTCCTAGAAGTACTTGTAGAGCTAATATCTTTAGGCTTTCTGGACAATATCAAACATATATACATTATTTGTTTGAAAGTTTTCCTTGTAGAGTTTCTCTTACTTCTGATATTGGTTGTGCTGTAAATGAAAATGATTATTTGACTGTTATATGCCATTGAATAGATGATAATTTTTGTATGCAAAAACGTATTATTGCTTTTAAATATGATGAAGATCAAAGTCATACTGGTGTATTTATAAGTAATACTATCCATGAAGTTGCTATATTTTATAATCTTGCCGAAAAGGTTTTGTGTATATCATTTGATAATGCTTCTAACAACAATGCTGTTATTACAATAATAAAATTGCATCTACACCCACCACTTCCTGAAATATTTCATGTTAGATGTGCATGTCATATTCATAACTTGATTGTGAAGAGTGGCCTTGAATTATTTAGAGATGAATTTATTTTAGTTAGGAGAGTTGTTGGTGTAATTCAAGGAAATAATAGAAGTGCTAGATTAAATACATTTAAGGAAAAATGTGTACACTATGGACTAAAACCAAGACATATGCCTGAAGAAATAGATACTAGGTGGAATTATACTTATTTATTCTTAAGATGTTGTAATAAATATAGAATGCCTATAACTGAAGTTGCTAATTCTCATTGTACCGATCCTAGTCTTTTGTTAACATCTAGAACTTGGGATGTCATTCATGATGCTGTACAATTTTTACAAAAATTTTATGTGGCTTCACTTGAGTTTTCTGGAGCTTATTATCTTACTATTGCAAATGGTTTAGTTCATATTATTGAAATTTCTCTTTTACTACATAATTTGAAGAAAAAAGAAGGATATGCTTCTGCTGTTGAATCTATGCTAGATAAGTTTAAAAAATATTTCTACCCAATTCCCCATATTTACATAATTGGTGCTATTTTAAACCCTACTATCAAAATGATAAAGTGTCGCCAATTAATTAGAGATTTATATACTTATATGGATATTGGACCAGCTAAAACTCTTGATATTGACACTTATATTTCTGATCTACACACACATTTACAAACTTTATATAATTATTATGCTAACATTGTTGATGCTTCTTCGGTTGTAGATGCAAATATTCCTTCAAGTAATCCTTCAACGTCTGGAACAACTATGGATGATGATGATGATGTTCAAGATTATTTGATTTGGTCTACACTAGGAGAGCATCAACAAACCAACAATATAAATATTTATGAACTCCAATTCTACTTGCAAAAGTCACCAGAGCCCCTCATAAAGGATTTTCTATCGCTGGGTTGGTGGAAGAGCAACTCAAATCAATTTCCTATTTTTTCGGCCATGGCTCGAGACGTGCTAAATGTGCCGATTTCAACAGTCGCATCAAAAAGCTCATTTAGCCAAGTAAGGCAGCAACTAGGAGATACCCGTAATTCATTGGGCAACAACGCTTTGAAAATTCTAGTGTGCTTCAGAGATTAGATAAGATCAGAACGGCGAAATCAAGGGCGTGCCGAGGTAGATGAAGAGGAGGACCAAGAAATTGGAGATATAATAGTTTATGGTTCCGATTCAATCAATGCCAAAAATCAAGAACCTCATGTTGACATGGAAGAACTTACAAAAATGATGCAAACTATGTGATGTACTATTTCTTATTTTTTATAATTGTTGTAAACTTTTAATTTGCAAGTTCAAAAATAAAAAATCAAAAAAGAACTTGAAAATTAATTTGAAGTATTAAAAATATAAAATGAAAGTTTTCGGCATTTGTTCCTTATATATTGCCTATTGGTCTTATTAAATAATTTTTTGTAGCCACTTACCTTCTAATTTCAATTTTATAATTTTAAAATACAAATTTCAAATTTAAAACTTTAAACTTTAAACTCTAAACTTCAAAGTTTAATTCTAAGCCTTAAAAGTTTGCAAACACTTAAGTATCAATAACATTGAATAAGAAAAATAAAATTTAATTAAAAAAAAAATTTACAGTAGCCCAGCCTGCCCGAACCCGTGAAGCTAGAACCTGAACGAGCCCTAAATAACCCGAAAAGGTTCAACCCACCCCCAGCCCGTTAACCAACCCGGTCTGGTAACAGACGGGCTAGTTTTTTCCCTGTTCAACCCGTCCCAGCCCGCCCAACAAACACCTATAATCCAGTTAGAGGAGACTGAGGGTGGTGACGCTGCTGTGGACAGAGAGATATCAAAGGCAACATAGAGAGTCTTCTTCACTCTTACCCTTCCTTTACTCTTATTTTGTTAAGCATTAGAGATAATGCTTATTTTTATTCGGGGGTGGAGTTTATTCGATCTATTTAGATGATGATTCTGAGACAATTGGTTTGTAATAACTGACAATATTTTTTTCTTTCTCCTTATTATATATATATTTTTTCCTTTCTCTCATGATGTATATATTCTCTACCTTCTCTCATTATGTACATTCGTTCTACTTTTAATAGTTTTTGTTTTGTAGCTTTTTTATGTTTGTATTCTTATTAGTTAGTGTTTAGTTTAGTAGTTTGTTTTTGATTTAATAGATTTTTTTTATGTTTTAGTATACAATAAGCCTTTGATTTTCTTAATGCCACGGTTCTTTTCAAAGGTAGTTTTATGTGTGAACCGGGTGACTCGTCCTAACGATGGATGGCATGAAAACCTTCTTAAGGGAATGAGTCCATTCCGTGTTTAGGTGACACTACAACAAAAAGGCATTTGGCGGAAATTATTTAGCAGCAATAAGTCAATTGCCGCTAATAGATTCTATAATCTGAAATATTAGCAGCAAATGACCGTTAGCAGAAAAAAATATCCTTTTAACGACAATAAAAATTAATTGCCATTAAAAATTACTAATTGACTTTTAGCGGAATAGCTTTTTCTTTTATTTTAACTTTCCCTCCCTACCCAAAAATAAATCTTTCCCTCCAATTTTTTTTGGACAAGAATGAACGATTCCTTCCAATCAGAAAATAATAGGAAAACCTATTCCTTAATTGAACGGGATACGGAAGAGTTGAGCGATTAACAAAATCGCAAATATAGTTTTCGGTGAGCTTTTTCCCCAGATAACTGCTCTTTTTCCCTAGGTATCTTTGCTTTTTACCTAGCAGATGCGATTAACAGTTGAGTTTGGATTGTGCTGCTCGATTATGCTTTATCGTCGTTGTTAGTATTCTCTGTTTTATCCGTTTCCCATTTCTCTTTTCGTGTAGGTTTGAAGATTGTTGCAGACGAACTCATTCTTCTCCTTCAATTTCTTGTCTTTATCAGCAAAACAATCTGCTTACCAGGTACAAATTTGTGCCTTCAACTGTTGCGATTTGAGATTTGCAAAAGTACAGTCTTTCTACATATGCGGGTTGTTTGTAATATCCAACTGCTGTTAAATTGACATGCGATAATTGGGTTTATTCCTCCTCCGTTCCTTGATTGTTTTATGATTTTGTTCCTCCATTTTCTGTTATTCTTGTGATTATTCAGACATATTGATGTTCTTATTGAATCTACCACTAGTTGAGATATGAATTCCTCTATATGTTTTTTGTTATTCTTGTCATTGTTCAGAAATTGTAAGTGTCGCCGATGCATATTGATGTTTTCATTGAATCTACCACTAGTCGAGATGAATTCCTCTTTATATTTTCTGTTATACTTGTGATTGTTCAAAAATTTTCTAAGTGTCATCGATGCATATTGATATTTTCATTGAATCTACCACTAGTCGACATATGAATTCTACCATGTTCAAAATATTTGCCCGAGTATGACATATATACTGTCTTTTATTGTTTTGTTAGTTGATGTTTTAGTGCGTCATTAGGCTTATTGCTGGTTTTTTACTTATTACAAAATGAGTTTTTGTGGTTAAAAGGTTCTGAAAACTATTTTACATCTTTTAGTCCTCCTTGTTGATGACGAGAGATTGATGAATGAAACTTTCTCCACTTTTTAATAGTAGACAAATACAATTGTATGTGGCAAAATCAGAGGGCTTAATTTCTCGCTATCAAGCTACTTCGGAAGAATATCTCGAGACCACGAGGACGTGGAGTTGCAATCGAGTCCCCTCCCTCGAGGCTCGTCGAGGCCCGACTCAAAGAAGACGAAGATCGGGGCTGGAACAAAAAAGGGAATTCCCAAGGCACGCGACTAAGTCTAATAGAGACGGCCTACCCAGAGCCTATGTCAAGGCGTCATGTCTAAGCCGTCACATCTCCATGCTTTCACAATTAATGTATATTGTACTATAACCAGATTCCTCTCCTATATAAAGGGAACCCACACTACTTTGTAAAGGGCTGCTGGAGCTCCAACTATTCTCCACAAGATCAATAATCTCTCTCTCTCTCTCTAACTTACTCGCTCGAGACCACTCTTTGCATTTATCGCTTTAATACTTGTTCTTTATTTATTGATTGGTATTGGCCATAAAGAGCCTTCTTTAATTATATTCTAACTGTTATCCCTCTCCCGGTTACCCCCGATAGCTCGAGCTTGACCCGGATATCAACCCTGATGCCCCTCATCGACCAATCGGAAGCCCGAGCAACAAGCCCCTCGGTTTGATCACTGCCCTGTTTTAGCTTGTGTCTCTTCGTCAAACTTCATACTCTTAGCATCAGTTGCTCTAACAACTAGCATAAAAATAGATCACATATTTTTAGAGTCCCATTTACAAATTTAATTATTGTTACCATTTTCACGGCAAACAGTTTGGCGCCCACCGTGGGACTAAATATAATAGTGATTATTTTCTTGCCGGTTTCATTGTACAAATGCAAGTTATCTTTCACACTTTTTCTTGTCCAAGATCTCTTGATTTCAGGTCGAAATGTGTGGCTCGTTAAACGGGGTCGAGAACGACTACCTCAAAAATCACGGAGAAAACGGTGTGGCTGTTCCAGTCGTTGGTACGCCACCGCAGAACCTCGATAACGCACCTGGACCGATTCTAGTGGACACGGTTTCGCAAGACGCGCAGCAGGTCGATGAAACCTCACACACCGATGGAAGCATACAACATGGCGACCAATAGAAAGCCCAAAAGACCCCGGCTCGGGAAGCTCAAGAAGTTAGTCTTCACGATATTTTTGAAATGTTGCAGGTCCAGCAGTTGGCTATCGCTCGGTTGCAAAGCCACCCGAAGATCCCCCACACGGTAGCGCTGGAAACTACTCCCCTAGCTGAACAGGTACCCGAGAGATCGAGCAATAACGGATCGGTAGCCAATTCCGCCATCGTGAAAATACTGGAGGACCTCATCAGAAGGATAGAGTCAGGCGAGAAAATAATAGCAACCAACGATAAGAAGGTCGAAATTTACAACTTCAGAATCGACCAAATCCCGGGCGCGCCCTCGGTCCTGAAGGGTGCAGGTTCGTGGAAGTTCTTGCAACGACCGTTCCCTGAGGAAGCGGCCCCGGAACCCATTCCAAAGAAGTTTGGAATGCTAGAACTCCCTAAGTACAATGGGACCTCAGATCCCAATGAACACATCACTCCCTATACGTGCGCGGAAAAAGGCAACGACCCAGAAGACGATAAAATCGAGTCCATCTTATTGAAGAGGTTCGGGGAAACACTCTCGAAAAGGACCATGATGAGGCGTCATAACCTAGCGCCCAACCCCATAAACCCACTTACCATACCGGCAGATTCCTCCATAAAGGCACACGCTAATGCCATCGAAGTAACGACGAGAAAGCCCGACACATCCAGGGCCGAACAAAGGGAGAATGAAATATTGCGGGAATTCATACCTCATTCCCTGATGGAACGAACGGGATTACCCCTGGTTTCAGATGGCTGGGTGATACAGGCCTTCACTCAAATCCCAGACAAACCAAGCCCGATGATTTTAGGGCAGTTCGAACAAAACTTGATCGGGTACCCAGCCAAGATCTAGTCGGATACCCGTACCTGACACCAATCACAAATCAGGGTCGTAGATGACCACCCGGGAGCCTCCTCGGCCTCAGTATACTCAAGCAGGCTCCTGGAAAAGAAACCAATCCCAAATAAAGAAAGTTACCGCCCATGCGCTGTAGATATGAGAAACACCCCGAGACGTAGCCTACCCTGCAGCGATTGGAGAATGGATCGAGGACAATACCCTCGAGGAGTCATTAATAGAGACAGATTCGATGGGGATGCATGGCCGACGAGGGCGCCTTGCCCATCAGAATACAATTTAAACATCGCCATACCAAACATCGTGTTCACCGTCAGCAACCCCAAGGACGTCAAATGGCTCAGACCAATTCGATCGAATCCCTCTCAGAGGAATCACAACATGGTGTGTGAACTGTATAACATGCACGGCCAGGGGGCCAAAAATGTCCACCAGCTCAGGAGGAAAATAGCCGAGCTACTCAACAAAAATCACCATCGAGAACTGTTGAGCGATCAGGCTCGAGTTCAGTTACGAGCGAGGAAGGCGGCTAGGAGGAGCGAAGAAAATGAGCCCCGATGTATTGCCACGATAGTGGGGGAGCGGCGACACCCTCCAAGGACATATATAAAGGAAATTAAGAATGCTCATTACCAGGGAAAGACGGATCCAGGGATACATTCCCGAGGACGTCCTCACATTCAGCAAAAAGGATACCGAGACCTTGTCTCGGCCTCACACTGACGCATTGGTAACCTTCTTCCTTATTTGATCCATTTCAAATAAAACACATGCTCATAAATTCAGGTGGTTCGATCAATGTTGTCGGACCGAAGTTGATAGGGTGGTTCGGACAGCCGGGTCAAAACAACAACCACCTCTCGAATCTTTGGCAGATTCCAAACGGCGATCACTACGACAAGGAGAAAGACCATTCTCTCAGTACAGCATGACTGGCCCAGACCGGAACGCAAAGTTCCATATCATCAAAGGAAGAAATTCCACGCAAAGGACGGAATTTAAACCATCGGCAAGAAGCAATACATGGCAAGGGGAAAGTCCGCATCACATGACGTATCGCCGACACCAATAGCTCTACTCTCGAAAGAGTCAAATGGTAAGCAAACCACGTCTTCGGCCAAGCCCAATTTAACACAGCGGAGGGTTGTACTAGAGTCCTCACTCTAAAACGGCAGGGACATATCAGACCTCAGAACATCGCATGCATATCCTGCGGTAAAGTAAAACTACCTCCCTCCTTCATTATTTTTCACTAACCTGCATGTAGACACCCGACCAGGGCATTCGGAAATGCTAACTCTACCCGAATATCCCAAGGCCTTAATGATACCCATCGCACTCTTTCCCCTCGGCCAGACTTTTGCACCGAAGAGGTTCTCGCCAACAAGGTTCTTAGCGGAGCAACGTGCCCCCTAAGGAGGATCTGACAGGATCATAGGCCTTCTTTTGCAATCAACCCCAAACGATGAAGGGCACCCCCCATTGAAGACGCTGCCCGCTCGAAAGGGCCGGGGAACGGCAAACTGAGTTTCAATAGGGAATCATGTACTAGACCACATGGTCAAAGAAGCCTTGCCCGCGCGGGCCGAGCTTACGACAACAAAACATCATGTATTTACGCCAAGCAATTAAAGAGTATCTTTCACCAAAAGCACCTCATACTCCAAAAGAAAGTTCAGCATGCTCACAGCAGGGATCCCTCCACCAAGTGCGTCCCGAAATACTCGGAGACTAGCATCAACAATTTGGCACAAGCACGACCCCAGGGTCAGAACTCCGGGCTCATAAGGCCTGTGAGCACGTGATTTTTGCTTTAATGAAAACTACTCCAAAATAAATCAAAAAATAAAATAAATTTCTTTTACTGTGTAATTTTTAAATTTGCGTGATGCTAAATACTTGTGTTATATCCGTAAGTGTTTACTTTGTCATAATAAAATGAAAAAATAAAATAAAATACATGTTGCATGCATATAGGATTTAATTATGCATTTAAAAGATAATTCAAATAAAATCACAAAAAATATACAATAGTTCTATTTTAAATATTTCACTGTGTGATTGATGTCTTGTCTATGTGTTAAATAATTGTTATAGAATAATTAATATATTTTGTGAATTTAAAATTTGTTTTACAATTAAAATTAGAATTTTAAATTAGAAAAAAATGAAAATATATATATATATATATATATATATATACAAAATCGGACCTGGATTAAAATCCAGGCCCAAAACATTTTAACCCCCACAGCCCAATCCTTTAGCCCAGGTCCGGACCAAACCAGACGAACCAAAACGACAGCGTTTGGTCGTGGCTTCTCAGAAACCGTTGGATCAAATCCAACTTACGGCTGAGATACACTACCCTTACCCGTAACCCGTAACCCGACCCTTTGACCCAATAAAGGCCGACCCTGAACTTAGACCAAACGACGACGTTTGGTTAAGTGGATTGATCTCAACCCTTCATTCTATCTAATCCAACGGACAATATCAATACACCCCACCCCTATATAAGTCCCAGGCCCCTACCCCGGCCCCAAACTAAACACCCCCCTCCTACACTGTTCATCATCGTCCCCCAAACCCCTACTCCTAACCCTAGCCGCCCTAGGATCCCACCGCCTGAAACCCGGCGGCATCAATGCCGCCGGTCACCAAAATAACACCCTAGGACCCCCTAAACATCTTCTACACGAATATGACCTCAGTTTCCTTCGAATCAGGACCCAACTCTTCGAATCTTAAATCGAAGGTTGGCCTGAAAACCTGATCTTCTCCGATGGCTTCCAAAATAACACCACAACTTCCCCTAGATACCTTCATCATGGATCTGTTAGTTGCATGGTTCGAATCATACTGGAACTACTCGAATCTTCATTTGAAGATTCGAGTACAACCTGACCTTATCCCAACCTACTTCAAACCCACACCAGTTACCCCCCTGACCTCCCTCGTGCCTAGAACATCTTTGGTTTCCCTCGAATCTAACCAGAAATGAGTAAATCCCAAATCGAACTTTCAAGAACCCTAAAATACCAAACTTTTGGATTCTGTTCATATTGAGTAAAGATTGAGGTTTAATCGACCTTAGTCGAAGTATTTTCAGTGGAAAATACTTCGACTAAGGTCTGTTTGATTTCAAACAAAAATCCGAAGCCGAGTTGAGTTCGAGTCTGATTAAAATTCAGAGGTACTTTTCTATTTCTGTTTGCATATTCTGTATGTATTTTTGTTTGTTTTAATAACTTGTTTTATACTTTTTGTTTTGATTAATTCTGTCATTTTGTCTCATGCCCGTCTATATGATCAAAATATGAAACTGTTTCTGTTGGTTGTGATTGTTCATAGTGTAAGTAATCGACTCGATTAAGTTCGTCGATTAGTTATATTATGAATTCTCATTTATGATAATGCTAATAAAAACAGTCTGCTTCTATTGTTGTAGACTGATTATGGACAAATGTTGTAAATAGTTTACTGATTAATACTCGTCGATTAAATCATGTTTGTTTATGAATCAGTGAATTCAAATGTATGCTGTATATGTTGTTTTCTGAACAGGGCATTGTCAGTGTATTGACAATGGTCCTATGTATGTTTGATTTTAGTTTAATGCTGAAATTCAGTTTGACTTGCTACGTTGAATTCAGTATAATTTGTTGTGATATTAGGTTTAATTTCAATTTCACAAATGTTGGTTAGATACCATTGTGTTAGAAAAGTGCATTCTCAGTCAAGATTCAATCCAGAACTTGATAGGATTGGTTATAGCTGTTTAATTCAGAGGGATAATCGATTTTGAACAATTTTTAAAATCTATTTTGTATCAGATTCTGATTTCCTTAAGGGCAGTAATAACAGTAAGCTTTCAAGGGTACTACTGGTAATGAAACAGTGAGGATAGTAGTGTGTTGATAGTGGAGCGTTAGTGGTTTTTAATTTAATGGGGTAATGGGAACAAAGGGTAGTGGGCTACTTAAAACCAGGATTAGGATCATATAAAGTATTAAAAAGTAGTTTGTAATTGAACTTTCTGTTTTTAAAAAGATAAAAGGGGGTCCGGACAGACCTGTATAAGAAGGAGGGAATTGGGACTGATTTAAGGGAGAGTTTTTGGCAGAAAACTTGAAGAGAGTTTAAGAGTTTTTTTTTTGGAGAGATTTCAGAACAGAATTTAGACAGACTTTAAGAGTTTTCAGAGAGAGAGAAATCAGTTTTCAGACAGAAATTTTAAAGTTCAGTTTTCAGAGAGATTAGAACAAGGAAAACTGAGATTTTGGGTAGATTTTAAGAGGAGGAACAATCTGATTTAGAAAGACAGTTTTGTTTTTCTTCAGGTTATCTGTTTAAGAGAGGCTGGTTTCCAAAACATTAGGAAATACACACAGAAATACATACACATTTGTGAAAAACAGAAAGAAAGAAATGTGAAATAGGAATCTGAAACAGGAAGAGGAAAGAAACTGAAATCTGAAATGTTATCTTTCTAGAATCTGTCCGTTGTTTACTTGTGAATATTGTTCAGTCCAAATCTGAAATTTTTCTCAAGTCTCTGTCACTGTTCATCTGGGTTAACGGGTCTTGTTCAGACTTGCTGTGTTATTGGTATATTCTGCTGATTTTGTTACTGCTTCTACTGCTGAAATTTACTCCTTCTACCTTCATTTTCAGGTACATGTCTTTTAAATTTTAAGTTGGAAAGAGATTCAACATGACTCATCAATGAAGCTTGAATTGAAATTCTGTTTTTCCATTTGTCCAAGTTCATCAGTTTAAATTTCATTTTTCGTTTCATGTTAGTTAATTAGTAGTGAATTCAATTTGATAGCTATGAGCTAATTGTCTTACTTTGAAAGTTCGTATAAAGCTTTGTAATAATGTTAGTCCTTCATCTCATTAGTTTAATCATATTTGAACTGTCAAGGCAAGAAACATGACATAAAGATTGGCTATTTACTAGGCCTTATGGCGTTGTTAGAATAGAGTGAAAATATCAAAACTATATTGCTAGTTTATTCTTATACTTGATTTAGTTATGGATGAAATGATATAAGTTGTACGTTCTTATGTGGTATGATAACAGGTATTTATAGAACCATTAGTGGATAGTGAGTTGAGTTGTTATGGCTCATTACGATGTTAAAATGCTACGAAGGTTTCAAGACATACAAATAGGTGGCATGTAAAGCAATGTTGTTAATTAATTTGTACAATAATTCCCTTTATTATCAATTTGATGCCTATTTACCATCCTAAATAAATAATTAGGCCTATTAGATTAAAAGCAAATATATGAGAATAAGATGAAATATACAAATTGCAACACTTTTTATCAACGACAATTAGAAATAGGACTTGCACTAAATAGAAATAATAAAAGTTCTTAAAAAAATATTCTTCCCTTTATAAATCATTTTTAGTTTCATATACAATTCATTATTGGGCATGTAGATATATATGTTGTATTTGTGAAGAATAGTATTAATCATGTTTTTATTCTTTATTTAGAATTTGAATAGTCTTGGATGAACATGTTATATGCGGAAATTATAATCAACGGGCAACATTCAATAAATTGTGAATTCTTTTTCAAGAATTAAAGGGTATCTTAAATGAAGATTTCTCATAATGTAATAAACAATTTGTGGAAAAATCCCTAATATCATTACAAATATTTTGCGCAATTAGGGATACGTTCGCGTACCCTGATTATATTTTTAAAAGAAAAAAATTCGGATTATGCGTACGCGCAATTTCGAGCGAATATTTAATAAGGGATTTCTTCGAGGACGTTAAAATAATTTCATATAACTCGAGGTGTGCAGTTCATTCTAAATAAAAAGGGTGATGGTGTTCCTGACTTTATTTTTAATATATATTTTTTTATAAAAAAAACTATAACATGGACAATTTTATTGTGTACACGTACGCGTGGCACAATCCCTAGTACTTATAAAAAATATATAATACGAATATACGTACGCGTAATGCGTCCATATAATTGTAAACAATAAGTAAAAAGCGGTAGTAAAATCATGCAATAAAAAAAAGTATTTAATAAAAATCAAGATAATTAAGCCAATAATAAAAACAGTTAAGCGCCCAGTTAACCCCCCACGCGCCCCGCGGGCGCGGTAAAAAGGAGGTGCGACAGCTCTGGCGACTCTGCTGGGGACCGAACCCAGAATCTCTGGTTCAGGGTTTAAAGAATTCGACGTGCTAGAACCACGGAATTCGGAAATGCCTAACACCTTCTTCCGGATTAACAGAATTCCTTACTCAGGATTTTTGGTTCGCAGAATAATAAACAGAGTCATATTCTCCTCGATTCAGGGATTAAAAGTGGTGACTTGGGACGCCTTAAAATTCCCAGGTGGCGACTCTGAAACAAATAAACAAATCCCGTTTCGACTGTCCTTCAATTGGAGAAAACCCCCCACGCGCCCCGCGGGTGCGGTAAAAAGGAGGTGCGACAGCTCTGGCGACTCTGCTGGGGATAAAACCCAGAATCTCTGGTTCAGGGTTTAAAGAATTCGAGCTTAAAATATCTGTGTTAATTGGCTTTATTTACTATATGATTTTTAACTGTTTATATGCTAATATGCTAAATGTTTTTTTTACCGCCTTAATATTATTTGAATTGTGAATATATACAACTGCTACGAAACCCCATTCTTTCTGAGTCTTCTGAATTTATGGTGTACACGTGCGCGTGACCCACCTTTCTGTTAAAGTCATACCAAATAAGACGGAGTTGGGACAAGTAACTAGGCCGGGCAGACTTTCGTGCTCCCGGTACATTACCCCCGCTTCGGCTCAAACTGTCTGTTTGGGTAAGCCAGGTTTAGAACAATCAACCTAAGGTTTTACACTTAGAATAACTCAGCCATGTACCGGATCCCTAGTAGGAACGAATATTTGCATCATATGCATTTGGCCTTGGAGACTCAACACAGGGGTTGGGTCTGTCTAGGACAGGTGAACCCAAAATAAAAAGACCATCATGATGCATCCTACTTGGTACTTGTGCATTCATTTGCCTCGAACATGCTTGTTGACCAGCTTAAATAAAATCATGGTGAGAAGAAAGGAATAAAATGGGTTGTTTTAAAAATTTCGAAAAAAAAATAGTTTTAAATTTTGAAATAAAGGTATTTAATAAATAAAAAAAAATTCGAAAATGATTTTTTTTTTGTTTTAGTATAAATTTTCAAAAAATGAATTTTGACTTTATCAAAATTAAATTTCAGATACAAAATGAGCACCACACAAAGCCCCTCATCCACAAGTACGGAAGAATTTCTATGTCAGCTTCAAATGTGGTGGTATGATTTAGGCGAAGACGGTCAAAAATGGGTCGTCAAGCATTTGGGAAATCTCACGGACATTATGAAAGTTAAACCCCGTGATGATCTGATTACGGCGTTAGTAACTTTCTGGGACCCTGTTCACAATGTTTTTCGTTTCTCTGACTTCGAGCTTACTCCTACATTAGAGGAGATAGCTGGCTATGCTGGTTTTGACGGAAGTCTAAGAAATCAAAGCTTGATATTCACAAAGGCTCCTTCGGTACATCGATTCTTCGGTCTTCTGAACATCAGCAGTCAAATCAGGAAAAGCAATGTCATCAATGGATGTTGTTCCTTCAACTTTTTGTATTCAAGGTTCGGAAAGTCAGATGGGTTCGAAATTCATGAGAAAGGCCTTACTAATAAGCAAAACAAAGACACTTGGTAGATGCACCGTCAATTTGCTTTCATGGTGGCTTTTCTAAGAGTCATGGTCTTCCCAAATAAAGAGCGAACAATTGATATTCGCACCGCAAAAATTGTGCAAATCCTCACCACCAAAGAAAATCACACCTTTGTCCCCATCATTCTATCAGACATTTATCGGGCTTTGACTTTATGCAAATCAGGAGAAAAAGTCTTCGAAGGATGCAAAATTTTGTTGCAAATGTGGGTGATGGAGCATCTCCAACAACAGCCCAAGATCATACAGTATGGGTCAAACAATGATAATTGCATCGAAAGCTATGAGGAAAGAACAAAAAATTATCAGGTTCCAGAAGGGATAGAAGCATGGGTATCTCATCTAAAGGCTTTAACGACAAATCAAATTGAATGGACTCTGGGATGGCTCCCGATGAGGGAAGTAATACACATGTCAGCCTCAAATAGTTATCTACTACTATTGGGATTGAGAAGCATTCAGCCGTATGCACCACTGAGAGTCCTAAGGCAATTAGAGAGATATCAAATAGTTCCTGATGATGAAGATTTGAGTGTGCAAGTAATCGAATTACACCCAGAAGCCACTATTCCCGAGGCTCTACTTCAGCAGATGTGGAATGGGTGCCGATACTTGAAAAGTGATACTCAAGTCCCAGACGCTACAAAGGGTGAGATAAATCCTGGATATGCAAGGTGGTTTGAAAAACGGTCTCGCGTAGATGATGTACCAGAGCCTGAACTAAGAAGGCCAACAAAAAGACCCCATGTTCAAAACTTCAATGATAAAATCCAAGAACGGTTGATCTGGGGAGAAAAGGAAAAAGGGTACAAAGCAACTATCCATGCCCTAAAAGAAAATCTGAGAAGCCTCAGTTTGGAAAAAGATTTACAAGCACAAGAAGCCGAAGGCGAGAAGAAGAGTCTAGCTTGTGAGAATGAAAATCTTCATGCTCGATTCCAAAAAATGAAAAGAGTTTCTGAAACGCCAAAAAGGAGCTGGAAGGATCAAAAAACCATCGCCAATCTCTTTGAAAGAATGCAAGATTATGATTCCATTCTTGCAGAAAACGAAAGGGAATTGAGAAAGGCAAAAGAAAGGATCCAACAATCAAACGAAGAAGCCAGATCTAACAAGGAACGCCAGGATAGGCAATCCGAAAAAGACAAGGCACAATTCAAGAAGGAAAAGGACTATTGGATGCAATCAGAAGACCAGCTTCGTGCACAACTAGAAGAGGCAAGAAGATGCAACAGAAAACACCAACAAGCAGACCTCGACAGGGAAAGAGCGCAAGCAAGATTAGAGCAGGCCAGACTCCGAGCTCTGTTAGAATCAGATCTAGATCGTGAGAACCGTGTCAGAGATATAGCCACCACTCGTCAGCAGCAATTACAAGACCAAGACCAACGTCTCCAAGGTTTCAGGGCACAAATCCACGACCTGGCAGTCTTCACATCTCAAAGTTATGTAAACTGCCAAGGAATGGATTATGAAAGGTTTACAGAGCATGCGCCCACTTTTGCTCGTCATCTAGCAATGGAGTTGGAAAGGATGTATCGAACGCTGGGAGGCCATCCGGGTCAAGCCCCACATTGAGCAGATAATCCAATATTTGACAACAAAAGTGGAAAGTGGGGCACGTTGTGAGATGTTAAGAATTGTATCTTTTATTTTGATTTAAGTGTGTGTGTTTTCAAGCCATTTTCTTAAAGTTTTCAAATGTAATTCCATCTTTGTGTAATGAATAAAAGTGATTGCCTTTTGTCCAAACTACGCATGGTCTGATTCATGTGGGGGCATGATACGTAGGCAATCTCTAAGATTCGACCACCACGATAAAAGATATATATAATAAATAAAAGTGAATAATAATAAAAAAAAAAAATTCAAGAAAGCTGGGACGACACAAGCAGCCGAGCAAATGCATAATAGAAAGGGATTATTCGTCTAGGAGCATTGCATCTCAACGTGTGATTATATATGTGTTAAACTCTCAAAGCTACAAGATTGTTCATTTTCAGAATTCAGCAGTTAGTTTCTCTAAAGAGTATACTGGCATATTATCACTATCACACAAGATCAAAAGGACCAATACCCGAAAGTATGTCTATCCCAGATGTTGACACAGGTATGGAAATAGAGGAGATGGATGTCGGGAAAATGAAAGAAGAGATGTTTAAGCTCAAGCAGCAAATGGCTGAGATGTACCAAGCCTGGTCTACAGGACAGTTACCCCCATCTTACCCAAATAACCCTGCTCCATCAATGACCCAAGCTCAGGATAATATCACCACTGAATTATCCCCAAATTTCCCCATTTACCAGCACTACCGAGGCACCACCTCTCAGACACCACAGTCTCCACCTCCAAAACCAGTTCCGTACTTTCCTCAAACTATGACTCCTGTTTTCGTAGCACCTCCCCCTGCTACATTTCACAAATCTCCTAGTGAGCCTACATTCCAGGCCCAGGACAACCAATATTACCCCCCGGAACCCACCTTCAAAGCCTCCGAAATCAATTCAACTGCTCCTCGGTTTGATCTCCCAACCGAAATTGACAAGCCAGCCAAAAATGCTAAACAAGAAGAGATGTTCAGGAAGGTCAAAAGTCTAGAACAATCGTTCCGAGACATGCGGGGATTAGGTGGGCAAGTCAGTGTAGCATACAAAGACTTATGCTTATTCCCCAATGTACAATTGCCAAGCGGTTTCAAGATGCCCAAATTTGACCTATACAGCGGGCACGGCGACCCAGTAGCCCACTTAAGGGGTTTCTGTATCAAGATGCGAGGAGTTGGGGGAAAGGATGAATTATTGATGGCTTACTTCAGTCAAAGTCTAAGCGGATCAGCTTTGGAGTGGTATACATGCCTGGACCATGGAAGATGGTACACCTGGGATGACCTGGCACAGGCATTCGCATACCATTTCCAATACAATCTGAAAATCATCCCAGATCGATTATCTTTGACCAAATTTGAAAAGAAACACAATGAAAGTTTCAGAGAGTATGGTTTTCGGTGGAGAGAACAGGCAGCAAGAGTGGATCCTCCTATGAAGGAGAGTGAAATGGTAGACTACTTCCTCCAAGCCTTGGAACCGACTTACTATGCCCACTTGGTTTCAGCAGTTGGGAAATCATTCAACGAAGTAGTGAAGATGGGAGGTATGGTGGAAGAAGGCCTCAAGACAAATAAAATCATGAGCTATTCAGCAATTAAGGCAACTACTCAAGCTATTCAAGGCGGGGTAGGAGGAATCGGAAGAAAGAAGAGGGAGGAAGCAACAGTAGTTGATTCAGGAATTTGGTCGGGACCCAGAGGTTCACCGCTTTACTATAATCAACCACGACCTCGCCAATCAGCTTACCACCATGATTCATCCCAACACTACTATCACCCTTCAGAGCCTCATTTTTCCATTAACCATGCTCAAGCATACAATCAGCCACCTGTTCACACCAATTGGCGTGCTCCGGTCACACCAAATACTTACCCACGAGCCTATCCCGGACCAGGTTTCAGGCCTAGGCCAGCATTCAGGGGAGAAAGGGAACAGAAAAAGAAAACTTACACTCCATTGGGAGAGTCTTACACCAGTCTGTTCCACAGGCTGAGACAGCTAGACATGCTGAGACCAATACAATCCAAGCTACCCAATCCTCCTCCAAAGAATTTGGATTACACCATTAGCTGTGAATATTGCTCTGGTGCACCAGGCCATGATACGGAGAAATGTTGGCATTTGAAAAATGCAATACAAGAGCTGATTGATACTAATAAAATCGAGGTTCAAACCCCGAAGCCCCAAATATCAATAGAAATCCAATGCCAGCCCATCAAGAGGCTAATATGATAGAAATCATACAAGTTGATGGGGAGACAAAGAAGCCATCACAAACTGTCATGATGATCAAATCTCATGAAACCAATCCAGATAAGCAGTTAACAGAGGAGAAGCCGGTGTCTAAGCAAAACAAAAATGGTGATGAACCATCTATGATAGTCGATAAGGTATCATCGAGCAAAGTTGCCGCAAAACAAGAAAGGTCGAAAGTGATAGTACCAGGGGTTGCTAACAAACCCATTATATTTGTGGAAGGAGCCCGTACAGATCAGGTTATTATTGCACCTGTAATCCAGCTGCCGGTCATCAACCACAAAGCCATCCCATGGAACTATGAACGGGTGACTGTAATGTACAAGGGCAAAGAAATCAAGGAAGAAGTGTGTGAGGTGCAAGGCTTGACACGTTCGGGAAGATGTTTTACTCCCGAAGAGTTGAGAAAAACTAAAAACAATCCAACGCCAACAAAGAGAGCTGTGACGGAAGAAGAGGCGGAGGAGTTTTTAAGAAAAATGAAACTCCATGATTATTCTGTTGTGGATCAATTAAAGAAGACCCCCGCTCAAATTTCATTATTGTCATTGCTGATCCATTCAGAGGAGCACCGTCTGGGTTTGATGAAAATCCTGAATGAAGCTCATGTTCCTGAAAAGATCTCTGTAAATCATTTGGGAAAAATAGCCAACAGAATCTTTGAGACAAACAGAATTACATTTGCTGATGATGAATTACCTGTGGAAGGTACCGAGCATAACAGAGCTCTTTACCTCACCGTGAAATGTGAAAACTCCATAGTAACCCGGGTATTGGTTGACACTAGGTCAAGTGCAAACATATGCCCTCTCTCCACTTTAAACAAATTAAAGATTAAAGAGGAGAGGATCCAGAAGAATAGTATCTGCGTACGAGGGTTTGACGGTGGAAGCAGAGATTCATTTGGCGACATAGTATTGGAACTAACAATAGGGCCAGTTGAATTCACAATGGAATTCCAAGTGTTGGACATAACTGTTTCTTACAACTTGTTGTTGGGTCGACCATGGATCCACGCTGCTAAAGCAGTCCCGTCAACACTACATCAGGCTGTCAAGTTTGAATGGGATCATCAAGAAGTAGTCGTGTATGGAGAAGAAAGTTTAAATGCTCACAGCAGTACCATTGTACCGGTCGAGGGAACAGAAAATGACCAGGGACCATGGGTATACCAAGTGACCGACACAGTGTCGATAGAGAAAATTCCAGAGGGGAAATATCTTCCAAATCCAAAGATATCCTCTGCATCAGTCATGGTAGCTTATGAAATGTTAAAGAATGGCTTTATACCCGGCAAAGGTCTGGGCTTATCTCTGCAAGGAATTGTACAACCAGTATCTCTCCCCGAGAACTGGGGAACATTCGATTTAGGGTTCATACCCACCGCCAATGACGTGATAAGGGCCAAGAAGTTGAAACACCAAGCATGGGTTCTTCCAAAACCAGTACCACATCTGTCAAAGTCTTTTGTCAAGACCGGCGCTAAAAATCGCCCGATAACAACAATTCCTAAATCCCGGGTCAATCCTGAGAAGGAATTAATTGAAAGGTTCGAGAAATTGTTTAGTGATGTGAATATGTTGGAAAGCGGAGAAGGGTGTAGCAACGCAGAAGTTCAATTCGTTGGACCGGAAACAAAGCTCAATAATTGGAAAGCCACTCCTCTCCCAATTCGAAAGGAGTCGTGGTAGTTTATTTTGATTTTTCTTTCAGTTTGTTTGGGTTATTTCAAGGTTGTAATCCCAAAGTTTATCTTACAGTTGGTTTGAAGTGTGCAAAACCTTGTTATCTTTCATCATCCAATAAAAAGCAGTTTCCTTTTTATTATCATTCCTGATAGTTTTCTTTTCTTTTTCTTCTTTCCTATACAGTTCCTTTTACGCTGGCTCTAGTGATATGACATGCATAAGGAATCATCAGCCTAGTCTTAAAAATCAATCTGGTTCCGAAGTAGTAATTCAAGAAATATATTGTGATTATGAATCAGAATATGAGGAAGATGAGGTTTTTGAAGAGATTAGTAAAGAGTTAATTCACTTTGAGGAAAAAATCAAACGTAACTTGAGTGATACCGAGGACGTCAATATAGGGGACACGAGTAATGTCCGGGAAACTAAAATAAGTGTCCATTTCGAACCAAAGATCTGAGAGGAGTTAATTAAAGCACTCATAGAATTCAAAGATGTTTTTGCATGGTCGTATGACGACATGCCGGGCTTGAGCACTGATTTAGTGGTCCACAAATTGCCCACCGATCCAACGGTGCCTCCTGTCAAGTAGAGGCTGAGAAAATTCAAGCCTGATATAAGTGTGAGAATTAAGGAAGAAATCACCAAACAATTGGAAGCAAAGGTCATTCGAGTCACTCGATATCCTGTTTGGTTAGCTAATGTCGTTCCTGTGCCAAAGAAAGACGGCAAAATTAGAGTATGCGTCGACTATCGCAATCTCAACAAAGCAAGTCCAAAGGATAATTTCCCATTACCCAATATCCATATTTTGATCGACAATTGTGCCAAACATGATATAGGGTCTTTCGTGGATTGTTATGCCGGGTATCATCAAATTCTAATGGATGGAGAAGATGCAGAAAAGACGACATTCATCACACCATGGGGAATTTATTGCTACCGGGTAATGCCATTCGGTTTAAAGAACGCCGGAGCAACCTATATGAGAGCAATGACCACAGTGTTTCATGATATGATACACAAGGAAATTGAGGTATACGTGGACGATGTGATCATAAAATCAAAACATCAGGCCGACCACGTTGGGGATTTGAGGAAGTTCTTCTTAAGACTTCGCAGGTACAACCTCAAGCTTAACCCTGCAAAGTGCGCATTTGGAGTTCCATCCGGAAAGTTGCTAGGATTTATAGTCAGTCGACGAGGCATCGAGCTAGACCCATCAAAAATTAAAGCCATCCAAGAATTGCCACCCCCCAGGAACAAAACTGAAGTAATGAGTTTGTTGGGAAGGTTAAATTACATCAGCAGGTTTATTGCTCAGCTCACAACAACCTGTGAGCCAATTTTCAAATTGTTAAAAAAGGATGCTGCGATCAAATGGACCGATGAGTGTCAAGAAGCGTTCGATAAAATAAAAGGGTACTTGTCGAACCCTCCCGTGTTGGTCCCGCCAGAGCCAGGAAGACCTTTGATTCTTTACTTAACGGTTTTGGAAAATTCGTTTGGTTGCGTATTGGGGCAACATGACCTCACTGGCAGAAAAGAACAGGCCATCTACTACCTTAGCAAGAAGTTCACAGCTTATGAGGTTAAGTATACTCATATGGAAAAGACATGTTGCGCCCTAACATGGGTAGCTCAAAAATTGAAACACTATTTGTCATCATACACTACTTACCTCATTTCTCGGTTGGATCCATTGAAGTACATTTTTCAAAAGCCTATGCCAACGGGAAGACTTGAAAAGTGGCAGATATTGCTCACAGAATTCGACATCATCTATGTGACTCGAACTGCAATGAAGGCGCAAGCACTGGCGGATCATTTAGCCGAAAACCCGATCGATGAGGAATATGAGCCGTTGAAGACTTATTTTCCTGATGAAGAAACAATGCATATCGACGAAGTAGAGCAAATTGAAAAACCTGGCTGGAAACTTTTCTTTGATGGAGCCGCTAACATGAAAGGAGTCGGAATAGGAGCTGTAATCATTTCTGAAACAGGGCATCACTATCCTGTTACGGCTCAATTGCGATTTTATTGCACCAATAATATGGCTGAATATGAAGCTTGCATTTTGGGGTTAAGGCTAGCTGCAGACATGGGTATCCGAGAAATCTTAGTCATGGGAGATTCGGATCTTTTGGTACATCAAATTCAAGGAGAATGGGAAACCCGAGACTTGAAGCTCATCCCATACCGGCAATGTTTACATGATCTTTGTCAGCGGTTTCAATCAGTGGAATTCCAACATATTCCAAGAATCCATAATGAGGTTGCCGATGCATTGGCTACCCTAGCATCAATGTTGCACCATCCGGACAAAGCTTATGTAGATCCAATACATATTCAAGTCCACGATCAGCACGCTTATTACAATATGGTTGAAGAAGAATTTGATGGTGAACCATGGTTCCACGACATCAAGGAGTATATCAGGATGGGGATATATCCCGCACAAACCACAGGAGATCAAAAGAGGACCATTAGGCGATTGGCAAATGTATTCTTCTTAAGCGGAGGAGTTTTGTATAAAAGAACACCAGATCTTGGATTATTAAGATGCATAGATGCCAGACAAGCTACAACTGTCATGTCTGAAGTACATTCGGGAGTTTGCGGACCCCACATGAGTGGATATGTGTTGGCAAAGAAAATCCTCCGAGCTGGTTACTATTGGCTTACCATGGAGCGAGATTGTATCAGTTTTGTGCGCAAGTGTCATCAATGCCAAATACACGGAGATTTGATTCATTCTCCACCATCCGAGTTGCACACAATGTCGGCACCATGGCCCTTCGTTGCCTGGGGCATGGATGTGATTGGACCAATTGAGCTGGCAGTATCCAATGGGCACAGGTTCATTCTGGTAGCTATTGATTATTTTACCAAATGGGTTGAGGCCAAGACATTCAAATCAGTGACCAAGAAAGCTGTGGTCGATTTTGTCCACTCAAATATCATATGTCGATTCGGAATCCCGAAGGTAATCATCACAGATAACGGTGCTAATCTTAACAGCAACTTAATGAAGGAAGTATGTCAACAGTTTAAGATTACACATCGTAACTCTACCCCATATCGGCCCAAGGCGAATGGAGCAGTAGAAGCAGCCAATAAAAACATAAAGAAGATACTTCGGAAAATGATAGAAGGTTCAAAACAATGGCATGAAAAACTACCATTTGCATTATTGGGATACCGCACTACTGTTCGCACTTCAGTAGGAGCAACTCCTTATTTGTTGGTATATGGCACTGAAGCAGTAATTCCTGCAGAAGTTGAGATTCCTTCCCTTCGGATCATCGCCGAAGCAAAGATTGATGATGATGAATGGGTCAAAACCCGTCTGGAACAGTTAAACTTGATTGATGAAAAACGATTGACCGCAGTATGCCATGGTCAATTATATCAAAGAAGAATAGAAAGAGCATACAACAAAAAGGTGCGTCCCCGGAAGTTTGAAGTAGGTCAGCATGTGCTGAAACATATTTTTCCACATCAGGTTGATGCAAAGGGAAAATTTGCCCCGAATTGGCAAGAACCATTCATTGTGACCAGAGTATTATCGAATGGTGCACTATGTTTAACAGACATTGAAGGCAAATGCATAGATATGGCGATCAATTCCGACGCGGTAAAGAGATATTATGCATAACGTTTTGAGTATTTGTATTTAGCATTATTTCGAAGATTGGAATGACAAAGGCAATTTATTCTGCTATCCAAACACTATACCATTTGCTTCCCCTTTGAGCCATACTTGTTTCTTTCCTACCCTCTCTTGGAATCAATAAAAAAAAATCACTATTATGTAGTGAACTACGTTTGACCTGATTCCTCAAAGAAGGATACGTAGGCGCCTCACGGCTCGGTCATAGGGTGCACAATATACATAAAATGTTCACAAAAAGAAACATCAAGCGACCCCAATCAAGGGATTGGGGCAAGAATTGTATTGGAAATAAGAAAAAGATTCCAAGAGTTGTAATTTTAAACACATACCAAAACTGTTTAGCTTTTAATACCTTTTCCATTTCTAGCCCCATACCAAAAGACCTTTCGATCAATCTTAGAAAAATGCTGAGACAAGCAAATGAAGATGGTTCATAATACTCTGGTACAAGCAAGAAAAGAAAGTAAAATGAGAGAGTCTTATAGGTGAAAACCCACACGGGCACCATAAGGCGACGGAAGTTGAGAGAAAGGTAAAATGAGAGAATCTTATTGGTGAAAACCTTCGTAGGCACCATAAGGCGAAAATGAAGTGAAGAAGTGAAAAATGAGGAAAGTTTATCGATGAAAACTCCTTGAGACAATTGAAAGGAGATTGATTAAAAGACTGGGTTGATTAATCCGAAATGCATACCCTGATCATTGGTGCCAGTAATTCCAATCAGATAAGTCCTTTATTCTTTTTCCAACAGTCATCCAAAATTTGGATTTTTCTTTTCATTCTATAATTGTCGAAATCAGCGTATTTCGTTACTAATAATCTTACTTTCTGAAAGCTTTGAGATAAGTTTTATTCCAAACAAATAAGAAGGAATGTCAAGGTATACTACCAAGATTCAAGGTTACAAAATACGGCCACGAAAGGTGGGAGATAAAAGATATGGGTATAAGAAAGGTGAAATCGAAAGTGGATCAGCAAAGTCAGAAGGGACATATGATTACAGTTAAAAGGGTTTGAAGGAAAACATACAGAGGGGAATCCTATAGTCAAGGATCAATTACAAGAACAAAACAGTCTTTTCAAACCATTCCAAGGCAATAAAGAGAGATTAGGAGAAGCCTCACCATCGGCAAGAATGCCCCAGTTAACCACCCTGCTTTAAACTGACAAAGTTTTCTTTCATTTAAAATAGGGGCAAATACAATATTTGTGTCAGGAAATACCTGGTAGAGAATTGAAGAAGTCAGGCGTCCACCTGGAGAATGAGGATGAGAAAATTGAAGAAGTCAGGCGTCCACCTAGAGAATGAGGATGAAGAAATTGAAGTAGTCAGGCGTCCACCTGGAGAATAAGGATGAGAATTAAAGAAGTCAGGCGTCCACCTGGAGAATGAGGATAAGAAGAATTGAAGAAGTCAGGCGTCCACCTGGAGAATGAGGATGAAGAATTGAAGAAGTCAGGCGTCTACCTGGAGAATGAGGATGAAGAAATTGAAGTAGTCAGGCGTCCACCTGGAGAATGAGGATGAGAAAAGAAGAAGTCAGGCGTCCACCTGGAGAATGAGGATAAGAAGAATTGAAGAAGTCAGGCATCCACCTGGAGAATGAGGATGAAGAAATTGAAGAAGTCAGGCGTCCACCTGGAGAATGAGGATGAGAAAAGAAGAAGTCAGGCGTCCACCTGGAGAATGAGGATGAGAAAAGAAGAAGTCAGGCGTCCACCTGGAGAATGAGGATGAGAATTAAAGAAGTCAGGCGTCCACCTGGAGAATGAGGATGAGAAAAGAAGAAGTCAGGCGTCCACCTGGAGAATGAGGATGAGAAAAGAAGAAGTCAGGTGTACACCTGGAGAATGAGGATGAAGAATTAAAAAAGTCAGGCGTCCACCTAGAGAATGAGGATAAGGAAAAGAAGTCAGGCGTACACCTGGAGAATGAGGATGAAGAAAGAAAAGAAGCAGTCAGGCACCCACCTGGAGAACAAGGGAATACAATTGAAGTATTGAAGTCAAAAGCCCACTCATATAAGAAAGGATCACACTTAGAATCAATAAAGCAGAGGAATCCAACAAAATCCCCAGCAAGAAACGCCCAAGAGTCACCAAGAAATCAAGACAACAAGAAACGCAAGGGCATAATCTAGATAAGATTTTATAATTCATGTACCATAGTCTAGTTCAGATTTTTGTATTACCTTGGAAGTAAGGTGTAATAAGGTGGTCAGCAAGCAGTAAAAACAGCACGAAACAGCAGTAACATCACAGTCCCACGGTAGTCCCAGCTACCCAAAACTTCCCGAACTACATTGACCTGATTCCTTTATAGCCAAGGATATGTAGGAAACCTTTGAAGCAGAGGTTCGGTCAAATCTTTCAAAAATGCTTCCCACGGAGTATTCGAACGGGCAAAAAATCGCTCGTATCCGCTCACTTTATCTTTGCACGAAAACTCTTCGAGTTTCCGCACAAAGAGGGGCAGCTGTGAGCACGTGATTTTTGCTTTAATGAAAACTACTCCAAAATAAATCAAAAAATAAAATAAATTTCTTTTACTGTGTAATTTTTGAATTTGCGTGATGCTAAATACTTGTGTTATATCCGTAAGTGTTTACTTTGTCATAATAAAATGAAAAAATAAAATAAAATACATGTTGCATGCATATCGGATTTAATTATGCATTTAAAAGATAATTTAAATAAAATCACAAAAAATATACAATAGTTCTATTTTAAATATTCCACTATGTGATTGATGTCTTGTCTATGTGTTAAATAATTGTTATAGAATAATTAATATATTTTGTGAATTTAAAATTTGTTTTACAATTAAAATTAGAATTTTAAATTAGAAAAAAATGAAAAAAATATATATATATATACAAAATCGGACCTGGATTAAAATCCAGGCCCAAAACATTTTAACCCCCACAGCCCAATCCTTTAGCCCAGGTCCAGACCAAACCAGACGAACCAAAACGACAGCGTTTGGTCGTGGCTTCTCAGAAACCGTTGGATCAAATCCAACTAACGGCTGAGATACACTACCCTTACCCGTAACTCGTAACCCGACCCTTTGACCCAATACAGGCCGACCCTGAACTTAGACCAAACGACGACGTTTGGTTAAGTGGATTGATCTCAACCCTTCATTCTATCTATTCCAACGGACAATATCAATACACCCCACCCCTATATAAGTCCCAGGCCCCTACCCCGGCCCCAAACTAAACACCCCCCTCCTACACTGTTCATCATCGTCCCCCAAACCCCTCCCACCTAACCCTAGCCGCCCTAAGACCCCAAAGCCTGAAACCCGGCGGCATCAACGCCGCCGGTCACCAAAATAACACCCTAGGACCCCCTGAACATCCTCTACACGAATATGACCTTAGTTTCCTTCGAATCAGGCCCCAACTCTTCGAATCTTAAATCGAAGGTTGGCCTGAAAACCTGATCTTCTCCGATGGCTTCCAAAATAACACCACAACTTCCCCCAGATACCTTCATCATGGATCTGTTAGTTGCATGGTTCGAATCATACTGGAACTACTCGAATCTTCATTTGAAGATTCGAGTACAACCTGACCTTATCCCAACCTACTTCAAACCCACACCAGTTACCCCCCTGACCTCCCTCTTGCCTAGAACATCTTTGGTTTCCCTCGAATCTAACCAGAAATGAGTAAATCCCAAATCGAACTTTCAAGAACCCTAAAATACCAAACTTTTGGATTCTGTTCATATTGAGTAAAGATTGAGGTTTAATCGACCTTAGTCGAAGTATTTTCAGTGGAAAATACTTTGACTAAGGTCTGTTTGATTTCAAACAAAAATCCGAAGCCGAGTTGAGTTCGAGTCTGATTAAAATTCATAGGTACTTTTCTATTTCTGTTTGCATATTCTGTATGTATTTTTGTTTGTTTTAATAACTTGTTTTATACTTTTTGTTTTGATTAATTCTGTCATTTTGTCTCATGCCCGTCTATATGATCAAAATATGAAACTGTTTCTGTTGGTTGTGATTGTTCATAGTGTAAGTAATCGACTCGATTAAGTTCGTCGATTAGTTATATTATGAATTCTCATTTATGATAATGCTAATAAAAACAGTATGCTTCTATTGTTGTAGACTGATTATGGACAAATGTTGTAAATAGTTTACTGATTAATACTCGTCGATTAAATCATGTTTGTTTATGAATCAGTGAATTCAAATGTATGCTGTATATGTTGTTTTCTGAACAGGGCATTGTCAGTGTATTGACAATGTTCCTATGTATGTTTGACCTTAGTTCAATGCTGAAATTCAGTTTGACTTGCTACGTTGAATTCAGTATAATTTGTTGTGATATTAGGTTTAATTTCAATTTCACAAATGTTGGTTAGATACCATTGTGTTAGAAAAGTGCATTCTCAGTCAAGATTCAATCCAGAACTTGATAGGATTGGTTATAGCTGTTTAATTCAGAGGGATAATCGATTTTGAACAATTTTTAAAATCTATTTTGTATCAGATTCTGATTTCCTTAAGGGCAGTAATAACAGTAAGCTTTCAAGGGTACTACTGGTAATGAAACAGTGAGGATAGTAGTGTGTTGATAGTGGAGTGTTAGTGGCTTTTTAATTTAATGGGGTAATGGGAACAAAGGGTAGTGGGCTGCTTAAAACCAGGATTAGGATCATATAAAGTATTAAAAAGTAGTTTGTAATGGAACTTTCTGTTTTTAAAAAGATAAAAGGGGGTCCGGACAGACCTGTATAAGAAGGAGGGAATTGGGACTGATTTAAGGGAGAGTTTTTGGCAGAAAACTTGAAGAGAGTTTAAGAGTTTTTTTTTGGAGAGATTTCAGAACAGAATTTAGACAGACTTTAAGAGTTTTCAGAGAGAGAGAAATCAGTTTTCAGACAGAAATTTTAAAGTTCAGTTTTCAGAGAGATTAGAACAAGGAAAACTGAGATTTTGGGTAGATTTTAAGAGGAGGAACAATCTGATTTAGAAAGACAGTTTTGTTTTTCTTCAGGTTATCTGTTTAAGAGAGGCTGGTTTCCAAAACATTAGGAAATACACACAGAAATACATACACATTTGTGAAAAACAGAAAGAAAGAAATGTGAAATAGGAATCTGAAACAGGAAGAGGAAAGAAACTGAAATCTGAAATGTTATCTTTCTAGAATCTGTCCGTTGTTTACTTGTGAATATTGTTCAGTCCAAATCTGAAATTTTCTCAAGTCTTTGTCACTGTTCATCTGGGTTAACGGGTCTTGTTCAGACTTGCTGTGTTATTGGTATATTCTGCTGATTTTGTTACTGCTTCTACTGCTGAAATTTACTCCTTCTACCTTCATTTTCAGGTACATGTCTTTTAAATTTTAAGTTGGAAAGAGATTCAACACGACTCATCAATGAAGCTTGAATTGAAATTCTGTTTTTCCATTTGTTCAAGTTCATCAGTTTAAATTTCATTTTTCGTTTCATGTTAGTTAATTAGTAGTGAATTCAATTTGATAGCTATGAGCTAATTGTCTTACTTTGAAAGTTCGTATAAAGCTTTGTAATAATGTTAGTCCTTCATCTCATTAGTTTAATCATATTTGAACTGTCAAGGCAAGAAACATGACATAAAGATTGGCTATTTACTAGGCCTTATGGCGTTGTTAGAATAGAGTGAAAATATCAAAACCATATTGCTAGTTTATTCTTATACTTGATTTAGTTATGGATGGAAATAAGTTGTACGTTCTTATGTGGTATGATAACAGGTATTTATAGAACCATTAGTGGATAGTGAGTTGAGTTGTTATGGTTCATTACGATGTTAAAATGCTACGAAGGTTTCAAGACATACAAATAGGTGGCATGTAAAGCAATGTTGTTAATTAATTTGTACAATAATTCCCTTTATTATCAATTTGATGCCTATTTACCATCCTAAATAAATAATTAGGCCTATTAGATTAAAAGCAAGTATATGAGAATAAGATGAGATATACAAATTGCAACACTTTTTATCAACGACAATTAGAAATAGGACTTGCACTAAATAGAAATAATAAAAGTTCTTAAAAAAATATTCTTCCCTTTATAAATCATTTTTAGTTTCATATATAATTCATTATTGGGCATGTAGATATATATGTTGTATTTGTGAAGAATAGTATTAATCATGTTTTTATTCTTTATTTAGAATTTGAATAGTCTTGGATGAACATGTTATATGCGGAAATTATAATCAACGGGCAACATTCAATAAATTGTGAATTCTTTATCAAGAATTAAAGGGTATCTTAAATGAAGATTTCTCATAATGTAATAAACAATTTGTGGAAAAATTCCTAATATCATTACAAATATTTGGCGCAATTAGGGATACGTTCGCGTACCCTGATTATATTTTTAAAAGCAAAAAATTCGGATTATGCGTACGCGCAATTTCGAGCGAATATTTAATAAGGAATTTCTTCGAGGACGTTAAAATAATTTCATATAACTCGAGGTGTGCAGTTCATTCTAAATAAAAAGGGTGATGGTGTTCCTGACTTTATTTTTAATATATATTTTTTTATAAAAAAAAACTATAACATGGACAATTTTATTGTGTACACATACGCGTGGCACAATCCCTGGTACTTATAAAAAATATATAATACGAATATACGTACACGTAATTCGTCCATATAATTGTAAACAATAAGTAAAAAGCGGTAGTAAAATCATGCAATAAAAAAAAGTATTTAATAAAAATCAAGATAATTAAGCCAATAATAAAAACAGTTAAGCGACCGTGCTAGAACTACGGAATTCGGAAATGCCTAACACCTTCTTCCGGATTAACAGAATTCCTTACTCAGGATTTCTGGTTCGCAGAATAATAAACAGAGTCATATTCTCCTCGATTCAGGGATTAAAAGTGGTGACTTGGGACGCCTTAAAATTCCCAGGTGGCGACTCTGAAACAAATAAACAAATCCCGTTTCGACTGTCCTTCAATTGGAGAAAACCCCCCACGCGCCCCGCGGGCGCGGTAAAAAGGAGGTGCGACAAGGCCCCAACAAGGCAATTTCGAACTCACGAATAACGGTCTCCGGGCCTAAGCAAACTTGATGACTCGAAGATTGTTGTCAATCGCCATACACTAGAAAACCCGAGGCCGTAAGACCCCGAGCAGGTAGACTCGGTTTAGCCAGATCTATTTTACATAGCAACAAAAACTGTAAGACCTCAACAGGCATGACAAACTGTAAGACCTCAACAGGCATGACAAACTGTAAGACCTCAACAGGGATGACGAACTGTAAGACCTCAACAAGCATGAAAATTTTGTAAGACCTTACTATAGGCATAAAACTCAATCCCGAAGTTTAGGCAATATGTCGCATTTATAATACTCCTGAAAGGGCATACCCTCGGTATAAACGCCTAAACTATCACTCGGGATAAAAAATAGCTCCAGCCAAACACATATGACTATGGTCAAAACGACTGCACCAGCCAAATTAACGTGACTCGGGGATGCCCGACCTTCGCTAACAAAATCGCAGGCCATTACTTCGAATCTACTTTGAAAAAACCCAGTTAAAACAGGTTTCCCTCAACAGGCAAACGAACTTTGACCATGTTAGCTCTAAATCACAAGGCTTCGAGCTACTCAGCCTACGAGCTAAACCTTCCGAGGTGCTCGAACATTGCCGTTAATGACTTGAAATAGAGGTTCTTCCCGAACCGACGATGGGTCAGGCAAATTTATTTCAAAAAGACCTTAACGAGAGGAAAACAAAGCCTACAATATGCCCACAGGAAAAAGCGTAAGAGCCATTGTTACCAGCCAAATGAGCCTCAGGGCCGCACACTAAAAGGTTGCAACGACTAACAACGTAAGAGCCACTGTCGCCAGCTTGAAAAATTGAAAACTTGAGGATTAAAATGAGCTCAAGTCGTAACCTGATTCGGAGACCGGATCCAAAATAGTTAACTACACATGCCTAATGGCACAACGTAAGTGCCATTGTCGCCAGTCAAATGAGCCTTAGGGCCACACACTTAAAAGGTCGCTTCGACCCAAAGCGTAAGAGTCATTGTCATCCGCCCATGCAGGCACGAAAAAACTTGAGGGTCAAATAAAGCTCGAGATTGAACCCAAAAACAGTTAAAATACAAATGCCCAAGGGCAAGGCGTAAGAATCGTTACTATCCGCCCGTGCAGGCACAGGAGATCAAAGGTCAAGCAAGCTCGAGTCAAAGCCTGACTCGGAGACTAAACCTAAACAGCTAGGCAAAGCACAAAAGCTCTAATGCCTACTTTGTTAAGAATCACAGTTGACCAAGCATGACAAAGCCTCCGGGCCTATCTAATGAGCTCTGGATCCATAGGATTCCCGTCAAACACTGAAACCAGCCCGTATGGTAGAAAGCAATGCAGAAAGAGATATAAAAGAGATAAAGCTTCAAGTTTTCTCTTATTTACATACGCAAGAGGTGCGTTCTCTATCTACAAATATGCTCTGCGAATGTCAAATACAAAATGACAAAATGGCGAAATCTACGCTCCGCTCCAGAAGGCTACGGCCTACCTGCCCTAGCTTCACTCTCTGTGATGTCGGTAAGAAGTGATCGAGCATCACGCTCATCTGCCCTCGCGCGAGCTACCTTCTCCGAGAGAATGAAACCCCTAGCATCGATCTCTTCGAGTACCTCTCTTTGGGATCTACAACAAACATATTCCTTGATCCTCTTTTCAAGATCGAGAGCCCGCTTCAACTCAGCTTAGGCATCAGTAGCGTCCATCAAATGAATCGCCATCTCCTAGTCAGCCTTAGTCCGACTCAATACTGCTCCAGCCTGAGCATCGATTATCTCAGCCCTAACCTTCGAGAGATCGGATTCGAGCTTCGCGATCATATCCACTTGAACAGAAGCATTGTGACGAGCCAAGAGGAGTTGGGCCTCGAAGGCGGGAACTTTAGCCAAGGCACCCTTCTCCTCTAAAGCTTGAGCCTGCACCTGAGCCCTCAGTTTACCACAAGCATTCCTAACTCAGTCGGCTTCTCCCCTAAGGTACTCTAGAGCCTCTGTCTTTTATTACAACTAAGATAGGAAAAAGAATTAACCTTGGAGCCAAAAGGGTGAAACACGTGTTACGAGAGGCTACTTGATTCATCAAATAGCTCTCATAATCTGAGCTCCGATATGCCTCATATCGCCAGTGCATCAATTCAACCTCCTTCTCCTCGCTGAGGAGCCTAAGGGACTCACCCTCATCCAACGCTTTCCGAAGCCTAACCCCATGACGGAGAAGCTCATACCTGAGCCTATCAAAGTCCTGCAAAAGAAAAACTCGATAAAAAAAGGAAGACACGAAATGGAGAAGGACTACGCCGAAACTCACCACAAAGTGAAGCCGACAGACTTCCTCGAAAATTGAGCACATTCCTATCGGTCTAACCCCTCTGAACCTGGAAGAGCCAACCTCGCTCGAGGCATAATCACTCGGAGGAACCACCGCTCTAAAACCAAAGACTTCAGGAACAACAGGCTCGGGCGATGCTCTTTCCTCAAAGACACAGGCCCGTTTAGCCCCACTAAAAGCTCCACCGTACTGCGAGTGTAAGTCCCTTTTACCACCATCGTCCCTGGCTTGGAGGCCGATGACTCCTCCCCCTCTTTGGAGGAAAACAGTTTCACCCTAAGGGACTGCCCGATACCTATAACAGCAAAGCCAGAAAATGTCATCTCAAATATACAAAGATCAAGGTAAAAGCAGCGTACGTGCAAACCTTGGTATTTCACTTCCTATATGCCACGGGATACAACTTGCCACCTATGCTCGTCACAAGTTGGATGGGTCACCAACCTTCGAACCTAGCTGGGAAAATTGGTAACTTCGCCCGGCGTCCATGAAGTTGCTGCAGAAAAGAGGGAAACAAAATTACTCAACCGGTTTTCGCTATAAGCAAGTCCAAAAAAGCAGGAGACACCCCACTCATGCGCGTAATTCCATCCTTCGGGAAATGGCATGTGCTCCACAGGGATAATGTCAGCCGTTCGAACTCGGACGAATCGACTGACCCACTCTTGATCCTCATCTTCCTCATTATCGACAACAAAAGGCGTGGACGAATGACACTACAAGGTTAGCAGGCCTCGATAATGAAAGGGCCGGTACATCCTGGCGAGGTGTCTAAGCATGAATTCAAACCTAGCCTTCTCCGCAAAGAACCTCACCATCAACACTATTCCTTAAAATGATGGGTGTATCTGCGCCAAAGTAACCTGGTACTTCAGGAAGAAGTCAAGCACGACCGTATCAAGGGGGCCTAACACGAAAGGGTATAGGTATACGTTCAATAATCCATCAGCAGATCCATAATACTCTCACCCGGGGAAAGCACCTGCAGCGCTATCCCCTTTCCCCATCCGCAGTATCTCCTCACCATCTCCAGATTTCCTCTCTTATCAAAGACATAGTCTTCATAGTGAACTCCCGCAGATCCTGAACACCGGGAGTGGAACTCTCCCCTCCCTGCCTGGCCGACCCCAAAGTAGTTGCCATGGCTATGGCAGAATTGACAGACTATAGCAGAGACGTACGCCAACACTTTTTGCGCATGAAGAAACAAAGGACCCGATACCAAGGCGGAGGGATAACTGTCTAAAATAATGAGATGTACTAAAGAAGCAAAAGCCACCCCACATATATATATGGGAAACAACAATGATTCGCCTATCCAGAGTAAGCCCCGGGAGGCCAACGACCTCAGTATAGATCCCGGGGTGGTACCCGACCCCCGAGACCTCCATCGACAAGAAGTTAGGCTTCAAAGAGCTAGCTACATCATCTCCAGCACTGAGGTGGTGCCTGACCTCGAGAACCTCCATCAAAAAGAAGTCAAGCTTTGGAAAGCCTTCAGCGCGATCATAGAACTCGAGGTGGTACCCGATCTTGTAGTTTTCCTTCCTAAAAGGAAAAGTAAGTACTTAAAGCTCCGCCCACGAAGGCTCAAGGAGGGCTCAAGGCATCGCCTAAATATAGGCAACCCCTCAATGGAAGTCTATCCACTACGCTTTAAAAGGCTATCTACGTCAAGTTCAAAGTGAACCCCCAGGTACCCAAAGCTGACCTTCGCACGGGATACCGCTCTCAAAAACTTCAAACTTAGCATGCTGTCTCCATGTAACTCAAAGGGCCCGACGGCTCGAGTCCATCGGACCAATTCAGGCTTGGTTAGAGGTACGACAATGGGCTCGGGAAAGAGCCATGCCGATCGGTAAAATATCGGAAAGAATGCTTGCATCTGAGTTAAATATTGGCGATCGTCAATAGAGGCATACATTCAAAGTCTCTGCGAACGGACAAGAGTATACAAGAACACGACAAAAGTCAAAAGCAGAAGTAAAGGAAACATCTTCATATTTGGTAAATATCAGCTACAACGACCCTCGAAGGGTCCTTACATATAATTACAAAAAACCGCTAGGGGTTCTTACGCAGAAAGGAAAAAACAAAGGGTCTACACGCGTGATAAAAGCTAGAAACTGGTCTACTTTGGAGGGTTCATCTCCTGCAACAAACACCTCCGGACACGCATCCTTAGAAGCCTTATCCCGACCTTCCACACTGATAACCCTAAAGAATAAGGCGAGAAGCAGGGAGGGATGAAAATCGCCATAGCTTGCCGAAGGTCGAGGACCCACGCTATCCAAGAGAATCTCGGAGAGACAGCGAACCGAGTGAGCCTCGGCTTCGCTTACACGACTACTAAGAATCCACTTCTTAGAACATCTAGCCGTGCAAGCTACCAGCTTGGGGCAGAGTGCCACGTCGAGCCGAGGTATGAAGGTGTGCAGCGGTGTATAATCAGAGTCCCCTTTTGAGCAGTGGTATATAATCCGAAGAGCTTTTCGCAAGAAAGGAAAGTTGACCCCCGTATGTTGTCATCTCGAGCAAAAAAGGACAACAATAGTAGGCGTAACAACAACCACAATAGCGACAGGACGACATGATCGTGTTCGACAAGGGGAAGCTCCAGCAATAGATCGAAACACGGCCTACGGGAGCTCTACCAAGTAGCCTTGAGGCCGCAAACCCCAAACATGATGTTCAATGATGAAGGAAGATGATAAGAAGGAATGGGTGAATGAACAGATGAAGGTACTTGGATAATAAAAACAATGCTAGAGCACCCTCATTTATCGGGGGTAACAACACGGTCATCGAGGCTTTGAAAGATTGACCGGAAGATGCAATTACTGCATTCTTGAAGAACCGAATCGATAGCGGCATATTCACCTTGGAGAACGGGAATTGACAATGCATTGAATGATGGCAAAAACACAAGTCCATGGAACGTACCGGTTGTCGCAAAGACTCGTGCCACATGTTGTATTATCGGTATGATGCCACAGTGAGAAGCTCGTGGAGTCAGGCATCAAAATCATTTCCTATCGCTTCGTTCTGGGAAACACGGAGACTATCTATATGTGGTGAAATCAGAGGGCTTAATTTCTCGCTATCAAACCACTTCGGAAGAATATCCCGAGACCCCGATGACGTGGAGTTGCGATCGAGTCCCCTCCCTCGAGGCTCGTCAAGGCCCGACTCAAAGAAGATGAAGATTGGGGCTGGAACAAAAAGGGGAATTCCCAAGGCATGCGGCTAAGTCTGACAGAGCCGGCCTACCCAGAGCCTATGTCGAGGCGTCAGGTCTAAGCCATCACATCTCCATGCTTTCACAATTAATGTATATTGTACTATAACCGGATTCCCCTCCTATATAAAGGGAACCCACACTACTTTGTAAAGGGACGCTGGAGCTCCAACTATTCTCCACAAGATCAATAATATCTCTCTCTTTCTCTTTCTCCTCTCTAACTTACTCGCTCGAGACCACTCTTTGCATTTATTACTTTCATACTTGTTCTTCATCTATTTCTTGGTATTGGCCATAAAGAGCCTTCTTTAATTATATTTTAACTGTTATCCCTCTCCCGGTTATCCCCGATAGCTCGAGCTCGACCCGGATATCGACCCTGAGGCACCTCATCGACCAGTCGGAAGCCCGGGCAACAAGCCCTTCGGTTTGATCGCTACCCTATTTTAGCTTGTGTTTCATCGTTAAACTCTACATTCTTAGCATCAACTTCTCTAACAACTAGCAAAAATATAGATCACGTATTTTTAGAATCCCATTTACAAATTTAATTATTGTTACCATTTTCACGGTAAACAACAATGTGGCCCCTCCATTCCTTTATTTCCTCCTGTCAATATATTGTATCCAATCATTCAATTGTGCTATATCTAGATGGCATTTGAAGAAAAATGGAATGCTTGTTAGCCACATAAGTTTCAAGTATCTATTTATAATGTGCTTGAATGGAATGGCTTGATTTCAAGGATCAAAAATCTTCTTTAATACTAATTGAAATATAGAGATTAAGTGCATAATTTGAAACGTAATATCAGCTTCCAAACGGAACTGGAGAGAAACTAAAAAGTATATTGTTTCTAGGTTCAAAAGGTTAAGAAGGCATGGAACTCCTCATCCAGTATAACAGAAAGAAGTAGATACCATCACAACCCCATGACAACCTATGTATAAGTGATACTTAACCCTATTGTTGACCTAGTAAAGTTACATGGTTCATACATATCAACTAGGAGCAAAGATAAGGCTGGGTAGTTCTACACAACACTGCCACTATACCACTACCAAACAAATGAAGTTTTCTTCTTCTATTGGTTCGAATGAAGTGCTCAACAACCAAAAAAATATGATTTGTTTTCTTGAGTGATTGGTATTCTTCTATATATTCTTGAATAAGAAATACAAACATGTGTCCTCGATGCATATCGCATCAATGCCAGGCACTTTGGACTAACTATTTGAAAACATCCTAGCTAAGGCACGATCAACAGGAACATCAGTCCGTTTTGTTCGTCAACAATAGGTCTCATTGAGTCTTGATTGTGGTTTCTTCTTTCTAGACCTTTGTGCTAAGGTTATTGATCAGACAAGAACAATGGCTGATGTGTGGAGCTTTCTTTGTTTTTGTTTTTTTTTTTCTTTTTTTTGTATAATGGAATCTAAGGTGATTTTTTCATAATATACTGTCCTTTAACACAAGTATTTTATAATTTCAGGTCATACAATCTGATATTCGATTATTTAGCAGTTGGAAGATTTCAAAATGATGAAAAGTTGCAGAAATCATTTGAAGACCATCATTCGTCTGGATTAGTAATATGATGACATTAGCTATTTAGTCCAAACAATATATTTTTATGTTTTAATTTACCGAAATATTAATATTTTTTATTAGTACTTTCTTTTATTTGTTAAGATTTAATGAGATATATTATGTTTTTTTGAATTAATATTAATATATTTTATTTTTTGGCTCATATTCTACACAAATGTAGTAACTATTATTAATTGTAGCTAAATTATTTCTATTATCGCTCGTAACTTTTAGTGCTAATTTAGTTTAATATACCAGCTATAAAATGGATGATAAAAGGGTAAATTAAGATGTTTTCACAAGGGATATTGCAGCTGTTATAATTGATGTAAAAGAATTGCCGTTAAAGATATTGACTTTCAGCGGCCATTTAGTCAAACATATTAACCTTTAAAATGGACGCTAAAAGGGCAAAATAAGATGTTTTAAGAAGGCATACTATGGCCATTTTAATTGCCACAAAATAATTGCCGTTAAAGATGTGAACTTTTACCGGCAAGTATTTTGAATTTAGCGGCTATAAAAATGGATGCTAAAGAAGTATAATTAGCCGTTTGGATTGAATTTAGTAGCCATTATAATTCCCGCAAACAATTACCGTTAGAGATGTGAAGTTTTAGCGGCGGCAATTAATTTGAATTTAGCGGCTACAAAAATAGATGCTAAAGATGTATAGTTAGCGTTTTGGATTAGATTTAGTAGCCATTATAATTGCCGCCAAGAATTGCCGTTAAAGATAATAATTTTTAGTGGCAATAAACTACACTTTTTACCAGCTTTTGCTAGAAATGCCGCTAAAGGATTTGCCGACCCCAGCATCAGCGGTAAAACACTAATGGCCGATAAAAGATACAACGGCTTTTGTTATTGCCACTAAAGCCGTTTTGTATTGCCACCAAAGGCCTTTTTTTGTAGTACTGTGATAATAGTAATAATAATGAATAAAAAGACCCAATTAAGTCAAATTCAAAGATTCAAACATGCTTCATTTGGCACCAACACATTTGCCTATGTGTTTATCGTTAGAGACAAGGATTTTTAAAAGGAAATAACTCTAGTAGTAACTTTGTGACTCTTGTGTTGACTTTGATACTATCGAGTGGTCTAATTGGACCATAGTGATATTCAATCTTGAATGTGGTTGTTGTGGGCCCTCGACTCTATCCTCTTTAACAATCTAGTTGTGTGAGTGGTGAGATGCTTTGTTGCTAGTCCGAGTACTTGAGAGGAAGGTCTAGAACTTGCCCAAATGTGTTTTAAGGTGAAATCGTAAGTTTTGCTTGGTTTGAGAAGTGATTGTAGGCTTTCCTTGGCCCGTTTGAGTTTTATATTATTTATCAATGATGTCATCCCTAGTCAATCCCTTCGAGCCTTTAGCCTTTCTCATTTGAAAACCATGTTACAAGTCTTTACCCGTCCTATAGTGACCCTCTCTTGGCATCCGATCTTTCCTTAACACTCATGTGAAACGATTGGCTAAAAACGTAATTTTAGGGGAGAGACGAGGAAATTGAAAAAGTTATTAAGGCACAAAAAGAGAAAAAGAAATGACGAGAAGGAAAGGCAAACAAAAGAAATGAACAAAAAGAAGAATGCAAAAAGTGAATAAATGAAAGAGTTGAAGGGATTCAAAAGAAAGGCAATGATCCTGAACATGGAGAAATATGGATGAAATGATCAATATAGAGTGATGTTAAGTCTCTCTAGTCCCCCAAGGAAAAGATAGTGCCTCAAGGAATCGGCAAAGTGTGAGCCGAGAATTGAAAGATGGAGTGCTTAGTAAAGGTGTAACCACTTATCCATATTGTATCAATCCCTAATCCAAAAGCCTTCATTACATGCCAAAAGAAGCCCTACTTTATTTTGAGCCGAATGAGCTAAATTAGTGGTGATTTACACGAGGGGCAAGCTTATGGTACCGGAAGTCGTACTTGTGACATTCTCTTGAGAGAAATGAGTGAACATTATGTAAATTTGTGATTTGAGTGCTAAATTCTTAAGTGAGCTTGGCAAATGTAGAGTAGAGGAGGAGGAGTTTGGGATCCACCATGACCTACAAGATAGAGCGGAAGTACTCGATGAGCTAAGTCAACCATTGATGCTCGAGTGTCACATTAGAGCTATATGTGCATAAATGTTTAACTTGTTGCCTTGTCAATAATGCATGAGTGGTGTGGGTAATTGTTGGTCCCAACTGAGGTGTGAACGGTTCACCCGTGGCTAGCTATAATGTCCTTTAACTTTTGGAGGTGGGAACTATTTTATTTGCTTGAGGACAAGCAAAGACTTAATTTTGGGGGAGTTGATAAGTGGGGATTTTGACTACTTATTAGTGCCATTTAGCTTTTGTTTTAGTATAAAAGCGTTTGATTGTATTCCCAAAAACTAATGAAATGTGCTTAATTGCATAAATATTGGAAGATGGACTCTCGAGTGAAATCCAACTCAAAAAGGAGTTATCTGAACTCAAGGACATAATAGGCATAGAAGTCCAAAAGTGCAGACCGTAGAATATCATCTACGGACATAGATGATGAAGGAAAAACCAGCAGAGTTTAGTGCAAAGTGCGGTCCGCACATGAATTGTGCGAGCGCAAAAGATGGCTATGATCAAAAGTTCAGAGAATGTGCATTCCAAGTCCCTAGAAGTGCGGACCGCACAGGAATTATGTGGCTGCAGAAGAAGAGCTACGCGGCCGCAGGTGTAAAAGCGTGGGCCACAGAAGATCAAGTGCGGCCACACTTGTAAAAGTGAGAACCACAAAAAGAGTTCCTTGCGCCCGCAGACCTCCAGTTCCTGACAAAGTTCAAGAAATCTACGGACCGCACATGGAATTGTGCAGCCGCAGAACCTCCCGAAGGGCATTTTTATCCTAAATTTCCAGCCCTATATAAATAGACAAGTTTCGCAATTTTAGGTTATTTTTTGACATCCGCAGCTACAGTAGCCGTTTTTCTTTGCTTCTTCTAGTAGTTTTCATATTTTGGAATATTTTAACATAGATTTTATCATTTTTGTTTTACAATATGAGTATATTTAGCATCTCTTCTTCTATTTCTTCAATTTCAACCATGAGTAGCTAGATTTTTACTAGGGTTGTGACCAAACCCTAGTGTGTAAACCTTATGGGTGTTTGATTTAATGCTTGTTTATGGTTGGGTGTTTATTATTTAGCCTTGTTTATGTGTGAAATTAATGGTTGCAAACATTAGTTCATGCCTATTTGACTTAGTCTCTACTTGAGAAAGAGAGACTTAGTCTAGAAAAAGTTGGCTAACAAAAAATTGGTTCAATCGAGAGATTGATAATCCCAATTAAAGGGTTCAACCTAGAGATAGTAATAACTCGACTTGAGTTTCTATCAACCGTTTTGTGCAATACCCATTTGGACTTGAGAAAGCCAAATTAGGGAAAATTACTCTATGACTGAGAGATATTTGAGTGGGTAATTGAGTGTTGATAGCTATAATACATCCCGATCAACAAAATAAGCATTAAGGTTTATATCCCATTAGGCAAACATCTAGGTGATGGTCATAGCCCTAGGCTTTTTACAAAACTTGAAAAACAACAAAAATAATTTCTTAGTTTCATTTCTTTACTTTGCAATCTTAGTTTAAAATAGACATAGAAATAACCCCAATTTGTGGAAGTGTAAATTGCGATAGTTCATACTCATGTACTATAATATATACTCCTAACTCCATATATAGCTCCATGTGGAAATCGACCCCGACTCTTGTTGGATATTACTATTGCAATCAACCGTTTCATATCCTTGATTTGAGGTATGAATTGGACGAGATTAGTTTCCCTTAGTGATAGCTGCCTTACATATTCAAAATTGGTATTTAGGCAGGCCTCGACTGCCTAAACTTCGGCCTTGTATTGGGCCATCATTTCCTCGGCAGAGTTTGTCTCCAACTGGGACATCGTTGCTTCAAGCTCTCTTCCAAGGGCATCCCATTCTGTGGTGGTTGAATTCAACTATGCTCAGAGATCTTCATTTAGCTAACCCATTTATTAGCTTTCATCTTTGCCACTCGAAGTTGAACCTCTAACGAAGAAAGTTTTACCTGGGCGGTTTCTTTCTTCGAGGCCAGCAGATACATCATGTTTTTTCACCCATCGGCCATGACTTGGATCTCGTCCATCTCCTTTCAAAGTTGGTCGATCTGGTCAATTTTTTGCTGAACTAATAAGGTTTGGTTGTTAGCCACTACGACTAGTTTCTCATTTCTAACTTCGAAGACACCTTTTTGACCAAGTTGGCATGCTCCCGCGATAGGACTGACGCTTCATTTTGAGACCTATCCAGCTCGACCTGAAGGTCCTTAATGACCCCTTCTTGTTGCTCGCTGAGGAGCTTGTACACATCCCTTTTTTGGGCCAGCTCCTTGACCTCAAGCTCGAGTCATTTGACCTTAGCTTGGTAACGGAGGAAACTCTCGTGATGAAGTATTGAGGCTTTCAAAAAGGTGAAAAACGTGAGAAATATCAAAATCTAAGTAAAAGTTCAAAGGAACATATTGATGCCTTACTAGATTCAGTGCCTATTGAGCCACATTGAAAAGGAATGACTCGTTCACCTCATTCATATTTGCCTGGTCCTCCTCGGTTACCAAGCATCAGAGGTATCTTTCCACTCCCATGGGAGCAGAAAGAACTTGGGCATCCTCCGGGATGGTAAGAATTATTGATCTCTTGCAACTGGGATTCGCACTTGGGGCGGGGAACTGATTGATCAACTTCGGGCTCGAACTCGGCCAACCAACTTCCAAAGATGGATCCTTCCTCAAAACTTCCAACTCACCCAGCCTAGAAAAATCTTCCAAAACGGATGAGTCCACGCCAACGAAAATGGAACGAAGGGGATCGTCCGCGCCATGAACCCCTTCGTTGGACTTCTCCTTTCCTGCTCGGGCCTCCTAGAGCATGGACTAAGTGTAGGAACGCAACCATGAAATCTCTATTATACCAAGTGCTTCCTTTAGAATAGAGCTAGCATCTCAGGGGGGGGTCTCTGCCCCTGTCTCCATATCGATCTTCCAAGTCAGAGGGAGATCGGCCTCAAGCATCTCCCCCTCAGTTGTTGCCTGCTCCCCGAGAGAGGTTGACCCATGGGCCATAATAATATCCTCTTCGGGTGTATCCCTGAACCTAAGAAGAAAATTCGAGTCCGGTGCTTGGGAACTAGAGCTCTTCTTTGGCTTATGAGCCAATCTCTTCTTTGGCTTCATTGTAGAACTCGGGGAGCCCGAAGCCTTCCTCTTATTCTTCTTAATTTCCCCCGTTGTAGCCCTAAGCTATCCCGAAGCGGAGGGATCAACAGATAAGAACACGTCCTCATCCCCTTCTAAAGGCCTAAGTTCAGTAGTCTTCGGCAAACCTACAAAAAGAGAAAATAGGAAAGAATAGTAAGTATGATGCAAATAAGAAAGCTTGATGTTACCTATTCGGGAAAAAGGCTTACCATGAGAAAGGGCCTCCCATCGACCCTTCGAGAGTCCGCAAGTGCGCTTAAAGTACGACATTTGAATGCCCTCGATCCATTCCTTTAGCCGGGGAACCACATTCGGAACCCGGGCGATAGCTGCACACCATAAGCATAAATGAGAAGAAGGAAATTGAAGAAAAAGAATTTTGACGTTTAGAGAGAGATTGCACTTACGAGACGAATTCCACTTCTCAGGGAATGGCATATATTCAGGGAGGGATCAAATCCTTAGTTTTCACTCAAATGAAGCATCCCTGCCAGCCCCGGTCTAGGCCTTCATCAATACTCGAAAAGGGGGCCTTGTTGGCTCGGCGAATAAGCTTGATCAGTCCACCTTGGAACATTCAGGGACTATATAATCGATGTAGTTGGTCGATCATGAACCATAGAACTCGGTCTTGTTCACAAAGTAGCGGAGGAGGATCACGATCCTCCATAGCAATGGATAGATTTGCCTTAGGCACACCCCGTACCTCTTGCAAAAGTTTAGAATGACTGGGTCCACAGGGAACAATGTAAAAGGGTAAGTATAAAAACTTATGTACCCCTCCACATGGGAAGCAATGGCATCCTCGGGCTCGGGTAGTTCTTTCGAACTATGGGAAGAACGTCTTTAGTCACTGATTATATGTACCTCGAGACTCCTTCAATCCGGTCCTGTTTGCGTGAAGGCTTCTCAACTTTAAAGTTATTTGCAATTGAGCAGCCCCCGAGAAAGAACGCTTTCAAGGGAGGCTCGGGGCCCGGTTTGTTAGCAGCCATATTAGGGGAAGCCGATTCAAGGACGACTACTTTAGGGGCCACTGCCTCAGTACCAAAGGCCAATTGAGAAGATGAAGAGGCAACTTGTTGAGGAAAGGATTTCAATGTTTTGGCCATTGTTATTGTTACATCTCGCGTTTTTGTACATTAAAATTTCGTGTTCAGTTAACCGACGTGGACTCAGAGATGATATTATCTTGAGGTTAACGTATTTATGTTATTTATAACAAGTGATAAATAAGTGTCATGAAGGACAAAATGTACACAAATTAAAGAAAACGAGTTTCGTTGAAGGTGGTCAATTTGGGATAAAATACGGATCGAGCGATAAAACCTGATAATTATGGACTAGTACCATACAAGGTACCATATGACCATGGTAGTACGATGTATAAATTATATTAAAAATAAATAGAATTTTAAGTAATTTGATATAATTCTTAATTATACGGGTAATTGGTTAATTAGTGGTTAATGGGATATTACTTAGTCAATTAATAAAATAAGCGGATAAGATTAACCCCTTCTTCCCTTCCAAAAATGTGGCACAAGGCCACCAACTAAGAAAATGACTTATAGATCATTTATGGGTAGATGTCTACCTAAGGATAATTGATATATTAACAAGGTAAATTATATGCTTTGGTTTCCATTCATTTGGACAAAAACATAACCAAAACAACTGACCAAAAGAAAATCCTAAAGCATGCTTTCCTTTCTTAGTTTAAACATTTCAACGTCAAGGACATAAGTTCAATTGCTCAGATCCTTCAACGCCAAGAACATAAGCACAATCGTTCAAACACTTCAACGAGCAGAAATTTAATTCCATCCAAAGTTTGCGGTTCTAAAAGAGTACAATGCAATCTTCGCCAAGAATATTATACTGAGTTTTCCCTATTCCAGGTATATTAAGGCCATCCCTTCTTCCTTTTGGCATGGTCCAAATTATACAGATGAAACGAGCAAACACACAGTTTCCATAAATTACTCTATTCATAGAAATACTAGGGGTGTTTATATTATTGATTCCCCATGTGAATTATTATTATCTTCTGTTCATGGGTCTCAGAATAATTCGCAATTGAAAAGGTTTATCCGGAAGGAATATTCAGATTATTACAGATGGATTTCTTTATTCCACATTTGATCTATGCCTTTTACGTACAGATTTTCATGCCTTGCATACTGAGTACATTTTTCGTACTGACGCCCTATTTCAAGGGGCCTGAGTTGCATGCCCATAGGTGCAGGTAGGCAAGCTGACGATTCCCCTTCTTAGGATCCCTTATCAGCGAGAGTTGGCGTGCTCCACTTGATCCGGAGCTGCTTTTGATTTTGGTATGATATATATGTATATGGGTATGACGTGGCTCAGTCCCGTCTTCATACAGTTATATTTCTATTAGAGGTCTGTAGAAAGTATGTCTAGTTGGGTTGTATGTGGGCTTATCGGCTTTTAGTTTTGGATGTATAGTTGTCTATAGCAGCCTTGCCGGCTCGCCCACTGTATTCTGCATGTATACGTACATATGCCTTTTTAGCAGGTTTCCTTAATGTATGTTATTTTCATAATTCAGCAGATGTTATTCAAGTTCATATCTTAGACGCATGCTTAGGGGTGTTTGACAGGTAGGACTCAGGCACCCGTCGCGCCCATTGGTTTGGGTCGTGACAGCTATCTAAGGGATGTTTGAAAATTTGAAGAAAGAATGCAAAGTTTTGGAATAGCAGGTTTTGATGATGAAGGATAGAGTATGAAGATTTAAAGAAAATCTGGGCAAAAATCTGAAAATCACTATGAAAATTGAAGAACAAGGATGAAGATATGAAGTTTTGATGATGGCTAGACAGCTCAAAGGTAATAAGTTGGTCGAAAAGTGTAAAAAGAACAAAGAGAGGAAACTTTTATAGGGAATAGTCGATGCTTCACATTCAGGGGAAACCAGCTGATGAGAAACACGTGTTCGAAGTCAGAGTGACGCAACTGATGGGAAGTTTCGGCTCCCTTGCCGTAACGTACGAAGGAAGAAATCGGAGAACATCTATTGTTTTCTATCATTTCGGCAAGCCTACTCCCTGAGAAATGAGGGGAATATTTGTATACGGGTAAAACCAAGCCCACTGAGCATCTTGATTTCCTAGTGAGGCAAACGGAGTAGGGACGTGATCGTAAGGATCGAAATAGAGCAAGGAGCCCATCGTATCGGGGCTTGAGAAAAACACTTGCTGTAACGACCCGACCGGTTGTTTCGAGAGTTATAGCCTTGTTCCTCCATTTCCTTCTTCTTTTGTGTTCTTCAACTGTATTTTAACTTACTGGTTTTAGTTGGTTCAAGTCCGGAGTAGTTTTGGAGTAAATTGAGACACTTAATCTCTTTTGTGAAGGCTTAAGTTGGGAAAGTTGACCAGATATTGTCTTATGTGTAAACGACCTCAAATTTAAATTTTGATGGTTCCGTTAGATCCTTTAAGTGATTTTGGACTTGGGAGTGCGTCCTGTGGTAGAATTAGGCATGAATTGGCGAAAGTTGGAATTTTGGCGATTTTGGCCGGCAGTGGAAATTTGGATATCGAGTTAGGAATGGTATTCCTAAAGTTTGAGTAGGTTTGTGATGTCATTTCTGACTTGTGTGCAAAATTTAGGGTCATTCGAACATGATTTGATAGGTTTTGGCATCGTTTATGAAATTTGGAAGTTTAGAAGTTCTTAGGCTTGAATCCGAGGAAAATTCGTGTTTTTGATGTTGTTCGAGGTGATTTGGTGATTGGACTAAGTTTGTATGATGTTATGGGACATGTTAGTACGTTTATTTGAGGTCCCGAGGGCCTCGGGTTGATTTCGAGTGATTATTAGAACAAGATTGAAGTTTGAAGGATTTCAGAAGTGGCCTGGTTCTGGTGTTTTCGCACCTGTGGAGGGGAGCCCACTGGTGCGGACCGCAGAAGCGAAGAGAGGCTTGCAGACGCGGGTTGGAGTGGGTTGGACTAGAAGTGTAGGTGCAAGATTTGGAGCACACTAGTGAGATCGCAGATGCAGTATTAGAGCACAGATGCAGAAAGATACGTGAGGAGGGATGATCGCAGATCGGGCAAGGCCTGTAGGTGCGCTATTTTGACCGCAGATGCGGATTTTGAAGGAGTAAGTGGAATTCGCACCTGCGATGGATTTTTCACAGGTGCAGCATCGCAGAAGCATGTATTTTACCGCAAATGCAGTTTTGCTGGGCAGAACATATAAATTGAAGACTTCACGAATTTTGCTCATTTCTACCATTTTTGAAGACGGATTTTGGAGCTTTTGGAGTGATTTTGAAGGGAGATTCAAGGAGTTTTCAGTGAGGTAAGTTGCTTGAGCTCTAGTACTCCTATCTATGGTGTTTTCCTATTGTTTTATCAATTAATTAGTGGAAATTAAGGGTGAAGATGAGGGGTTAGGGCTTGGGATTTTAGAGAGTTTGATTTCAGGATCCGAGAGACCAAATTGGGTCAGATTTTGATAAATTTTATATGTATGGACTCGTGAGTGAATGGGATTTATAGTTTTATGATTTTTGTCGGATTTCAAGATGTGGGCCTAGGGGCCGGGTTTGAACCAATTTCGGGTTCTTGGTCTAATTTGATAGCTGTTGTGGAATTCATTCCATTAGCATATATTGATGGTATTGCGCTGGTTGTGAATAGATTTAGAGCATTTGGAGGCTGAGTCGAGGGGCAAGAACATTGCGGGGCAGATATTTGATCAGCTTGAGGTAAGTAACAGTTATAAATCTGGTCCTGAGGGTATGAAACCTCGGACACCGTGTTGCATGACTATTTTGGAGGTGACACACATACTAGTCGACGGGCGTGTGGGCGTGCACCATAGGGATTGTTACTTGGTCTATCCCGTGAGACTGTGGAATCAATTAGGCTACTGTTTAATACATGTTCCCTATGTTTTCACGGAAATTGACTGTACTTTATGTTAGAAATCATGTTTAGGCTTTATTTGATCACTATTAAGACCTGCGAGGTCGTGTACTTGCTCAATTAGCTGCTAATTGCTGTTTGTACTCAGTCATAGCGTTTCTTGATTATTATGCCCCATTCTCTTACTTTTCATTGTTGATGCGTGATATTATTTCTGTTTCGGTTGTTTATATGATTTTTGAGAGCTTGAGAGACTGGATAGATTGATGACTGAGAGAGGCCGAGGGCCTACTTGTGAGGATATTGAGACTATAGCACGTGAGTTGTCCATGCAGATTCTGATATTGAGACTATAGCATTTGAGTTGTCCGTGCAGCACGAGAGTTATCTGTGCGGATTCTAATATTGATACTATAGCATGTGAGTTGTCCGTGCGGATTATAGCGCTTAGGCTGAAAGAGCCCCTCTGGAGTCTGCACACCCCCAGGTACCTATTAAGTGTGATTATTGAGGGCTGAGAGCCGAGTGATTATGATGCTGGGATGAGCTGAGTGACTGTGTCTTGAGAGACTGTACTCGCTTTCCATTATTGTTGCACTTAGCTATTTTTTGTACTTTTTATGTAACTCTCTGAAAGACTTGATATCTGGTACTTGAGCACGAATTGATTTGATTTAAACTGTTGAATTTGAAAGCATGCCTATTTCTTGATGAAGTTTACTAAAATAAACTGTATTTGCATAGCTCGTCACTACTTCTCAGTTCCTTATTTATTTCTATTATTACTGAGTTAGAAGTACTCACGTTACTCCCTACACCTTGTGTGCATATCCAGGCATATCTGGACACGTCAGCGGCTATTGACTATTCCAGTTGCAGATATTTCTCGGAGATAGCAAGGTAGCTGCCTGGCGATTGTAGCCCTACTCTTCTCCCTCTTATCTTCCTTTAGTCATATTTAGTTATTTTTCCAGACTATGTTAGACTTAATATTGCCAGACAAATTGTAGTAGATGCTCATGACTTGTGACACCTCGATGTCAGGCTTTTTTTTTTCCGCACTTTTGTTTTGATTTGAACTCCTTTCTGAGGGTGTTTATATTAAATAGCTTTGGAATTATCTTTGAAATGAAAAGTATTTTGTTTCAGTAACGTGTTAGCTTGCCTAGTACCATGATAGGCGACATCACGACAGGGGTAGTTTTTTTTGGGTCGTGACAAGTTGGTGTGAGAGCATAGGTTACATATGTCTCACGAGTCATGAGCAAGTTTTGTAGATTCTTGCGGATCGGTACCGAGACGTCTGTACTTATCTTCGAGAGGCTGCAAAACCTTTAGGAAAACTTCACATTCTTGAATTCTTATCGTGCGAATCTTTTGATTATGGTAACTAAGCTTCTGTTATTCTATTCTCTCACAGATGGTGAGGACATATGATAACGGTTAGGACAGATGACTGCCAGTACTACCAGTTGGGGCTGCGAGAGGCTGAGGTCACGGGCGAGGCCGTGGTATAGGCAGGGGTGTAGCCAGCACAACAGCTTGGATAGCACCAATAGATGCACCAACCGCCCTAGTTCATGATCAGGTCCCATAGGTGGATGCACCAGCGGGACCAGCTCAGGCATAAGCTGTGCCTATTGCTATCCCAGGTCTACAGGAGACCTTAGCTCAGATTCTTACCATGTGCACCAGTCTTGCTCAGTTGGTCTCTATTACTACTATAGCAGCTACTTCCCAGGCCATGGGAGGCACGTAGACTCCAGCTTCCCGTACACCCGAGCAGGTTGTTTAGGGACTTCAGACACCGATGCTACCACCAGCCAAGCTAGTTGCACCTGCTAAATATTATGTGGTTCCAGTCATGCCTAATGACGAGTAGCGTAAATTGGAGAGGTTTGGTAAACTTCAGCCTCCAACTTTTAGTGGTAAAGAGGGTGAGAATGCCCAGGGTTTCTTGGACAAGTCTTAGAGGATTCTCCGTACAACGGGTATTCTGGAGACCAGTGGGGTCTCGTTCACTACATTTCAATTCTCTGGAGCTTTCTTCACTTGGTGGGAGGCTTATGAGAGGCGTAGGCCTATTGGTGCAGTGCCCCTTACCTAGCATTAGTTTTCTGTTCTCTTCCTAGAGAAGTATGTGCCTTTGTCCCCCAGAGAATAGCTGCGCAAACAGTTTGAGCAGTTGTGTCAGGATGAGATGATGGTGTCGCAATATGAGATAAGGTTTTATGAGTTGTCCTGTCATGCTATTTGGTTGGTTCCCACATACGGGAAGAGCATCGGGAGGTTCATTGATGGCCTCACATATTAGCTGCAGATTCTTATGACTAAGGAGAGAATGTCTGGTGCTTCTTTTGAGGAGGTTGTTGACATCACCCATGAAATAGAGTCTGTTCGCCGCCAGGAGCGAGTTGAGAGAGAGGCCAATAGGCCTCGTGGATCAGGGAGTTTTGGTGGCATTCCTTCTGGGGGTCAGTTCCACCATGGCAGGGGTCATCCCTATAGACATGCTCAAATAACCCGACCAGTTCATCGTGGTATGTTAGCCAGACACAACCCTTACATTGCTCACTCGGGCCAGTCTTCATTCACCGCACTACCAGTGCAGAGCTCTCACCATGCCTCATTTACTAGGGTTTCTATGGGTAGCTCCATGGGGTATCAGGTGTAGTAGTTCTGTCAGAGGAGGAGCTGTTTCGAGTGCGGGGATCTTGGTCATATTAAGATAGATTGACCCAAGTTGTTGAGTGGGACTTCACAACAGAGTTCTAGGCCAATAGCTTCATCACTAGTTACTTCCCTACCTGCCCAGCTAGCTCAGGATAGAGGTAAGTCAGCTAGGAGTCACCTTAGAGGAGGAGGCCGATCAAGTGGAGTTCAGACCCATTTCTATGCACTCCCTGCCAGACCCGATGCTATTGCTTCAGATGTTGTGATCACATGTATTATCTCAGTTTGCCATAGAGATGGCTCTGTATTATTTGATCCTGGTTCCACTTTTTCATATGTGTCATCATATTTTCCTCATTATTTGGATATGCCCCGCGAGTCTCTTATTTCATCTGTTCATGTATCTACTCTTGTAGGCGATACTATTGTTGTGGACCGCGTATATCGGTCTTTTGTGGTGACTATTGGAGGTTTGGAGACCCGAGTAGACCTTTTGATGCTTAGTATAGTTGATTTTAATGTGATATTGGCATAGATTGGTCGTCTCCATGTCACGCTATTCTGGACTATCATGTTAAGACGGTGACGTTGGCTATGTCGGGGGTTCCACGAATTAAGTGGCGAGGTTCTTCGAATTATGTTCCTAGTAGAGTGATTTCATACTTGAAGGCCAACGGATGGTTGGGAAGGGTTATCTTTCTTATTTGTCCTTTGTGAGGGATGTCAGTTCATAGACTCCTATTATTGATTCGGTTCCAGTGGTGAGGGATTTTCTTGATGTGTTTCCTGCAGACCTATCAGGCATGCTGCTGGATAGGGATATTGACTTCAGTATTGATTTGGTGTCGGTCACTTAGCCCATTCTATTCCACTGTATCGTATGGCACCAATGGAGTTAAAGGAATTGAAGGAGCAGCTTCAGGAGCTCCTTGATAAGGGGTTTATTTGGCCGAGTGTGTCACCTTAGGGTGCCCCTATTCTATTTATGAAGAAGAAAGATGGCACTGTGAGAATATGCATTGATTACAGGTAGTTGAACAAAGTAACAATCAAGAACAAGTATCCTTTGCCTCGTATTGATGATTTATTTGACCAGCTTCAAGGAGCGAGGGTGTTCTCCAAGATTGATCTCAGGTCAGGCTATTACTAGTTGAAGATTAGGGACTCAGGCATTCTTAAGACAGCTTTCAGGACCCGATATGGTCATTATAAGTTCCTTGTGATGTCTTTTAGGCTGACCAATACCCCAGCAACGTTCATCATCTAATGAACAACGTGTTTCGGCCTTATCTCGACTCGTTTGTTATTGTATTCATTGATGATATCCTGGTGTACTCTCATAGCCAGGAGGAGCACGCTGAGCATTTCAGAGTTGTATTGCAGCGGTTGAAGGAGGAGAAGCTTTATACTAAGTTCTCCAATTTTGAGTTTTGGCTCAATTCTCTGGCGTTCTTTGGGCACGTGGTGTCCAGTAAGGGTATTCAGGTTGATCCAAAGAAGATAGAGGCGGTCTAGAGTTGGCCCAGACCATCCTCATCCATAGAGATTCGTAGCTTTCTTTGTTTGGGGGGTTATTACCATCGGTTCATTCAGGAATTTTCACCTATTGCATCACCCTTGAACAAATTGACCCAAAAGGGTGCTCTTTCCAGGTGGTTGGATGAGTGTGAGGCAAACTTTCAGAAGCTCAACACCGCCTTGACCACGGCTCTAGTATTAGTTCTACCATTAGCTTCAGGTTCTTATACAGTATATTGTGATGCTTCTTGGGTCGGAATTGGGTGTGTGTTGATATAGGAGGGTAGAGTGATTGCTTATGCTTCTCGTCAGTTGAAACCCCATGATAAGAACTACCTTTTTTTATGATTTAGAGTTGGCTGCCATTATTCACGCGTTGAAGATATGGAGGCACTATCTCTATGATGTATTTTGTGAGGTGTTTACTGATCATCGTAGCCTCCAACACTTGTTCAAACAGAAGGATCTCAATTTGAGGCAGTGGAGATGGTTGGAGCTACTAAAGGACTATGATATTACTATTTTTTATCACCTGGTAAAGGCCAATATCGTGACCGATGCCTTGAGTAGAAAGACAGTGAGTATGGGTAGTCTTGCGTTCCTTCCTGTTGGTGAGAGATCTCTTGTAGTTGATGTTCAGGCCTTGGCCAGTCGATTCGTGAGATTGGATATTTCGGAGTCTAGCCGGGTCCTAGCTTGTGTGGTTTCTCGGTCTTCCTTATTCGTCACATCAGAGAGTGCCACTATGACGATCCTCATTTGTTTGTCCTCAAGGACGAGGTTCTGCATGATGATTCCAGAGATGTGACGATTGGAGATGATCAGGTGTTGAGGATGCAGGGCCGGATATGTGTGCCCAATGTAGATTGTTTTCGAGAGTTGATTCTTGAGGAGGCCCATAGTTTGCGGTATTCCATCCATCCGGGTGCTGCAAAGATGTACCAGGATTTGAGATAGCACTATTAGTGGAAGAGAATGCAGAAAGATATAGTGGGGTTTGTAGCTCGGTGTCTCAATTGTCAGCAAGTGAAATATGAGCATCAGAGATTGGGTGGCTTGTTTCGGCAGATAGAGATTCCAGAGTGGAAGTGGGAGCGGAGCACCATGGATTTCGTTGTTGGACTCCCACAAAGCTTGAGAAAGTTCGATGCTATTTTGGTGATTGTGGATCGGCTGACCAAGTTCGCGCATTTCATTCCTATATATACTACCTATTATTTAGAGTGGTTGGCTGATATTTACATTAGAGAGATTGTTCGCCTTCATGGAGTTTCCATCGTATCAATAGAGGCACATAGTTTACATCACAATTTTGGAGAGCCGTGCAGTGAGAGTTGGGCACTTAGGTGGAGTTGAGCACAACATTTCATCCTCAGATGGACGGGCAGTCCAAGTGCACTATTTAGATATTGGAGGACATGTTACGTGCTTGTGTCATTTATTTTGGGGTTCATGGGACCAGTTTCTATCGCTCGCAGAGATTGATTACAACAACAGTTATCAGTCGAGTATTTAGATGGCTCTATATGAGGCTTTATATGGGAGACAATGTAGATCTCCAGTAGGTTGGTTTGAGTTAGGCGAGGCTAGGCTTTTAGGTATAGACTTGGTACGAGATGCTTTGGACAAGGTGAAAGTGATTCAGGAGAGGCTTCATACAACGCAGTCAAGGCAAAAGAGTTATGCTGATAGAAAGGTTCATGATATGTCTTATATGGTTGGGGAGAAAGTTCTACTAAAGGTTTCACTCATGAAGGGTGTTATGAATTTGGGAAGAACGACAAGTTGAGCCCTCAGTTCATTAGGCCTTTTGAAGTGATTCGGAGGATTGGGGAGGTGGCTTATGAGCTTGCTTTTCCACCTAACTTGTCAGGTGTGCATCTAGTATTTCATGTTTCTATGCTCCGGACGTATATTAGCGATCCGTCTCATGTTTTGGATTTTAGCATGGTTCAGTTAGATGGTGATTTGACTTATGACGTAGAGCCAGTAACTATTTTAGAGCGGCATGTTTGAAAGTTGAGATCAAAGGATATAGCTTCAGTGAAAGTGTAGTGGAGAGGTCAGCCCGTGAGGAGGCTACTTGGGAGATCGAGCGAGAGATGCAGAGCAGATATCCACACCTATTTGAGGCTTCATGTATGTTTCTAGACCCGTTCGAGGACGAGCGTTTGTTTAAGAGGGGGGATGTAACGATCCGGTCGGTCGTTTCAAAAGTTATAGCCCTGTTCCCTCATTTCCTACTTCTTTTGTGTTCTTTAGTTGTATTTTGACTTACCGGGTTAGTTGGTTCGGGCCCAGAGTGGTTTTGGAGTAAATTGAGACACTTAGTCTTTTTGTGAAGGCTTAGGTTGGAAAAGTTGACCCGATGTTGACTTATGTGTAAACGACCTCAAATTTGAATTTTGATGGTTCTGTTAGATCTGTTAGGTGATTTTGGAATTAGAAGCTTATCCGAAATATGATTTGGAGGTCTGTGGTAGAATTAAGCATGAATTGGCGAAAGTTGGAATTTTGGCAATTTTGGCCGGCAGTGGAAATTTGGATATCGGGGTTAGAATGGAATTCTGGAAGTTGGAGTAGGTTTGTGGGGTCATTTCTAACTTGTGTGCAAAATTTGGGGTTATTCGGATGTGATTTGATAGGCTTCGGTGTCGTTTGTGAAATTTGGAAGTTTAGAAGTTCTTAGGTTTGAATCCAAGGGAAATTCATGTTTTTGATGTTGTTCCAGGTGATTTCGGGCAGTTATCGGAACAAGATTGAAGTTTGAAGGATTTTTGAAGTGGCATGGTTATGGTGTTTTCGCACCGCGGTGGGGAGCCTGCAGGTGCGAACCGCAGAAGCAAAGAGAGGCTCGCAGATGCGGGCAGGAGTGGGTTGGACTAGAAGTGCAGGTGCGAGATTTGGAGCGCACCTATGAGATCGCAGATGCGGTATTGGAGCGCAGATGCGGAAAGACGCGTGATGGCGGATGATCGCAGAAGCAGGAAAGGCCTACAGATGCGCACCCGCATGTGCGATATTTTGACCGCTGTGAGCACGTGATTTTTGCCCTATATGAATTACTCCCATAAATTGAAAACAAAATAATTTCTTTCAGTGTTTGCAATTCCGTGTATTTTTGTGACATTTTCTGTTAATTGTTTGCATTTTTGTCTGTGCATTTTAATTAGTGAAAAATACAAAATATATGTGCATGTGCATTTAGGAGTTAATTTTGCATTTTAGGAATTAATTAGTCATTAATTTTTATAAAATGGAAAGTCTCAAAAATAGTTTATTTTAGTTTCAATTTTGAATTTAGGGTAGTTTGTCCTTTAATTAGGTTTAGTCAATAATAGTAATTAGGAGTTAATTGTTTTGTAAATTGTTATTTAGGTTTTTTTATTTTAGTTTTGAAAAAAAAGAGAAAAGAGAAAAGGAAAAGGAATTTTGGATAATTTGTCTTAAAATGAAAATGGAATGAATGAAACTAGAAATTGGGCCAAGTTTTGGTTTAAAGTACTCATCCAAACGGATTCCTCTCCCTAAGACAAACAGAACCCGCCCCATCTAGCCTAGACTCGCCCAATACCCGATCTGTCTCCCCAGTGAACCAAAACGACACCGTTCGGTTGTCTTCTGATCTGGACCGTCGAGGTTCTTCTAAATCCAATGGTTGGGGAGTGGGGTGGGCTTAATATATATATGTCTGAACCCTCACCCACCCCCTCATCTCTCGTCTCTCAGAACCCCCCCCCCCCCCTTTCTCTATCCTCTTCGTCTTCAAACATAAACCCTAACCCGCCGCCCCTAATTCCCATCACCCTAACCCGGCGGCGCCACCTCCGTTCACCACCAAAATTATACCCCATGACCACCATGACCCCCTCTTTCCAAATCCCTAACCCATATCCCCCGAATCACTCCCAAATCCGTCGAATCTTGAATCTAAGGATAGAGCTCGAATCCCTAAGAAATCAAAATGGTTCAATCTTTGATTCCGTGGATTGCATGGTTACTTGCCCTTGTTTTTCTGAAGGTTGAAGGTTGGTTAAACACGAAAGTGATGTGGTTCACTTGTTTTTATGAAGAACAACTGGGTAACATCACTTTTCGTTTAAATCAGTATCAATTAGGTTTCGAGCTTTGATTCGGTAAGTGCCTCCTCCTTGTATTTTATCATCTTTTACTGTTTCATCTTCCTCCTCATCCCTTCTCTTTTGGTTTGGTCGAAGTTTGTTTGAGGTTTTTTCCGAGTTCAAATTGGTTCCATTTCTTGTTCTGTTTTCCTCTTTGTCGTTGTGAAGCTTGATTATCTTATTTCTTTAGTCCGCCCTGTCTTGTTTGTCTAAGTCTTTGTAATAATAGCATAATTATGGTTTTATCATCAGTTTAATCACTTAGTCAATGAAATTAGGCCCATGATTTAATTAATTTGTTGTTATGAAATTGTACTAGTTAGTTCATTCAGTTTGCTTTTGGTTTCGGCTATTTTTAAGCAAATGGGTCCAGGCTTCTTTGTTTAATGAAAGTTTGGGTCAGTTTCTCAAAGTTGGAGTCATCGTTTGATTTTAATTGGACTCTGAGGAATCAGAAGCCCAAGAAGGAACTGAACATGGGTTATTAACCCATATCAGGCCTTTGGGTCAGCTGGACCTATGAGTTGTTGAGTGTAAATAACAGGGGTATGGGGAGGGGTAGTTTTGGGTATTTGCTTAGGGGAATCTTTGTATAACTGATTAGGAAACTTCTTAGAAGCTGACTTGGGGATTGTTTTGAAACTTTGAAAATTAAATAGGGATATCTAGGCAAAAAATGAAAACATGAAAGGGTCTAATTGCAAATCTGATTTTCTTTAAGCTGCCCTACTTCCTTGCCTATAAAGGCATGATTTTCTTGCCTTTCAAGGCGAGGATTCAAGAGAAAAATCAGAACAAATTGAAAACGGCTGGAAATACTAAAATATCATTGTTTCATTGATTCTCTTCTGCATTTATTCTCTGAAGTAATTCCTGAATCATCTGGGGGTTAAAATAGATTGAACTTAGGTTTGTGGAAGTTTGATTTGAAGTTGTTGAGGTCACTATTCAATTGAAATTGCTTTCTAGACTGTTGCACCTCACTCTTGGGTTCGAGTTTGGTTTTATTGGTTATTCCTAGTTGCTGGGTTCTGCTACTTTGCTGCTTGGCTACTGACCTTCTCCTGCTTTCTTTCATTTCATATTTCAGGTACATGTTTCTAGACTCACCTCACATGAGGCTTGATATTGAAGTAAAATGAAATCAGGAGTTCTTAATATGGCTTCTACATATTCAGATCCTTTAGTTTAGTTTCCGTATTTTTGGAGTTAATTGATGCATTGTATGTTCGATATGAGAACTCTTAGTCATCTTGCATCTGTTTGGAGTTAGTAGAGCCCTTGTAGTTAAATATTGCTTGCTTTTGAAATTCTTGCTATTATAGATGGTCTTGGACTGTTGAGAAATGGAACTTGATAAATATTGATCATTAGCTAAATTTTGTGATTAAGCAGTGTTAGCTAAGCGTATGGTGTTAGATCCTTTGTGCCTTTGTAGCTCATTTGAATATTGAGGCCTAATGATATGTCCAGGATTTCATGTTACTGTTTGATAAATTAAGCTGTATGATATGAGTATTAGTTGAATGTTTTATTTTAAAAATCAACTGCAGGTTTGAAATTGTTTGAGAATGATGATTTAAGGCAAGGAAAATGAGATAAAGTGAAATAGTTGTGCATACGTGTGCTGAGTTTGGGAAATCATGTTAATGTAGATTCGAATAATCTGCTTAGGAATTTTAATAACAGCCTAATTTGAATAATGATGTTTGTTCTTCGTGATTCTGTAATGGTCATTTGGATTCCAATTTCCTTACTCGAATTGGGTTGACGAGGCTCCATCTAGACTCGATGCCGAGTCGGTCCGTAAGAAAACTTGGGCTCTCCCCAGGCCCAAGTCTAAGGTCCTTTCATGAGTAGGCCTTGTATATGCTAAGTCTTATGTTCTTTTTATTCAAACCAGCTCTTAATTAATAGTTGCATTGGCCCAAACCTCTTCATGTAATTAAAATACCTGCTGATCTCACTTGGGTTTATGACCATTAAAGGCAATTTGAGTCTTAATCTAGAATAGGCTCAAACATCTTAGGCCCGTTTAATTAAGTACTATTTTTATAATAAATCGAGGCGCGCCGTGCCGAACAAAAATGACAACTGCGTGGCCCTCGTTTGATTAATTTTGTTTATCCTTAGAAATCGAGGAGTGTCATTTAGCGAATTTTCATGGCTCTCGCAAAGTTGCAAATTCGTAATTGCTTTAGGCGCGTTAGTTTAATAATATCACTTTCCTAAATTCGGGTACACATTTATGTGACCCAAATCCAGATCACAACGATGTTAAAATATGTCAAAGATCATGGGTGCATTTATGTGACGTGGTTTGAGACGTGTTTTAATGACGTTGCAATTTTCTCTAAAAAATGAATAAAAGCGGATAAAAAGCTAAAATTTGCACATAGGTTCATAATTGTTTAAAATCAGATAATTAAGCCGAATATAACAATTGAGCGACCGTGCTAGAACCACGGAACTCGGGAATGCCTAACACCTTCTCCCGGGTTAACAGAATTCCTTACCCGGATTTCTATGTTCGCAGACTGTTAAACAGAGTCAAGCTTTTCCTCGATTCGGGATTCAACTGGTGACTTGGGACACCATAAATCTCCCAAGTGGCGACTCTGAACCTTTTAATAATAAATCCCGTTTCGATTTTCCTTAAATTGGAAAAACTCCCTTATACCCTTCTGGGGTGTAGGAAAAAGGAGGTGTGACAGCTCTAGCGACTCTGCTAGGGATCGAACCCAGAATCTCTGGTTCAGGGTTCAGAATTCGAGCTTAGATGAATTGTTGTATTAGGTTTTATCTATTATATGATTTTATTACATGTTTGGGCCTAATGTGCTAAATGTTGCTTTTACCGCTTTGATATTATACGAACTGTATATGAACTGCTATGAAACCCTTCTCTTCTCATCTTCGGGGATGTGCTCGCTGGTCGAGACTCCCTATTCTGTTAGTGTCTTACCTTGAAAGAAGAAAGAGGCTCGGAGAAGTTACTAAGCCAGATGGCCTTTTGGTTCCCGGTACGTAGCCCCCTCCTCGGCTCGAGTTGTCCGCTCGGGTACACAGTCTAGAACACATACCCAGGTTTTTGAACCTAGAATAACTCAGCCTCATGTCGGATCCCTAGTAGGAACGTTTGTTTGCATCATGTGCATTCGACTTTGGAGACTCGACACAAGGGTTGGGTTTGTCTAGGACAAGTGTACCCGAAATGTAAAGACCATTATGATGCATCTTACTTGCTACTTGTGGATTCATTTGCTTCGGATTTGCATATTGACCGGCTTATAAGGAAAATTTAGAAAGGTTAATGAGATGGTTGAGAGGGATAAGTGCATGTTTTGAAAAATCAATGTCCCAAAACATACCGAAACTCTGCCGAAATTTTGAAAAAAGGGAAAATCTTTGTGTTTTAGAAAGGAAAAATAGTTGGTTTTATTTTGTCAAAATTGCCCGAACTACGCCAGTTTGATTCTCACCGGGTGTGGGATACATAGGCAACCGCCATAGGGTCCAACGTTCCTTTTGCAAAAATAGCCGAAAAGAACAAAAAATTTATTTTTATTATAAATAGGTAAGGTGATGCCATTTTTGTCAAAAATAGTTGAATGTCCCCAAAAGGACGCCATTTGGTTACATTCTGGGACCCAGCCCACAACGTATTTCATTTCTCAGATTTTGAACTTACCCGAACATTGGAAGAAATAGCCGGATACATTGGGGGTCCCAAAGTTCCTCTGAGACACCAGTACCTGATTGCTTTGAGGGCCGTAGCCGTACATAGGTTCCTAGATTCCTTGAAAATAAGCAGGGGGTCCTCAACCCAGACTTGGCAGCTGGTTTTTGTACTCTGCAATTTATATACAATAGATATGGTCATATAGGGGGGTTCAACAAGCCAGAGAACAAAATCTGCAGCAAAGGAAACCGCCTTAAGTGGGAAGAACACAGGTGTTTCGCATTTATGGTGGTCTTTTTGGGGCTTTTGGTGTTTCCTAGAAAAGATGGGAATATTGACATATGAGTAGCTGGGGTTGTCAGCACTTTGCTCATTCAGGCCAATAGCACCCTCGCGCCCATGATAGTAGCCGAAATCATCCGTGATCTCACAGCCTGCAAAGCCGGAGGAGACTTTTTTGAGGGGTGCAACGTATTGCTGCAGATGTGGATGATCGAACACCTATGCCATCGTCCTCAATTTATGAGTTATGGGTCGACAGAGAAAACATGCATAGAAGAATTTTATACGAGGGTTGACGGGATCAGCTTGACAGAGGGGGTCACAGAGTGGGTAGCACGCCTCCGCTCCATCACTGCAAATCAAATAGAGTGGACATTTGGATGGCTGCCTGTGGATGAGATCATATACATGCCAGCAACCAAACCTCATTTCCTCTTGATGGGACTCAGGAGTATCCAGGCTTATGGCCCATACCGGGTTTTGAGGCAGCTAGGGAGATGCCAAATAGTTCCGAGAGATGAAGATCTTAGTACTCAAGTAGTTGAGATCGGACCTAATGGTCAGTTTCATGAAGCAGCAGTCCGCCAAATTTGGAGTGAATGTCAATACTTAACAGCAAATACCTGTGTACGTGATCGATCCAAAAGTAAGGTTTCACCAGGGTACCTGGCTTGGTATAGAAGACTAATTGAGTTTGGGAGGCCGGCCAAAAGACCCCACCTTCAGTAATTCGTCGAGGCGTAACAAGAACAATGGGCTTGGTTGGCCAAGGAGAATGCACAATAGGAAAGTTGGAAAAACAAGTCAAAGAACTTCAATTCGAGAATAGCTTGCAAGCCGCGGCGGACGACGGTGAAGAGAAAAAGCTAGCCAAAGAAAACGAGGCCCTTCGAGCCCAAATTAAGAAAATGAAAGTAGCGGCAGAAAACCCCGCCCGAAGTGCCAAAGATGAAAAACTTATAGGTAACCTGAGGCAGAAAGTGGGCGAATACAGTTTTGATCTTAACAAAGCAGAAAATGAACTAGCCAGGGCTCGAAAGCAATTGGCTAAGAACGCGGATGAACGAGTGTGCCTGACTAAGCAATTAAAAGAAAAGTACGACAATGAGGTTGCAGAATTAAAAAAGAAGGTCATTACCGTAGAGAACAAAATGATCAAACAGGCGAAAGACTTTAAGGCAGAAAGAGAACATTGTTATACAGCATTGGCACAATTAGAAATGGATTTACAACAACTTCAGGAGCAGAATCATGTGACCGAGCAAACTTTGGAAGCCAGGGCCCAGCAGATCGGACGTTTGTTGCAAGAAAAAGGTGTCATAAGAGAGAGAATTAGAACCATAGTCGATTACATTGTTATGAAGTGCCAAGCCTGTGAGGACATGACTCGCACCACTTTCTTCGCGGCAGTGATGACCTTTGTTAAACAGATAATGAGCGACTTGGATAGACTTCAAAGGGATCTTGCATATAGGCCCGCGGCGAGACCGAACGATGTCCCGCGGGTAGCAGGAGCATTAATGTATTCATGATTTTTTTATTTGAGTCTGTATTTCCCTTTCCGTTAGAATCTGTATTTTCTTTCTACTGGAGTCTGTCAGTTGTTTTCGAGTCTGTATTTTTCTTTTGTTGGAATATGACAGTTTATTTTTGGAGTCTGTATTTTGTCTTTGCATCAGAGTCTGTTAGTTTCTTTTGGAGTCTATTAGTTTTGAGCCTTTGTAATCAAAGCATTTGCTTTTTATGAAAATTGAAAATCCCAAAAATGTTTTATTATTTACTTTCACACTTATCTCCCAGAACTACGCTCGGTCTAATTCATGCGTGGTCATGATACGTAGGCAATCTCCATAGGATTCGACCATAACAAAAAAAAAGAAGAGGAAAAACAAGAAAAGAAAAGAGACAAAAACAAGAAACCATGGGGCGGAAACCATGAGAGATCAAGCAAGGAAAGGTAAGAATAAAAAAAAGATATAAAAGAGAAGTTGCAAACGAAAATAAGGAAAAGTCGGGATGACGCAAGCAGCCGATCAAATGAATAATAGAAATGGTTAACTGCTTAGGTGCATTCATTCCCCAAAATGTGCGGTTACTAATTTGTTAAAGACCTAATCGCGTATCTAGGTTGTTGTTGATGTATTTAGTTCAGGCAGGTGGTTAGTTGATTGGCATTCTGGCAACTCACTCCTACAACACCCGATCAAAAGACAAGCTGAACATGGCCAACCAAGAACCGGAGGCAAGTATCATCGATCCGTCAAAAGAGGTGGAAGAATTGGATGTTAATGCAATGAAAGAAGATATGTATAAGTTAAAACAACAAATGGCTGAAATGTACTAGGCCTGGGCAAAAGGGCATCCACCACCGGTTTATCCCACCAACCCTGCTTATATCCCATCATTGGCTCAGGCTCAGGAACCTACCACTATGAACTCGTCCCCGGCCTTTCCCCTCTACCAACAATGCTATGGCACCACTTCCCATACATCACAAGCTCCACCACCCAAACAAGTCCCACACCCTCCTCCACCAGTCACTCCTATTTTTGTGGCACCTCCACCTGCTGCATTATACCGGTCTTCCAGTGAGCCTCTATTACAGACTCACGACAACTAGTATTATCCCCCTGAGCCCACCTTCAAAGTTCCAGAACCATATTCTTACACCCCTCATCTTGATCTCCCGGCAGAGACCGAGAAGCCACCCAAAAATCCCAAACACGAGGAGATGATCAGAAAGATCAAAAGCTTAGAACAATCGTTCAGAGATATGAGGGGATTGGGAGGTCAAGTAAGTGTGGCCTATAAGGATTTATGTCTATTCCCGGATGTTCAATTATCGGCAGGATTCAAGATGCCCAAGTTTGATCTGTACGATGGGCATGGTGACCCAATAGCACACTTAAGAGGATTTTGTAGCAAGATGAGAGGAGTAGGCGGAAGAGATGAATTACTGATGGCCTATTTCAGCCAAAGTCTGAGTAGATCAGCATTGGAATGGTATACCAAACAAGATCACAGCAGGTGGTACACATGGGACGATTTGGCCCAAGCCTTCGCCGTCCATTTTCAGTACAATCTTGAAATTATCCCAGATCGTCTGTCATTGACGAAGATTGAGAAAAAGCTTAGTGAGAGTTTCAAGGAATATGGATTCCATTAGAGGGAGCAAGCAGCGAGGGTTGACCCTCCGATGAAAGAAAGCGAGATGGTTGATTATTTCTTGCAGGCCTTGGAGCCCACTTATTTTGGTCATTTAGTGTCAGCAGTGGGCAAGTCCTTTAATGAGGTTGTAAAAATGGGAGGCATGGTAGAAGAGGGACTCAAGTCTAATAAAATCATGAGCTACTCAGCAATTAAAGCAACCACCCAGGCCATTCAAAACGGTACTGGGGGTGTACTGGGGAAGAAGAAGAAAGAGGATGTTGCGACAATTGAGTCGGGAGCTTGGGTCGGATCCAGGGGCCCTTCACATTACTACAACCATCCTCGACCCTATCACCAAACTTACCACCACACTCCATATAGTCCACCACAACACTACTACCCACTACCAGGTCCCCATTTTTCTGTCCATCATGCACAAATATACACCCAACCTCCCGTTCACGCGTAGTGGCGTGCGCCAACTCCACAAAGTATCTACCCATCTCCATAAAATGCCTATCCACCCCTAAGAACCTACCGAAATCCCTCTGGAAAAGGTTTCCGGCCCAATCCGGCCACCAAGAATGAGAGGTTGCAGAAGAAGAAGACTTTCACTCCATTGGGAGAATCCTATACCAGTTTGTTCCGCAGGTTCAGACAATTGGGTATGATGTGTCCGATTGAACCAAAATTGCCAAATCCTCCCCCGAGGAATCTTGATCACTCCGTGAGTTCCAAATATTGTTCTGGTGCCCCAGGGCACGACACAAAGAAGTGCTGGCAATTGAAAACAGCTATTCAAGAGCTCATTGATACTAATCGGATTGAGGTCCAAGCTCCGAAGGCACCTAATATGAACCATAACCCATTACCAGCTCATCAAGAGACAAATATGATTGAGATAGTGCATAAGGAAGGGGAGCCTAAGAAGCCTTTGCAAACTGTCATGATGATTCGGTCCAGTGATGTCAGGCCGTTCAAAAAGTCAACAAGTGAGAAGTCTGCGATCAAGTTGAATGGGGAAAATAGTGAACCATCTGTGGTGGTCAAGAAGGGGTCCTCAAGTGACGTTGCAGGGAAACATGAGAGAGCGAAAGTGGTTTTGCCAGGAGTGGCGAACAAGCCTGTTGTAATTGTGGAAGGTGCCCGCATAGACCCTGTCATCATCAAGTCGGTAACTCAATTACCAATAGTCAATAGCAGGGCGGTCCCGTGGAATTATGAACGAGTGACAGTGACTTACAAGGGGAAAGAAGTTAAAGAAGACGTATGTGAGACCCATGGTTTGACTCGATTCGGGAGATGCTTTTCCCCCGAAGAGTTGAGAAAAGCTAAAAGCTCCAAAGACAACCCAGTATTGGTGAAGAAAGTTGTGACTGAGGAAGAAGCAGAGGAGTTCTTGAGAAAGATGAAAGTGCAGGATTATTCCATTGTGGAGCAGTTGAGGAAGACACCGGCTCAGATTTCATTATTATCATTATTGATCCATTTAGACGAGCACCGTCGGGCTTTGATGAAGATCCTGAATGTGGCCCACGTTCCTGACAAAATCTTAGTAAACCACTTGGAAAAGATAGCTAACAAGATATTTGAGGTGAACAGAGTCACTTTTTCTGATGATGAGTTGCCCATGGAGGGTACCGAGCACAACAGAGCCCTCTATCTGACAGTGAAATGCGAAGATTCTGTGGTTACACGGGTACTGGTTGACAATGGTTCCAGCACGAACATTTGCCCTCTCTCTACTCTGAACAAGTTGAAGGTGGATGATGATAGAATTCACAAGAACAGTATCTGCGTTCGAGGATTCGACGGTGGAGGGAAAGATTCAGTCAGGGACATAGTGCTTGAGCTTACAATAGGGCCAGTTGAATTTATCATGAAGTTCCAGGAGCTCAATGTGGTTGTTTCTTACAATCTGCTATTAGGTTGACTCTAGATTCATGGTGCCAAAACGGTCCTGTCAACTCTGCATCAAATGGTCAAGTTTGAATGGGATAGACAGAAAATCATTGTGCACGGCGAAGATAATTGGTGTGTTCCCAGCGATGCCATTATTCCGTTCATAGAGTTCGAGGACGACAAGGGTCCATGGGTTTATCAGGTTTTTGACATGGTATCGGTAGAGAAAATTCCAAAAGGGAAGTGCGTTCCAACCCCGAGGGTAGCTGCCGCAACAGTCATGGTAGCTACCGAAATGTTGAAAAATGATTTTGTACCGGGCAAGGGTTTGGGTGCATCTCTACAAGGTATCGTACAGCCGATGTCTCTCCCCAAAATCTTGGATACGTTTGGTTTGGGGTTCAATCCCACAGTTGCGGACGTGAAAAGAGCTAGAAAGTTGAAACAAAGGGCTTGACGACATGCCGGGTCTAAGCACTGACTTGGTAGTTCACAAATTGCCCACTGACCTGGCATGTCCCCCTGTCAAGCAGAAGCTGAGGAAATTTAAAACTGATATGAATGTGAAGATTAAGGAAGAGGTCACCAAACAGTTCGAGGACAAAGTCATTCAGGTCACCTGGTATTCCACCTGGTTAGCCAATGTTGTGCATGTGTCGAAGAAAGATGGCAAGACCAGGGTGTGTGTTGATTATCGATATCTCAACAAGGCAAGTCCCAAGGATAACTTCCCATTGCTGAACATCCATATATTGATCGATAATTGTGCCAAACATGAGATTGGTTTATTATGCTGGCTACCACCAGATCTTAATGGATGAGGAGGACGCAGAAAAGATGACATTCATCACACCATGGGGAACATACTGCTATCGGGTCATGCCATTTGGTTTGAAAAATGTTGGGGCAACCTACATGAGGGCGATGACGACCATATTCCACGACATGATACACAAGGAGATCGAGGTTTATGTGGATGATATAATTGTAAAGACTAGAAAGCAGTCTGACCATGTCAGAGATCTAAGAAAGTTCTTCCAAATGCTTCGTAGGTACAATCTCAAGCTCAATACTACAAAATGCGCGTTCGGTGTTCCGTCTGGAGAGTTGTTAGGATTCATAGTCAGTCGTCGAGGTATTGAATTGGACTCATCAAAGATCAAAGCTATGCAGGAATTGCCACCCCCAAAGAACAAGACTGAGGTGATGAGTCTGTTGGGGAGATTGAATTACATCAACAGGTTTATTGCTCAGCTCACGACGACTTGTGAGCCTATCTTCAAACTGTTAAAGAAAGATGTTGCGGTCAAGTGGACAGATGAATGTCAGAAAGCATTTGATAAGATAAAGGGGTACTTGTCAAACCCACCTATGTTGGTCCCGCCAAAACCAGGGAGACCTTTGATTCTGTATTTGACGGTCTTGGACAATTCATTTGGATGTGTGTTGGGATAGCATGATGTCACCGGCAGGAAGGAGCAAGCCATCTATTATCTCAGCAAGAAGTTCACATCTTACGAGGTTAAGTACACTCACCTTGAGAGGAGATGTTGCGCCCTGACTTGGGTAGCACAGAAGTTGAAGTACTATTTGTCATCTTACACTACTTACCTCATCTCTCGTTTGGATCCGTTAAAGTATATCTTTCTGAAACCTATGTGACTAGGATTGCAATGAAAGCTCAGGCATTGGCCGATCATTTGGCTGAGAACCCAGTTGATGAAGAATATGAACCTCTAAAGACTTACTTCCCTGACGAAGAAGTCATGCATATTGATGAATTGGAACAAATTGAAAAGCCAGGATGGAAACTTTTCTTTGATGGGGCTGCTAACATGAAAGGCATTGGGATAGGAGCGGTACTTGTTTCTGGAACAGGGAATCACTACCTTGTTACGACTCAGCTTCGGTTCTACTGTACTAACAACATGGCTGAGTACGAGGCATGCATTTTGGGTTTGAGGATGGCTATGGATATGAGTGTCCAGGAAGTCTTGGTCTTGGGTGACTCAGATCTCCTGGTGCACCAGATTCAGGGAGAGTGGGAAACACGAGATTTAAAACTCATATCGTACCGATAGTTCTTGCAGGATCTTTGTCAACGGTTCCAATCATTAGAGTTCAGGCATAATCCAAGGATTTACAATGAGGTTACCGATGCTTTGGCTACTCTGGCGTCAATGTTGCACCATCCCGATAAGGCTTATATGGACCCTTTGCAGATTCAGATCCACGATCAGCATACTTATTGCAATGTGGTGGAAGAAGAGCTCGATGGGGAGCCTTGGTTTCACTATATCAAGGAATACATCAGTATGGGGGTATATCCAGTACATACCACAGGTGATCAAAAGAGAACGATTAGGCGATAGACAAGCGGTTTTTTCTTCAGCGGAGGGGTTCTATACAAAAGGACTCCAGATCTTGGGCTACTGAGATGCATAGATGCTAGGAAGGCTATAGCTATTATGACCAAAGTACATTCTGGAGTCTGTGGACCGCACATGAGTGGGTACATGCTGGCAAAGAAGATTCTCCGAGCATGTTATTATTGGCTCACTATGGAATGAGATTGTATCAGTTTCGTGCGTAAATGTCATCAGTGCCAAGTGCATGGAGATTTGATTCATTCTCTACCATCTGAATTACACACGATGTCCGCACCATGACCCTTTGTCCCTTGGGGCATGGATGTCATTGGGCCAATTGACCCATCAGCATCAAACGGGCACATGTTCATTCTGTTGGCCATAGACTATTTCACTAAGTGGGTAGAGGCTAAAACATTCAAGTCTGTAACCAAGAAGGCGGTGGTTGATTTTGTGCACTCAAATATCATTTGACGATTTGGGATACCAAAGGTGATCATTGCAGACAATGGGGCTAATTTCAATTGTCATCTTCCTCATCAAGCTGAAGCCAAAGGCAAGTTCGCCCCAAACTGGCAGGGGTCATTCGTTGTAACGAAAGTGTTGTCTAATGGTGCTTTGTATTTAACATATATAGAAGAAAAATGTGTAGAAATGGCCATCAATGCCGATGCGGTCAAAAGATATTATGTATAACTTCTTCATTTAAATTATATTTGTTCGTACTTGGCATGTTTTGAAGATTGGAATGACAAAGGCATTTTGTTCTGCTATCTAAACACTTTATCCTTTGTTGCCCCCTTGAGCATTATTTATTTCCTTCATACCCCCTTTTCCGAATCAGTAGCAAAGTTCAGAAACGCAAGCGCAAAGGATAAGTAAAGGAAGAAGAAAAAAAAGAAAGAAAAGATAAAAAGATAAAGAAAGGAATGGAAAGAGAAAGAAAAGAATGAAAAGAGAAAAAAGAGAAGAAAAGCAATAAAAATAGAAAAGAAAGCAAAAAAGAGAAAGAAAAGAAAGAGAAAAGAGAAAATCACAACAACAAAGTAATTTCTATGACATGAACTACGTTGGACCTAATTCCTTTTAAGGATACTTAGGCAGCCTCACGGTTCGGTCCCATCAAAATAAAATCCAAAATTCCCAAGCAAGAAACTGGGGTAGAAGTTGTGGTTGTTGTTGGAAATCTGATTCCAAAAGTTGTAATTTTGAACCTATTTGAATTGTTTTGAGCCTTTGATACCATTTCTTTCTAACCCTATCCAAAATCCCACGTTACGGTCCAAAGAAAGACCTTCAGATCAGTATTCGAAGGATGCCAAGTCGAGCAAGTAGAAGCAATTCATATCAGGGGCAACACTCTGGTCCAAGCAGGAAAATCAAATGAGAGAGTCTTATTGGTAAAAACTCTCATGGGCACTGTAAGGTGATGGGAGCTGAGAGAAATAAAAAATGAGAGAGTCTTATTGGTGAAAACACTTACGGGCACCTTGAGGCAAAAGAGAGTTAAGAGATAAACAAATGAGATAGGCTTGTTGGTGAAAACCCTTCAGGGCACCGCAGGCCGAACAAGGTTAAGGTTTTGGTAAAGAAATAAGGTTATGGAAACTCTAGGGCAGCAAAGTATGGCAACTGGAAGTTGATTGGTTGGACAGATTGGGCAGATTATAATCTGAAATGCATGTCATGATCATTGGTACCAACTGTTCCACACAGATAAGTCTCTTTCCTCTTTCCTTTTTTTAGCAAGTTATCCAATTTTGGATTTTCTTTATCCTTAACTCTCAAGATCATTGCATTTCATTTTTTTTGGGCTTCATTTCTCTAAGATGTTCCAATGTCATTTTTGTTTAAGCAAATAAGAAGGGATTTCAAAGCTTACTACCAACTTTCAAAGTTGCACAAGGCGCAGGGCAGACAAGGCATCACCAAAGACAGCATGATGTGAAGTGGGATATAAGGAGTCCCCGAAAGTTTCATCGGTGGAATGATTTAGTAATTTCGTGAGAAATGCAGAGGTTCAAATAGATGGGTAAGAGACGTGACACAATAGTTTGGGGATAAAACACTCGGGTAATCCAAGGTCATGGGGGTTTGAAAGTCAGCCAGGAAGTCAAGCGGTTCTTAGCCAGTTCAGAGGGAGCCAATCAAAACAAAGCACGACAGCGGAGAGACCTTCAGCAAAGAATGCCATCAACTAACCACCACATTTAAACTGAAAACATCTCTTTGATTGAAACAGGGGCATAAAGTTTCGTTTGTTTCAGGGAAACCCTCCGTAAAGAAAGGCGAGCACCAAACAGGTTTGACGATAAACTCTCAGGACCCTCATGGATAATGGGATTTAGTTTTTAAATTTTTAGGAACCTCCTGGATAATGGGATTTAGTTTTTAAGTTTTCAGGACCCTCCTGGATAATGGGATTTAGTTTTTAAATTCTCAGGACCCTCATGGATAATGGGATTTAATTTTAAATTTTCAGGACCCTCCTGGATAATAGGATTTAATTTTTAAGTTTTCAGGACCCTCCTGGATAATGAGATTTAATTTTTAAGTTTTCAGGACCCTCCTGGATAATGGGATTTCATTTTAAAAGTTCTCAGGACCCTCCTGGATAATGAGATTTAGTCTTAAGTGTTCAGGACCCTCCTGGATAATGGGATTTAATTTTTTGTTGTCAGGATCCTCCTGGATAATGGAATTTAATTTTTCGTTGTCAGGACCCTCCTGGATAATGGGATTTAGCTCTCAAATTCATTGAGATATTTGGTAACATGATTAAATGCGCCCAGCATCAAACCGGGGCAGACATTTTCTTTTTTTGTTTATTTTGTGGAAATCAGGCGCCCACCTGGAGAACAAGGGAATACATTTTCAAAGTTTGGCAATCAGGTGCCCACCTGAAGAACAAGGGAATACATTTCAAGTTTGGCAATCAGGCGCCCACCTGAAGAATGAGGGAATACATCTGCATGTTCAGTAATCAGGCGCCCACCTGGAGAGCAAGGGAATACATTTTTCAAAGTTTGGCAATCAGGCTCCCACCTGATGAACAAGGGAATACACTTTCAAAATTTTAGCAATCAGGCGCCCACCTGGAAAACAAGGGAGTACAATTCAAGTTTTAGCTTTCAAGTTCTTACTGATATTTGGTAGCATGATTTAGTTTACAATCACATATGTGCCCAGCCACCAAACTGGGGTAGAAATTTTCTTTGTTTTTGTCTATTTTGTTGAAATCAGGCGCCCACCTGGAGAATAAGGGAATACATCTCTCAAGTTCAGTAATTAGGCGCCCACATGGAGAACAAGGGAATACATTTCAAGTTCAGCAATCAGGCGTCTACCTAGAGAAAGGGAAAACACCTCAAACTACAAATTCAAGATGGTAACAAGGGGATTTCACCGGGAGAATACGAGTCAACAAGGCAACAGGAACCACAAAAGCAAGTTTGAAGATATAGATAGGATTTTGTAATGCATAGATCATAGTCTAGTCTAGCTTCTTTTTATTTTATCATGGTGTAATAAGGGGATTCAGTAAGAAGTAGCAGCAGCAGCAACAGTGAAATTACAGCTTCATGGTAGTCCCAGCTATCGGAACTTCCCGAACTACACTGACCTGATTCCTTTATAGCCAAGGATATGTAGGCAACCTCGTATCCGTTCACTTTATCTTTGCACAAAAACTCTTCGTGTTTTCGAGCAAAGAGGGGCAGCTGTGAGCACGTGCTTTTTGCCCTATATGAATTACTCCCATAAATTCAAAACAAAATAATTTTTTTCAGTGTTTGCAATTCCACGGATTTTTTTGACATTTTCTATTAATTGTTTGCATTTTTGTTTGTGCATTTTAATTAGTGAAAAATACAAAATATATGTGCATGTGCATTTAAGAGTTAATTTTGCATTTTAGGAATTAATTAGTCATTAATTTTTATAAAATGGAAAAGTCTCAAAAATAGTTTATTTTAGTTTCAATTTTGAATTTAGGGTAGTTTGTCCTTTAATTAGGTTTAGTTAATAATAGTAATAGGAGTTAATTGTTTTGTAAATTTTTATTTAGGTTTTTTTATTTTAATTTTGAAAAAAAAAAAGAGAAAAGAGAAAAGGAAAAGGAATTTTGGATAATTTGTCTTAAAATGAAAATGGATTGAATGAGACTAGAAATTGGGCCAAATTTTTGTTTAACGTACTCAGCCCAAATGGATTCCTCTCCCCAAGCCAAACAGAACCCGCCCCATCTGGCCTAGACCCGCCCAATACCTGATTCGTCTCTCCAGTAAACCAAAACGACACCGTTCGGTTGTCTTCTGATCTGGACCATCGAGGTTCTTCTAAATCCAACGGTTGGGGAGTGGAGTAGGCTTAATATATATAAGTCTGAACCCTCACCCACCCCCTCATCTCTCATCTCTCAGAACCCCCCTTCTCTATCCTTATCGTCTTCAAACATAAACGCTAACCCGCCGCCCCTAATTCCCATCACCCTAACCCGGCGGCGCCACCTCCGTTCACCGCCAAAATTATACCCCATGACCACCATGACCCCCTCTTTCCAAATCCCTAACCCATATCCCTCGAATCTTGAATCTAAGGATAGAGCTCGAAGCCCCAAGAAGTCAAAATGGTTCAATCTTTGATTCTGTGGCCTGCATGGCTACTTGCCCTTATTTTTCTGAAGGTTGAAGGTTGATTAAACATGAAAGTGATGTTGTTCACTTGTTTTTACGAAGAACAACTGGGTAACATCACTTTTCATTTAAATCAGTATCAATTAGGTTTCGAGCTTTGATTCGGTAAGTGCCTCCTCCTTGTATTTTATCTTCTTTCACTGTTTCATCTTCCTCCTCATCCCTTATCTTTTGGTTTGGTCGAAGTTTGTTTGAGGTTTTTTCCGAGTTCAAATTGGTTCCATTTCTTGTTCTGTTTTCCTCTTTGTCGTTGTGAAGCTTGATTATCTTAGTTCTTTAGTCTGCTCTCTCTTGTTTGTCTAAGTCTTTATAATAATAGCATAATTATGGTTTCATCATCGGTTTAATCACTTAGTCAATGAAATTAGTCCCATGTTTTAATTAATTTGTTGTTATGAAATTGTACTGGTTAGTTCATTCAGTTTGCTTTTGGTTTCGGCTATTTTTAAACAAATGGGTCCAGGCTTCTTTGTTTAAGGAATGTTTGGGTCAGTTTCTCAAAGTTGGAGTCATCGTTTGATTTTAATTGGACTCTGAGGAATCAGAAGCCTAAGAAGGAACTGAACCTGGGTTATTTACCCGTATCAGGCCTTTGGGTCAGCTTGACCTATGAGTTGCTGAGTGTAAATAACAGGGGTACGGGGGGTAGTTTTGGGTATTTGCTTAGGGGAATGTTTGTATAACTGATTAGGAAGCTTCTTAGAAGCTGACATGGGGATTGTTTTGAAACTTTGAAAAATAAATATGGATATCTAGACAAAAATAAAAACATGAAAAGGGTCTAATTGCAAATCTGATTTTTTTTAAGTTGCCCTACTTCCTTGCCTATAAAGCATGGTTTTCTTGCCTTTCAAGGCAAGGATTGAAGAGAAAAATTAGAAAAAATTGAAAATAGCTGGAAATATTAAAATATCATAGTTTCATTGATTCTCTTCTGCGTTTATTCTCTGATGTAATTCCGGAATCATTTGGGGGTTAAAATAGATTGAACTTAGGTTTGTGGAAGTTTTATTTGAAGTTGTTGAGGTCATTGTTCAATTGAAATTGTTTTCTGGACTGTTCCACCTCACTCTTGGGTTCGAGTTTGGTTTTATTGGTTATTCCTAGTTGCTGGGTTCTGCTACTTTGCTGCTTGGCTACTGACCTCCTCCTGCCTTCTTTCATTTCATATTTCAGGTACATATTTCTAGACTCACCTCACATGAGGCTTGATATTGAAGTAAAAAGAAATCTGGAGTTCTAAATATGGCTTCTACTTATTCAGATCCTTTAGTTCAGTTTCAGTATTTTTGGAGTTAATTCATGCATTGTATGTTCGATATGAGAACTCTTAGTCAGCTTGCATCTGTTTGGAGTTAGTAGAGCCCTTGTAGTTAAATGTTGCTTGCTTTTGAAATTCTTGCTATTATAGCTGGTCTTGGACTATTGAGAAATGGAACTTGATAAATATTGATCATTAGCTAAATTTTGTGATTAAGCAGTGTTAGCTAAGCATATGGTGTTAGATCTCTTATGCCTTTACAGCTCATTTGAATATTGAGGCCTAATGATATGTCCAGGATTTCATGTTATTGTTTGATAGATTAAGCTGTATGATATGAGTATTAGTAGAATGTTTTATTTTGAAAATCAACTGTTGGTTTGAAATTGTCTGAGAATGATGATTTAAGGCAAGGAAAATTAGATAAAGTGAAATAGCTGTTAGCATACGTGTGCTGAGTTTGGGAAATCATGTTAGTGTAGATTCGAATAATCTGCTTAGGAATTGTAATAGAAGCCTAATTCGAATAATCATGTTCGTTCTTCGTGATTCTGTAATGGTCATTTGGAGTCCAATTTCCTTACTCGAATTGGGTTGACGAGGCTCCATCTAGACTCGATGTCGAGTCGGTCCATAAGAAAACTTGGGCTCTCCCCTAGCCCAAGGCTAAGGTCCTTTCACGAGCAGGCCTTGTATATGCTAAGGCTTATGTTATTTTTATTCGAACCAGCTCTTAATTAATAGTTGCATTGGCCCAAA